>NC_064897.1:9368750-9670000 GCF_929443795.1 Astur gentilis | reverse complement strand
CTTGCTAGAACAGTGGTGAAGCAGTGAGGCTTTCTGGGATGGGTCCGTTCAGTCCTGCCTCTATAGTAGGATTGTGATGTTTCATATTGATAAACTTGTTAGTAGCTGGAATACAGAGTGAGGAAAAAGAGTGCTTTGTGTAAAACCACCTGCAGGTGATACTTCAGTCCTAATCCTGAAACAGACTCAAGGTTGGGATTAAGTGATTAAGCCCGCTTGAACTGGATTTAGACTTGTATCAAAATAAATCCTATCTCAAGAGCTGAAATTAAGCACTGCATCAGATATTGTTTTGATTTGCTGGTGCATATCCTAAATATAATGCTCTTAAGTTTTAAACTGCTGCTTTGAAATTGTCTGACTGAAATCTAGTTAGTGGAAGCAAAGATCCTTCGGACTCTCACTTGAGTGCTATCACCATCTCCAAAATGCCCTTGGGTTTTTGTACTTCAAGTCTGTGTGGAGTTCAGATGCTTTTTATATCTAATCTTGGGGAAAGGAGAGTATTAATTTCAGAGTTGTTGTTCCTGTTGAATTAATTCAAGTGTGAGAGTGTGAAACAAACTTACTGTTAAAAATGCAAGGTTAAGTTCTTAACAGTGACCAAATAAAAAGAACCTGTAATAAGCCATCTGTTTCATTAGCTCACCTGCTAGTTTGTTTTTCTTTCAAATGTTTTGTGGTGATTTGAAAATGTTATGGAACACAGTTGGGCCAAGCCTTGTGGCTTTAAAATTGTGAGTCAAGATACAAGGTGTTACAGGTAGTGATGGGTTCTGAAAGAATTGACACTCCAGCCATCAATTTGTATTCTTGAGAGAGGGTTGGAACTTTGTTTTCTATGAAGGCATGTGAATTTTAGACACAATCTGTGATCATGAAGCTTTCTAGCTACCTCATCTCCTGTACTGCAGCTCCCTAGCTGGTGAGTCCTGTTTTGTGCTGCAGTTAAATCATTGCTAAATAGTATCTTGGGTTTCTTCAGTTTGTTGCCTGTAATCATAAGCCAGCTTAATGAAGCTAATTGATGACAGTGGAGAAAGAGCACCGATGCCTTGCTAATGAATTTGGGGATGATCCTGGTATACAGGTGTGGCCTTCAGCTTGCTTGTTAAAGGTCACTAGGGACAGCAAAGACTTGGATTCAGCTTCTGTCTCTTTTGTTGGCTAGGGAGGAAAAAAAAGGGGGGGGGGAGAGGAAGAGACAGATTGTGCTGAGACCTCTGAGATAGCAGTCACTTGTTTCTGTGTGTCTGAAAAGGAAACAAATTACGTATTGGATAAAGGTGGCTTAGAACAGCAGACAGTGAAAAATCAAGACATGCAAGGGTAGAGATTAAAACATTGTGAGGGAAGAAGATGCCCTGAAGACAAACACACTTCCTGAAGTCAGAGATCAGACTGAGAATTAAAATACTGAAGATAAAAGTATAATTTTCAAAGTGGAAGAATTATTTTAACTATTAACTCACTTGATTGTTGCCATTAATAAAATTTATGACAAAAGTGTGGATGGATTCTTTACTTCCTCTTGTCACTCCCCCACCCCCAAAAGAAAACAAGTTAATAATTCTTTCTGGCCAGTTCTACCAATACAAAGAGAAGAGAGACTTCCAATTTGATTTTTCTGTGCTGTAAAGATTGTAGCTCAAGGAGAGGTGGTGGATGTTCTGTAATTAGGGAAAATATCTATTGTAGCATCCTCTGCTTCAAAACAATGTTTCTTTTCCTCATTTTTTTCCCCCACCATATTGTTAGCTGCATTGCACAAGAAGAAACTGCAAAGCAAGCAACAGCTCCTGGACTAGATAGCTGAGGGTTCTTGGATGCAAGTCAGCTAGTCATTTGTCTGGGAAACTGGGACTTCTGGGGAATTCTAGGTTATCTGGAGGCAAGATCTCTAGCAGCCATTGCTGCTAGAAACAACCTCGTGTAGTGCAGAGTTTGTATAAACTTGCATATTGCTGCTGTCCTCTCACAGGTAGTGTGTGTGTATAGTTTGCATGTGTCTTGGATATCACTTGTGGCATCTGGATTTTGGCCTGTTTCCCACAGACATGTGTTAGACTGTCTTTGGGCCAGTCTCATATGAGGAGAATTCCTTGGTGCTCAAATTCTCTCTCAAGCTCATTCTCAACACTGTCATCTTCATGGTTGTGGGACCTGTGGTTTGTTTGTTTTAAGCAGTGCTTATTATCTCTGAGTGCTCTTCTGGAATAGCAAAAGAGTAACACTCCACAAGAGGAAATTGCTTAGTCCCACTAAAAAATTTGGATGCTACCTCTGTGTAAACACTTTCTTTTCACAGAAAGTTGTATACTGATTTCAAAACCATAACCTGTTCCTTTCTAGTAAAATTTTGTGTGCAGAAGAGTTTCACTTGATAGCTTGACTTGAACCTACCGTGAAAGGTTTTGCCCGTTTATTGATAGGAAGCAGTATATCTTGTAGGATATTGCTCCTTCATCAGTCTAAGGGAGGAGGTAAATACTAGTTAGCTTGGTTCCAGGAGCCAATTCTGTGTTTGCGGTCATCTTCATCTGGAAAATGCTGCTTTGCTCTACACAAGGATTCTTACGGTAGGGAGGATGTGCCAAATGCGTCCCTGTTCACAGTGGGTACTGTCACACTCTTCGGGATGGTTTATAAGCTCTTTCTGGGTAGCTGAACTGGCTTATTTGTATTTAGTTTTGGTTTGTTGTTTTGGGGTTTTTTCTTTTCTTTTTCAGTCAAGCCTGGCTTGCACTAACTAACTTCTTATTAACAGCTTCCAACCTGGGTGAAACAAGCTGCCTTTTTGTTCGGAGCCCTACCTGGTGTCCTAACAGGGAAAGGCGTGGAGCACAACTTGGCCATAGCGCACAGAGAATGAATGAGAAATAAAGGGAAAGTGCCAAACTCTAGAGGATGTTTGGTTATAGCTAACTATGAATAAAAGTGTGCTCACTTTTAAGTATACTAAACAACATGCTGATTATTTGTTGGGGGAAACAGGAAGTTACTGAAGTGGTTGGTCAAAATTCTCCAGTTGGCTTCAGCTGCAGCAGGATTTTAGCCCTGATTTGAGGTGCATGCTGCTTTCAGATGCTGTGAACCTTCTAAAGATTAGAAATGAGCTGAAATCAACATCTTAATTTTAGCTCTAAGGGTTTCTCATGACTTAACACTTATGTCAAGGATAGATAGGTTTTGCAAGTATCTGCTTGAAATATCTCTTTTTCTTAAATACAAGAAAAGCCCTTCACACTTCATCAATTCTGCTGGTCTTCTGTGAAGTTGCAGCCTTTTTGTAGTTTGTAAATGAGCTGTGAAGAGGTAGCCAAATAGTAGCATAGATGTGTGTGTGTATATGTGCATATATACTGGATTTTTCTTTACACTTAAATATCTGAAAGAGCGAAATATCATCAGCCAATTAGGATAAAAGCAGAATTGGGGGAAAATTTGGTCAATGCGTGGCAAACAATGTAATTGAGGAGGCTTCAGGCAAGGTAGGGGAGAACAAAAAGCACATGGGAGAGAGTTGGGGAGAGGAAGTAGCTGGGGGATACCACATTTCCGATGCTTGGTTCCAGTCAGAAATATCTGTCACTATGGAGCTGATCACTGAACAACTAGGGGGGAAGCTGTGATCAGAGGCATGCTTTGGCTTGTGTGCCTCTCCTCAATAAATTAGCTTTGCATTCCTGTTCCCAGTCGTTGCTAAAATAAGAAGTTATGCATAAGGTGAACTAGTTTTGAATTTATGGGACTGTGAAATCTCAGGTGAGCTTCTTTCCCCCCAACCGTTTCCATTGGCTTCAGAGAGAAATTTGTATGGTATTGCAGATAAGGGTTATTTTGCCTTCTCTATCGGAAAAACACAATGTACACTCTGGACACAAACTTGAGGTTGAAAAATGTATTTGGGACTGTCAGAATGGCCCTCAGTGGAAAGGCAAAGAAACTATTAATGGGACATGAGTTAACTATCAGCAAATAAAGAACTGAATACACATGAAGGAAAACCAAATGCTAACAAAAAGGTTTTATAGAGTTATAATTGGGAAGCAGAGATAGAGATACAGCCAAAAGGTTTTCTGGTTTTCAGACCTTTCTGTAAACTTCTACTGCACAATCCTAGAAACCAAACCAATCCTAGATTTATTTTTATTTCTTATTACCAATTAGCTTTGCTTAGAAATATAATGAGACACAGTGATTTCACCACATAGATATTACACTTCTGATGTCTGTGTGTTCTGTTTTTAGTGACAGGTGCCTCAAAGAATCCCATTAGCACTTGTGGGGCAGGCACTCAGTCCTTTAATTCAGCCCTGCATATTGGTCTGACGGAAGCACATACCACAGGCTGCTTTTATTGGTTCGCTATCACTATTCAGTCTATTAAAACTATTTGCCCTGTAAGAAATGAATGGAAATATTTCCCTTGAGCTCGGACTGTTTCAGAGACACTTTGTTCAGATCACCTGCTGCTTTGGTGAATGTTGTTTTCAAAATTGGAAGTGTCAGCAAATATTTCTTTATTAACTAATGACTCTCTTTAGTATTTTTATTTAGTGTTTTGGCATTGTTTTTTTTCCTAAGATGGACAATAGGAAAACAGATGACCAAAACTGATCTGCACTGAACATAAGACTGTACATTGTGTGCTGACTGGGGGGGGGGGGGGAATGCACTTGCTGGCTTGCTAAATTGAGATAATACTTTGAATGTTGACAGACAGAAAAACAATTAGAGCTGTCGGATTCTTTGCTGACGTGTGTGTTGTCACATGGAGAGATGGCTTGTTTTGTGCCAGTAAATCTGAACTGTTCAACTCTCAGCAAGATATTAAGTTAATTAATAAAGTTCCTTATGGCTGGGCTTGGAATGTGAGGTCTGTTTATTTGTGAGGTCCAGGAATAAACAACGGAGGTCACTGGTGGGGCCTGTTAGGTGTTTTCTTAGTCACTGTTATATTACAGGCTAGCAAAAGACTTTCTTCTGCCTAGTTTATTGGTACGTTAAAACAGTGTTACCTGACTAAAGTGTTCTCGTATTTGTACACTGTTAATACTTGTGCAGATAGTAGTTTTCTTTGAAGTATGTAACTTCATGTGGGAAAATGTTTATTATAAAACTTCTCGACCTCTTTGGGTTTTCAGGTGCTTACTCATGTCTCAAAAGTCTCTCTTTCTGTATACATGGCTATTCTTAAAAGTTACCACTTTTTTGTTGATTAATTATACAAGCATATTTGAAATCTGGTTTTACTTATACATTTGGACTTACTCACGTTTCTTTTGTTTTTTAAGTGGGTACTTTTGGACAGGGATTTTGGTGTGTATGTGCTGGGCTGACTTTACAAAAGACTTGACTAGTACTTCTCCACTAAAGCTTGTCCTCTGGCTGTGGTGTGACCCCTGTGGCTCTAGCAGGCTTTGAGGTGTGTTGCTGATGACTGCCACAGCTTGTCAGGTGGAGATCAGTGTCGACTTTTATCAGCTGCTGAATGAAGTATTTGGTTGTAGAAGGGAAATCAGCTCCCACTCTAGCTTGAGGGCTGCACTAGTACGTCTTTTTTGATGCAGAAAGAGGTGTTCACCAGGAGAAGGCAGCTCTGATTAGACTGTAAACATGAACTGTACCAAGTATTTGCTTAGTTTTCCCTGCACTATTTCTGCCTCCACATGCAGTTCTGTTAAATCCATCAGCATCATCAGATTCCATGTTTCTTGTGTAACCCTACCCTGCTTGTCTTCACTAATCTCCTCTAAATAACTTTCAGATTTCTTTTACTCTGTTCCTGTGTTATCCATTTTCCTGGTACTTAATTCTTCAAAAATATTGTCTTTAGTTTTATCACTTTATCCATATTGAATTACCTGAATACATTAGCTTCTTCTCTCATATTATCGTGGTTTATTTTTCCTTTATCTGCTTAAATAACCCAGCTATCTCATTAGGTTTTGTTTTTAAAGAAAAATCATCATTATTGGTGGTTGGGTTTTTGTTTCAGTGTTAGGGGGAGGTTTTATATTTTTAAAACAAAAATTCTTTGAAATTTTGAAATTCAGCATCTCAGCAGTTCCAGTTAGAAATTAAGTTTTGTGAGCCATGATGCCAGTGGATCTGTTTATGCAGCCCCTGGAAAAGCTGAACTCATAGCAAAAACACTAGAGTTCAGATCAGTAATTAATCTAGAAGTTAATAGATAAACATTGAACAGCTCGACTATTGGTAACAAGACAGCAGAGGGCAAATGGCTGATTGCTAAGTCCTAATCTAGCTCCCTAGGTCTCTTATTTTATTTCTGCGCTTCAGAGTTTTTCTGCACTCAAATGCCAGAAGGAGACTTTTGGATTCATGGGGTTTCTTTGTTTCAGAAAAAAGCAACCCCCGACTGGTTGGTTGGTTTGTTTGTCGTTGGGGTTTTTTTTCATTTACAAACTTGGGGTATTTTCTTTTTTAAAATGAAATTGGAAGCTAGTATACCATATTAGCTGGTAGGAGTGGCGTTATTTCAGCAAAGGCAGTAGAACCATGTTTGAAAGTGAGAAGTGACTAGACTAGACAGTAGGGCTTGACTTTTGGTTTAGTGTCATTGGAGTGCCTATGGAAAAACATCAGCACATTAGCTGAAGTGTTTCCTTACAGAACCAGCGCTGTGTTGGCAGGGGTTAAACCACTACTACACCACTTTCCCTGATGCATCTCTCTGTTTTAGAGAAAGAGACAAGCAAACATCTGCTTACTTTCCTTTCTGGGTTTTCCAGCATAAGTACTAAATGCACAGGTATGTTGGGACTAGGAGCCTTCAGCTGCTTCTTTATGGAGAGCAAGGCTGGACTCTCATGGATGGCTGTAATTAAAAATGTTTCCCCCTTGTTTTGCTATGCCACCACCTGCTAGGAATTACTGAACAAACACTGAAAGCATCTATAACCAGTCCCTTGAGACATCCAGGCAATATGTAAAGGAAGAGGGGGCACCTGTTAGTGGAAACTGTTATGAGTTTAGTCCGGAGCTGTTTGTTTAATGCTATTTCTCTTGGTGCTCTTTTTGTAATAACTTTTAATATTTTAGGAAATAAACTGTAATGAAACTTCTGGTGTGTCAACGGAATGGGTAGACATTGCTAAAGCATGGGGTGTTTGATTCCTGTTATTATTTTTAAAGAAAGGAGGCTGTGTTGTCTCTTCAGCTTAGTAGATGTTAAGGTGAATTTGTTCAACTTTTTACATTGGTAACGCCTCACTATAAACACCAGGATTTTTCTCTCTTCTAGCTGCTGAGAGAAGTCTGCTGCATTATCTCTGGTATAGCTGCAAGTATGACTTGACTGACTTGCATTCATGGCTCTTGGATGATCTGGTGAACCATGGAGCTCAAAGTATGGGTGGATGGAGTCCAGAGAATTGTGTGTGGGGTCACCGAAGTCACAACATGCCAGGAAGTTGTAATAGCCCTTGCTCAGGCTATTGGTAAGTACCTCTGTCAGCTGGGTGTCTGGGAACTGGGGTGAAGATTTTTTTATGATGCTGAATTGAGGGGAGGTGGGGGTTGCACCGAGTTATCAGTAGAGCATGAACATATAATGCACAGTGCAGTGTAAACTTGCAGCCTTTGTTTTTGAACCTGCTAGAGAGATTAAAAAGAAAGAAAAGAAACACTTTGAAATCTATACATTTTCATTCACTACAAATTTTTTCTCTAAACAATAATATGCTGCTATTTGTCATTGTAAATACAGCCTGGACCAAAGAAGGGACTAAACTGTCAATGTTTTGAGTACCAAAGAAATACAAAACAGTGCAAAATAACTGCTTGGCTTTCACAAGCTAATGATGTTCATTGAAATTACGCACGTTATAAATATCCCTAGCTATATTGGGAATAGTATAGATCAATGAAATAGATCCTTCAAGTTCTCCTCTTACTCCTGCAAGCCACATAACTCAGTACTAATGAAAGGGTAACTTGAAGTCTGTTCAGTGTTAGCTATTTGCTGAACAGTTCAGTGAAAAAAAAATTAAAAATCCTTCAGGCTCCTCTACAAGAAAGAGCATTCCTTCAGTCTTGTTAGATCTTTCTCAGTGATTGAGAGCATCCTTATGAATAAGCCTCAACTTCATCCCTTCAGTGCTTCCTATGCTGAATCTTATTCTTTGCTAAAATTTTATAATTGGCTTCACATACTATTTAAATTTAGGCATTAAAACTTATGTCTTACCTAAAATTAAATTCATAATTTAAGGGCCAGCTTTTGCATTTTTCAGTATTCCAACCATTTTGAAAGATTATATTAGCAGTCTGACTCGATTGCAAAATAATAATTTTCTAATAAAAAACAACTTAGGGCCATGAATGTCAACTAGATACTCTACCTGTAAGCATGAAGTCAATTTCTCTGAATTTGTGATGTTTGTTTATTTAAATGTGTACTTCTGAACATCATTTCCATATACTTTCATCTGATTGAGTAGAAGACTGGCACTTTTTTATTTTATATCTTAAGGGGATTGAACACGATGCTAGCATGTGTATATTCTTATCTATATGCATCAAATACCTTTTAAAGTTTCATTTTAAAATTGTAGAAAGTCAGTATGTCTCTAAAATCTTTATTTGATGGTTAACTGTTAAGTGTGCTTTTGCTGTTTATATTAGTTGCAGCTTTTCATTTAATGCTAATTGGTTTATGAATTGCTTGCTTCCATATCTCATTTTCTGCCTGTAGGCGTTTTAAGGCACAATTATGTTAGCACGATTATTTCCTAGCAATGATTAAGAAGTGTTACATATTTAGAAAAAATAAACTGCTTGTGATAGACTTCTGTTCTTTACTTTGCTTTCAATATCTCTCATCCTGTTTCCTTTGCCTCCTCCCACAAAACAAAATATTTCAGATTCCCAGTTCTGGACAATAATTTAATGTTCTCCTGTGTAATTTCTCTTTGTTTTTTCTGTATCTTCAGTTATTAGCTTGAACACTGAAAAGACTCCATCAGCCTTGGAAACACACACAGTTTTTGTCAGCTGAGCAGAATTCCTTTTCTGTAACACGTCATCAGTTCCTCTGGGCATGTGACTCTGGTTCCATGCAGAGATAAATTTTAGTTGCAACCAGAGCCAAATTAAGATAATCCTTTGGAAACTCCTTCCTGAGGGAAATATCCTCTTTAGAAAACACCTAGAGTAATTGTGCTCCAGTTTCTCTCTGGG
This sequence comes from Astur gentilis, assembly GCF_929443795.1. Taxonomy (NCBI): domain Eukaryota; kingdom Metazoa; phylum Chordata; class Aves; order Accipitriformes; family Accipitridae; genus Astur; species Astur gentilis. Next base: position 9,660,793 of record NC_064897.1, on the reverse strand, counting down.
GGCTGCTAGGACAGTATTAAACACCATGTAAATTACACTTGTGTGTCTTTGGCAGATAGGGCTTTTCCAACCCTCCTATCAGGCCATTCGTCAGAAAAGCAACCATATGTTTGCTCCTTTGATTTGGCTACAGGTACCAGCTTACTAGGAATATTTGTCTCTTGAATTTGAATGGGAATCTATTAAAATGTATCCTTCTAGCTCTCACCTGACATTTGGTGGTGGAAAGTAGCCAGTCTTAGTTGGCTTCCTCCTTGGTTGGCTCCAAACTTATTTTCCATTTTGCAGTCTGGCTCCTTCAGCAGTCGCATAGCTTAGCAGGACTCAGTATTATTTTGTCTGTTGGTCTCTCTGAAAAGTTTTTGAGATGCCCCTTTTGTTTTATTGTGTCCTACAGTTAATTGCTAGGTCCTTGACTTAAAGAATACAACACTCACACCCCCCTCAACACAGCTTTCTTCGCTGAGCCTGGAATATAAACTGTAATAGGTATATTTTTAGCATTGACGTGCAGCATCTGGAATATCTGCAAATTAACTTATTGTATGGCCATATCCACTGAAGAAAGCACAAGCCAAAGATACTTGTACCCTTTTAAGACATCTATAGTTCAAGAAGCTTCACATGGACAAACCAAAGCTGTCTCTACTATAGAGATATGAAAAGTAAAGCTTTACAATGTGTTTCAAAAATAGAAAAATCAAAATTGTCTCAGAATGGGTTGTGGTTGAAAGGTACCCCTGGAGATCATCTAGTCCATATCTGTTGCTCAAAGCAGAGTCAGCTAGAGCAGGCTGCTCAAGACCATGTGCAATTGGATTTTGAATATGGCCAAGGATGGAGACTCCACCACTTTTCTGGGCAACCTGTTGTGGTGTTCAGTCACTCTTGCTCTAAGGGATGGGGCGGGGGGGGGGAAATGTCCTTATGTTTAAGTGGAATTTATTGTATTTCAAGAAATTTCTTTTCCTGTCACTTGATCAAATGCAGGGCCTTGTCTACTGATCTCCCACTGTGATAAGAGCAACGAAAAGGTTTCCATCTGTTTCCTTTCCAACTCTTCCTCATGTTGTGGAAATTCAGTAATAACTTTCTTCAGGACACAAAAGCATTCTTCCTTATTTATCTGTTTATTTATTTATGCAAAGACAATGACTTGTGTTGTAAATCGCTAGGGCTGTTTTAGCCAAACAAAAATAGCAAGTCATGGCAGGCTGTCCCCCTCTGTAGGAGACTATTTCCCATAACCAAAGTGTAGCCTAATCCTTTGGCAGTGGAGTGCTGTCACTTAACTTGCCTGCTAATGTTCCTTGACCTATTCCTTACAAATTGGTATCTGTCGCTATTACTCTTTCAGTGAAAAGGCCTGCTTGTCTCTCTTCCTTTGGGGCTGTAGTCCTGATGGATAACATTTGTGTTACCTGCTCATGCATTATGATTCCCTTGCCCTGTTGCCCATCTCTTGATCCTTGCGGAATAGGAAATGATTCTACTCCAAATTTCTGTACAAATTAGGGTTTTTGTAATTTCCATTTGGCTTGAAGTTAAAGGGTTTGAATTAAATCTCAAACCTTATTGTTTAAAACAAAAAAGAAGGGAGAGTATCTCCTTTGGTGATCCCAGTAAACGTTATTTTAAAAATACATGTATGTAATTTAATGAATGTGTGAGAGAATAATATCAATTGGATATAATTTTGGATACTGTAATTGATTATGTCTCTAACTTAGGAGGAGTTAGAAATGCCTTAGCTGGAAGGAGGTTTGCTGGAATTCTGTTCAAGACAGACATAAAACTATCCAGTTACAAGTTTCCAGAAAGTGAAATCACCTCCCACTGGGATCTTGAAGAACACTTGATATTACCTTTTATGACTTTTATCCAAGGCTGCCTTTTTTTTTTTTTTAAAAAAAAAACAACAACCTCAAGCTGCTTGCAGATTACAGAGAGGAAGATTTGGCCTTATAATACAAATAAGAGAAGTGATCGTTTCATCACAAGAAACTAAGCCCTGACCAAAATGTAAAAAATATACCACAGCTTACAGTTTAAATGGAGAACTACGAGTCTTGCTCTAAAAATACTTTTGCCAGGAGACTTGAGCTAGATTTTATCACATCCATTATTGTCTATTTTAAAAATGTACATTTGACAGCAAATTCTGCGTGTTTTTCTGCTTCCACTAGCTTTTCTGTGCATTCTGTGAAAATATGCCAGAATGGCTTCATATAAACGTTGCTTGCTCATTTTGATTCCTCTTCTCAATTTGGGCAACTGAAAAACAAATTTAAAAAAAAAAGTTACTGATACTTTTCAACTGTATATATGAGATGGGTGGTGAATCCAGTTAGGGGTCTCTTTTGCAAGTAGTTGAGTGTGTGTGAGTATAGTGGCTCCTCTCAAAAAGTCATTGTGACAGTGAGGGGAAAAACAGATGGTATCCTAAAAAAGTGAGCTAATCATGTTAGCTGATAGTTTAGGCAAGCGTAGTTTAACTACAGAAGATTTTTTTTTAAAATTGGCTTTTACTGGGTGTTCTCCATTCAAATCTAAAAAATAAAAATCTTCCAAAGGAATATGTTGATGTATAGCACAGTCACAAATACACTTGCCCTGTTTATTCAAAAGTGGTGTTCTCCCATTTCTAGCCCCTGTGAGGATTTTTACTGCACTTGTCATTTCTTTTCTCTCTGGAGACTAGAGTATCGGAAGAGTATGAGCAACACTTCACTGAACAAGAAGTACAGCTGTCTCTTTTTAAAATTAAACAAATGCAGCTGTCAATTTTTTATTGCAATTGAGTATTTTTCCTCAAAGATAAACAGGGTGTATTTATGAAAATAAAGCACAGATTTGTTCATGCTGTTTCAAACATGCTTTACAGCATTGTGAGGCTCAGCCAGAATTGTATCTGGAAGAATCACACAACTTCATTGATGTCTCTTCCTATGTTCATCCCTTCCTCCAAATAATTTCTGCTAAAGCAAGTGCCAGAGCTGTCTGTCAGACACTTTGAGAGAGAGAAAAGAGTCTGAGGTTGAGTTGAATCACAGCACCAGGTCTGAAGAGGATTAGAAAAAGGGAATGATTCTTGTTGCGTACGAACTAATGTTTTTAAACGCTGAATTAATCATATAGTTTACTGCTAAGAATCACTTAACACTTGCGTTATTTTTGACCCCAAAATTTCATTCTCTGCTGCTTCAAATAGGAACATTAAGAAGCATAGTAAGCACAAGAAAGCTGCATGCTGTGGTGATCCCATGGTGTGATTGTATAAAGTTTATCGTTCAGAAATCTAGTTACAGTAACCTTGCCAAGAGGCACGGTGCTTGGGTGGGATGATTTGTTGCCACCTTTAATGACGTGGTACCTCTAGTGTGGCGGTGGCCTGTGCGGCAGAGACCTGGGCTGCTTGAGCTGCTTTGCCAGGTCTTGCTGTTTGACCTCAGCCAAACTGCTCCTCTGCACTGTTTTACCTATTTAGGAAATGGGTCTAAAATAAGTGTGGTACCTTGGGGTGCCGAGATGAAAGGCAGTCGAAAATAGGAAATTACTTTTAAATGCTTTGTTTTGTCAGATTGTGATAAACTCTTGTATAATCTTTTTTTGAGCGCAAGGATAACAGTAATAAACTAAGACTTCAGTCCTGGTAAAGGCATCGTGAGCACAGTTATACCTAGTGAACCAAGCAGACCTTCACCGCCATTAGACTTGAGCCTGTATATCTCTGTGGGCTTGTTTTCCTAGGACTGGATGCCTACTCTGATTCTCATTGTTTTCTGTGGTATGCATACATGTGTGTGCAAAACATGGCATGAATTAAGAAATCTGAGTAATGCAAACTCTAACCTCTATTTTTAAAGGCTTTTTTACTCTTGATCTTTCTTGGGTATCTAATGAGTTCTCAGGTAGCTAGAATGGTATTTTTTTTAAATTGCTACTGATGTTAACTTAAGTATCACATAATGAATGAAATGTCAGCTTCATATTTCAAAGATATTGAGTTTAAATCATACTGGGTTTATTAAAATTGCCAGCAATTACTTTTCTATCAGTGCTGTTAAAGATTCAGGAGTTAATGCTGTTGCCCCTTTGGTAAGGCAGAGCATTTTCTCCCACGTGTTCTACATGTTAAGAGTTCTTACAAGATTTTACCCATGCACAATTATTTTTTTCTTTTTATTGCTGTGTTAAGGAAGACAGCATCCTTTAGCCTAAGGCTGGAGGACCATCTCTGGGAAACCAAGTGGGTCAGAAGGCTGTATCAGGGCCGGGGGGGGGAGAGTAAGGGGTGCATTTGTCAGTGCCCCCAGAGCTCTGGGCAGTCTGGCTTTGGCTTGAGCATGTGTTGGCATACCTGGCTTTACCTCCATGGAAACCTGTGCGCAAACAGGCCATAGTATCTATTTTCTTGCTATGCACTGTTGTGAGTTTGGGGTGCTAATTCAGATTCAGCTCAAGAGTGAGACTTGTACAACTTCCCTTTTAGTTTGGCTGTCTTAAAACTTCTGTCTTACATGCAGATTATTTTTTTTTTAAAGACTGTGTCCACAGTGCCACCTTGCAGTGCAGGTCTCTGGCACAGCTGCTGTGCAGCAGCAGAGGTGATGGGATCCCTGGGAAAAAATGGGAGCTAGGAGTATGCCTGTCGGGCAATTCCCCTGGCACCAAGTGTGTCCTGGTGGTCTTGGGGAAAGAGGAGAAACTGGGAGCAAGATTGCATGACCTCTAGTGACAAAGGCCTGCTCTTGCCTGCCCTAGCCCCTTCCCTAGGGAAGGAGAGATAGCCCCATGTTTAAGACTGCTCATCTGGCCGCCTTTCCCAGAAGTTATGTGAGACCAGGGCAATGACTCACCTGCTTGCACTGACTCACTGCTGCAGGTCCTGGCTGTGAAGCATGGGAGACGCTTAATGAAAAGATGGATCTTACTTGGTGCTTGAAATAAACTTTTGTAGCCTGACTGGAAGGATAAGGCACAGATATGTTTCTACATGGTGTGTTGTGCTACCTGCATACAAAAAACCCATGTAGTGCTGGTCCCTGAAATGCTTTGCATGTAGAGGATGATGCACTTTTGGGAGGAAGAAAAGGGATGAATTATTTCCATCCTGAAAAACAGTATTGATGACCTCAGGTTACAGTCCTGCCAAAAATATTGCATGAGAAACCCTGCTACTGCTACTGTGCCAGCTGCAAATATTAAAGCATATAGAGAAGCTTGAAGTGAATAATAGTTATATGGGTCCTGCTACCTTCATGGAGTGTAATTTAAAAGTCTGCCTCTTGAGACTCTCTAAAAAAAAATGTTCAATTACCTTGTTCCTATATTTCATTAGTTTAATTACCGTTCATTGTAATGGAATCTGTGTTTAAATTACCAAATTACAGCAATACCAAACTAAGGCTACAGTGGTTGGGCCCATGACATGGGCACTCAGGTCCAGAGCTTGCTGTTTGGCTGTACAGCAGAGCAGTGGCTGGTCCAGGATACTGGCTGTAGTCAGCTCTTTAATGTCTCATTGATCAAGCAATAATCGGTGGCATTAGAGCTGGGTTCAAACCACTCGTGACAGCTAGTTGCAGGCTATCAGAATGTCAGTGTTCTGGAGTCCATATATTTACTTCTCTGATCTGCTTATCACTTTTAAAATAAAAGATTGTTTTGAAGGTGTTCCTGTAGTAATAGAATTTGTGATAAGTTTGTGTGCTTAGGTAGCTGTAGGTGTGAACTTAACCTGTTAACCTTGACATTGGCCCTTTGTGCAGATGGCCGTCTACTTTATGTATGTAAATATATACCTACTTCTTGTCATTCGCTGTTTTGCAAAACAGATACAAACTCTTGATTGTTTTGAGATGGTAATATTATATGGTCCATGTGGGGGACCATTACATGGTCAGTGAGTCAGCACAGAGTATTAGTGAGAAGTAGGTGGCCAGTGAACGGGGTGTAGAGGCTCTGTGCTTCCTCCAGCCCTTGAGTTGCTGTTTTCTGAAGAGGGCACCATAGAACACAGCACTGTTGGTGCTTGTTTGGGGCTGCCTGGTTTGTGTTCTCTACCATTCTCATCAGTATAAGGCTGCGATAGAAGTATTTAAAAAACCCAACACAAACCAAAACTGGTCTAATATGTTCTAATTATACATGTTCTTAAAGCAAAGTTTGATTTCGGAAGTTGTAAGGGATCCACTGATAAGGTGCATACCCATTGTGAACATCAGTGCGATAACTAAAGCTGTGCTTTGGCAGCTCCTTGAATTGACTGCTTAACTGCTCATCGAACTTCACCTGAAATGCTTCATAAATCTGCATGAGATTCAATGTGGTCAGTATGCAGCTGGGAGAAATACAGTATGGTTTAATGAATGCCATACATTGCTGGTATGGGGTGCATTACATGAATACAACAGTAACCAATTTTTAAAATTAGAATGTTTGCATGAATGAGGTAGGACTGAGTTCTGCCAGGTGCTGTATAAGCACAAACTATCTCTGTGTCAGAAAACTTATGGACAACACAAGACAAGAAGCAGCATGCAGGCGTTGAACTGTTCTTTGTCAACAACCCAAGAAACCTGCTTTCTTCTTGTCAGTGGTAGCACATCAAAACCAGCAGTTTGTTACAACGATGCCTGTGTTCTGAAATATTCTGTCATTAGTTTTGAATTAACACATTCACCCTTTCATTTGTGAATTAATCCTTTCTAATGCAAGCAAACATCACAGTTGTGGTTGTTGAGGTACTGTTAATCTGCGTCATACATAGGGTGAACACACTAAACCTAAGTAATGATCTCAGATGAGGACAGCTTTGTTTTAGACCAATACTGAAATCCAGGTGAGGTTGTTGAACTGTGTTAAGTATTATGTCTACAAAACGCTTTCTTTTATGTGGATCTTGAGTGCCAAGTTCATTATTTAGGACTGCATGTTGATTTGGAACCCTAAGCTAAGATGGAAATAGTTCTTGCCAAGTGCTTCACTTAATTCCTTAATTCACTTTTGGGCGAGATTGTTAGCTTTATTCCCCTCCCCCCCTACTTTTTTTTTCCTTTTTTTTTTTTCCCTCTTGTCACATTTCAGTAGTGCATTTAATAGCAAAGTGAATAGAAATTGCATGCTGATCGCTCCCCTAGTGGTACATACTCTTGTTTACAATGTCAAGATTTCTTTGAGCTTGGCTTGTTTCTGACACAACAAGAACATTAGTAGCATTACCATGATTACAAGCTGAAAGCTTTTAAGATTAACAAAATAGGGTGGTAAAGTGCAACCTCTGTTCTGGGTTCTGTGGTATGTTTTTACTTCATTTTTCTTCTGCGGGATTTTATTGTTAGTATGCTATGGCAAACAGTACTAGGTTTATTTTTCCTATAACAACACCAATGCCTACTACAAACTATAAATCTTCATGGATCAATGAGCAATATTGTGGGCTGAAAAAAATCTCTGTCTTTGTATCTTGGCGTAGTAAACTTGTTTTTGAAGGACTTTATTACAATAAACTCTAAATCTGTTTCTAAGGGTGTTGGCAAAGCATGTTGGTATGCCGATAGATAATTTTTTTCTTTTTTCCTCTTCTTTTTTTTCCCCCAGTGTTTACCTAAAGTTATTTATTTATAAGGCATTTGGGATTGTGGATTGCTGTTCCCATGCTGCTTGCCATGTTTTGTCAACTTCTATCAGTCAAATCTTCATGTACTCTTTCAGCTCTCACTCTTGGAAGTGAACATGGACATTTTGGCCTCTTATTTGGCCAGCTAACTACCGCTAGTATGACCCATGAGCCAAAGCAGCCTGTTCTCTAGGCGGTGCCCGTGCAGCTGAATTTTGTTGTTGTTGTTGTTGTTCTTTGCATCGTGAGCTAATTGTGAGAAAGTGAGATCAGAGGAACCATTTCCAGTAGAGTAGCTATATCCTAGGGACCTCTTTATGAGGCTGGTCTGACAGTAGCAGATTTTAGGGGCCACATAGTGGGTTCATCGCCACAGTAGAGCTTGTCTCCTGCAAATTTGAGGTGGGTAGTCTGCAAGTGTTGTGGTTGGAGGCAGATCTCCAGCCTGCGATCAGGATGGTTTTGTTGTTCTGGGAAAAGTGCAGTGGTTGGGCACCTTGGTAAGGAGAGAAAACTCATTGAATGGATTACTACTGATAACTACATTTATTCCAACTCCTCCGCTCCATGGTTGCATATATGGCAGGTATTTTAGGCATTTGTGTGCTGAAATAAATCCTCATTTGAATGATGATCTGTCATGGAAATGGATATCTGTAATGCATTAAAATAGCTAATGATGGTTTTAAGGTTAATGGCAATTGTGGAGCTCTTCAGAAATTCGTCAGGATCACATGCTTTAAAAGCAGTTGATCTTTCACATCTTTTTGTAAACAATGTTATGCCTTTTAAGTGAAGTCACTTTCATGGTGAGGGAAACTCTCTCCTGCATTTGGAGAGTGCTGTATCTCAGAGTGGTAAGAGTGTTCAGAAAAAAATAAAAACAGTGGAAAGCCTCAAATGCTGTATTTTTGTAGCATTCCGAGCATCCCGTAAGGGGTGTCAGAGGAAAAAGACTGCTAAGCTGAATTCAACCATATTTGGTAGCAGCGCAGTGAAGCCGTAAACAGAAGTTGCGATTCCTCCTGCCCTAAAAGCAAACCCTACTGCGTTCATTGTACTGCTAGCTGTCGATGTAGAGGTCAGAAAACATCGCGACAGTCAGTAAGGACTCGAGCTTCTTCCTGAAGGCTGTGTACCCCGGGGGGGCCTTGAGAGCCGCTGTTACAGGTGAGAAGCCTGTGCAGGAAGCCCGAGTTGCTGGTTTCCAATTCAGGCAGGCCCTGCCGCCGTCGGCCCTGCCTTCTGCGCCACGAAGGTTTGTCACGCCAGCAGCGCGGGCGTTTGTGCTGCGGGGGTCACGAGGCGCTGGGCTTCCCCCGGTGTCTGGGCTAACTGGGGCTGGGGGCAAGATGGCGAGCGAAGGCTCGCTCCGTCACGAGCCGTCGCCACTCTGCTTGATGACACGGTTCAAAGGCAAATGGGCAGTCTGCGAACGTGGATTTCTCCACGTGGCTGTATAACAGGCGCAGAACTCTTTCCGTGCCCGTTTTCTTCCTCCAGAGACGCGCGTTCGGCGCGTTTCTTCGCAAGGCGTCGCCGTCGGTGGGTCGCCAGCTTGCGTTTCGGCGGCCCCGAGGCCGAGGGAAGAAGCCCCGGCGCCGTGCCGCTTCGCCTGTGCGCGCCGCCGCTCGTCGGGCTCCAGCCCTCCGGGCCGAGGCCCTCCCCGAGCCCGCTCGCCGCCGAAGCGACCGGCGCGCAGGGCCCCTGCTCCGCGCCCGGCGGGGGCTCCGCCGGCCTCGCCGCCTGCGCCCCCCGCCGCCGCCCCGCCAGCTCCCCTCACAGTGCGCTGGGGGGCGCCCGCGGCCCGCGCCGTCCCCGGCCGGCGGTCGCGCTGTCCGGCAGCGCCCCCTGGCGGCCCGCCCCGCTGACGGCTGTGCTTTGCCTTGCAGGGCGAACGGGCCGGTACACGCTGATCGAGAAATGGCGGGACACGGAGAGGCACCTGGCCCCGCACGAAAACCCCATCGTGTCCCTCAACAAGTGGGGCCAGTACGCCAGCGACGTGCAGCTGATCCTGCGCCGGACCGGGCCCTCCCTCAGCGAGCGGCCAACCTCGGACAGCGTGGCTCGCATCCCAGAGAGGACTCTGTACCGGCAAAGCTTACCGCCCCTGGCCAAGCTGAGGCCTCCCGGCGACAAGGCCATGAAGAGGAGGGAGCCGAAAAGGAAGTCCCTCACCTTCACCGGCGGGGCCAAAGGGCTAATGGACATCTTCGGGAAAAGCAAAGAATCCGAGTTCAAGCAGAAGGTGCTCAACAACTGTAAAACGACCGCCGACGAGCTGAAGAAATTGATCCACCTCCAGACAGAGAAGCTTCAGTGCATCGAGAAGCAGCTGGAGTCCAACGAAGCCGAGATCCGCTACTGGGAACAGAAGTACAACTCCAGCCTGGAAGAAGAAATCCTCAAGCTAGAGCAGAAGATCAAAAGGAACGAAGTGGAGATCGAAGAGGAAGAGTTCTGGGAAAACGAGCTGCAGATCGAACAGGAGAACGAAAAACAGCTGAAGGAGCAGCTGCAGGAGATGAGGCAGAGGATCCTGGAGTGCGAGAGCAAGCTGAAGGACTACGTGTCTCAGATCCACAACATGGAAAGTGGCCTCGAAGCAGAGAAGTTGCAGCGGGAAGTTCAAGAGTCCCAGGTGAATGAAGAAGAGGTCAAGGAAAAGATAGAAAAGGTGAAGGGCGAAATTGATATTCAGGGCCAGCAGAGTCTGAGATTGGAAAATGGCATTAAAGCTGTAGAAAGGTCTTTGGGCCAAGCTACCAAACGGTTACAGGTAAGAATGTCTGTTTTTTAATCCGTAGCGACAGAAAAGTTAAAGACGTGACTGTAATGAATTTCTCTCACACAGATTTGGAGCCTGTGAAAGAAAACATGAGAAAGCTTCCACAGTGAATTGGGGTAAAAGGAAGAAAGTGTTGCTCTCATTTTCAAATTGCATTTCAGAATTTTTTTTTGAAGAGCAGACAGTGTTCATTTCACCTGTGTGCATTTTGCTCACTCAAACCAGCTGAAAAGAAAAACTAGCTGTTTCTTTGTCTCGGGATATCCACCAAAACATCTGCTAGTTTGTGTTCCTGGCCATTCAGAAGGCCAGTGTGGCCTGCAGGGTTAGTGCTGAGCGCCACAACACCTTTCACTTATTTACACGCGAGCTCAGTTGCTTTCCCTTCAGTTACAGCTTTGGTTTGCTACCATTCCCTGACTGCCTGGTGGCCTCTGAGAAATCACTCAAAGCATATCTTCACCATGCACTGGTCCGTGATAGAGAAACACCAGAGCTAATATCAGCCAAACAAGCATGGGCTGCACCCGTGGCAATGCATCTAGCCACCTCGCCCTGCTGAGAGGGAGTGCTCACTAGCTCCAGTGAGGTGCTGCTGTGCTGCTGGGTCTGGCCTCTTTTACACCTCAGACAAATAATATCTCCTGTGTGAACAATAGCACGTTTAGGGCTAGCAGAGAATTGTACTGCTGAGTGCTAAAAGGGGCTAGAGTGCTCTTGACCTAATGCCTTTAAAAGTATTACTCTTCAAACCCCTGTTGATTTGGGGGTAGATATCTTGAAGATTTCGGTCCTAGATCTTAGCAGCTCACTGTTTGACATTGTTAAATTTCAGGGAAATTTGCACCATTATAGCCTCTTTTGAGGCTCAACTTCTGATTCTTGCTAGGTTTGCCACCAAAGTAGATGAATTAAACAGTCCAAAAGCAGCATCTGGATAGATGGATATAGAGCTAAAATAACTGTTAGCTTACAGGGCTTTAGTTTTAGAGAGTAGCATCACCCTTTTCCTGTCTGACTTGCTGGTGTTCAGCATTTTATTTTCTCTGCACCTCAGGCGTTTGTGGCACATGTATCAAAAGAGAATCCAGTCTCTTGCTTCGTTGCTAAAGTTAATGATATCACCTGGAACCTGATAGACATGAAAGAATAAATATAAATGGAAATCCAGCTGCTAGCTGGATGAGGTGAAGGAAATGTTGTGGCTCCTGGAATTTTAATATGCCCCATGTAAGACAGGACTGAGGCACCACGCATCAGTTTGAGTTGTGATTCTTGCTGTGTTCCTGGGGTTCACAGATAGTGTGTTCCATAGTGCTGCAGTTGCAGTAAGGTGATGCTGTTGTGAATATGTAAAGCAATTTTGCACCCTTATTCCTGAGCACCTAGAACCATGTCAGTATAAGCTGATTTTATTCCACGAGGAGGGAAGAAAATGTAATCTTTTTATCCAAAACAAAATGGATAAAAACTGTAAACAGTTTTGGCCCTACTTAGATGTCCTAAGTTTCCAGACACGCTACGCTTAAGGATTTGCACTAACAGAAAGCATCAAGTCCTCTTCATGTGTTTTACCTATCCTCAGTAACCCTCAGTGAGGCTATGATTGAGTTCAAAATTTTTCTCGCCTTTTCCCCCCCCCCCCCCCTCTATAGGCTAGGGTTTCACTTTCTTGGGAAAGTTTGCATTAAATTCAGATTCCCAAGCTTGTTCTAAACCTAGAGGTGCCCTAATCTAGAAGTCCAGGAAAAAATAAACTCAGCTCTGTTTTATATGGTCTTTGGGGGGGGGATAGAGAAGTGTTTTGTTGCATGCTGAAAGTTAAATATTAATATTCATAGAACTGCTGATTTGAAACTAGAAAAGTTGAGCATGGGTTTTTTTATAGACCTTTCAGTAAGGAAGGAAAGAAAATTTTGGTTTACTAGATTTCAAGCGATAAGAACAGGAAGGTGGCATTTTTTGGTAGCATGTGAGAAATTTCTAGTAATTTGTCCTACCTCTTCTTTCATTCCTTTTCTCTAGCCGCTTCAGTGACATTACTTTGCAGCAATATGAGGCTATGTTCAGTTAAGGATCAGATGCAGCTTTTCCTGTTTCTAGAGAAAGTTTTTAAATGAAAAAAAGAAAAAAAACCAACCCAACCAAAACAAAAAACCCAAATCCTAACCTTCTTCAGGTAAAAAAATCTCACTGAAGCTTCAAAATTAGATACTAAAATTTAAGAGCATAAACCAGTATGTTTTGGGGTGATACTTAATATTTTTACCCTATTTCCTGTAAAAGTTGAGAAATACCAAGAACAAGTTATTTATTATCTTAGTTCTGCTAACCTGCCTATTTTAGTGATTCAGGTTTTTAAATCTTAATTACCTTCAGTGGTAACTTTGTTGCAATCACATAAAACATGGAGCTGTAGAATTAACATTGTAGTAAGTAAGGATAGTTGAGAATCTCCCCTGTCCCAAGTGCTCAGTTGTAGAGTCTAAAATAAATTGAAGAATTTTTCTGTAGAATTGTCTTGAAATTTGGAGGTGGCCTGGTCTTCATTTCTCAGGCTGGTTTCTCCGAAATCTTGTAGCCAATGAATGGAAACACAAGTTTAGCACCGGAAGCTGAGATGAACTACGTGATATGCTGCATTCACTGAACAGGTCAAACGAACACATACGTGACAAAGCAATTGGCATTTAAAAGGTCCTAATTTAGACATCAGATTAGTTGTGTTAATAAGAAAATTAACTGTTGAATTCAGCCCTAACTGTGGCCTTTCTGCAAGTTTAAAGTGAATAAGGGCTGTGCTGTTGGGGACTGTTCCTAGAATAGATCCACAAAACTATTCTCTCCCAATCCTTGTGTGAGTTCATATATAATTCTGCTTACACAAGATGATTGGGTAAAATACGGTTGACCCAACCTTTATCTCTTGCCAAAATGAAGATGTAGCAGTATGCACTGCATAGAAACGCCCACAGATGTGCTGCCTGGCATCTGGGTAGCTAGCCCATCCCCTGTGCAGCCAGGTAGGCAAAGCCCACCCTGGCTCGGGGTGGTGGAGAAATAATTGTAGTCTAAGGCTGTCGTAATCTGTCGGAGCTGTAGGTTTTGCATATCATGCCAGAATTGCAGAGCCTTGAGGAAGATCTGAAATTATCATCTTCTGTGCTTGCGAAGGGGTGGTGAACCACCCAGGATTTGGCCTCATTGTACAAAACAGTATGCGTGCAGAGTGAAAGAGTTCTGTCCATAAAAATTTACACTCTAAATAGGAAACGCAAAGAACAAGAGGAGAAGGGAATTATTCTCCTTTTAGGAATAAGAACTAAATGAACTGTCCAAGTCATGCTGGACACTTCTGGCAGAGTTAAGATTTGGTGCCAGACTGATGCTCAGTTGATGTATTTTTCTCAGAGTGCACAATATTACTATTATTTGCTCACATTTGTTGTGCCAATATTTTTCTCAGGTGATATGAGAAACATCTGCTAGTTGTCCAAGAAGCAACATAAACAGACCAGTAGTAACCCCTAATAAATAATAGCGAGTGTTGATTTGCTTTCTAGATTATGAGAGTAAAATATCTTTCAATTATTCTGCTTGCATTTGAATTTAAAAATTGGAGACTTTCTCATCAAAAGAAGTGTTAGTTGCCCAATTGCAAACAGAGTCTTGAAGTGCTGCTTTATGCTTGCTACTGCTCAGCAGATGTTTTCTCTTTCCTGGCAGGACAGGGAACAAGAACTGGAGCAACTGACAAAGGAGCTGCGACAGGTCAATCTCCAACAGTTCATCCAGCAAACAGGAACAAAGGTGACGGTGCTGCCGGCAGACCCCGTTGAGGTGGAGGCCCCGCATGTGGAGCTTGAGAGAGGTGCAGCACTCAGAATGCTTTTGGTGGGCGGGAGAAGGGGATGGCAAAGCGTTTACCATGCTGCATTAATGCTGGCGCTCATACATGAAGTGGATGCTCTGTTAGCAAAGAAGTTAGCAAAATATTAAGAAAGCACGGCATCAAATATTTCTTTTCATTCCAAGGGTTTAGCAAGCTATAAATAAAGCATAGTATGTAGATAACTTCTCTCCTGCTGTGCCTAGGCATGTGTGTGTTTGTCCCATCAGTAACGCATTAGGCCAGTAGCTTTCAAGTGTGGCTGCTGTGGCTGCAGGTATGTAAGCTGGCATGCAATATGATTGCATGTCTGATGTTGCTGTTCATCTAGGTTCTTCCTCTTCTAGTGGGATGTGTTGTCGAAGTAGAGAAAGGAATGTGTCTGGATCTCAAGAAATCCCAGACGGCAGCTGCACAGGAACAGGGGCTAATCCAGCTAGGCTGCCAACCATCCAGAAGTCCCGCGCAGATGGCTGTTATGGCATGTACAAATTGACTTTGCCCCTAGTGAGATCAGTGCATTCTGCACATGCCCACATCTGAATTCAAAATTTCCTAGACAGAAATACAGGAGCATGTTGAATGTGTGTCAGAACTGTGGCAAAAGCAGAAACACCTTTGCCATGGCTCAGCCTCTGCTGTGGTGTGCTTTGTCCAGTACCCTGCTTGCAAGGGGCCTGTTTCTTTCCGCATTTGCCTTAGCTGGTTCTGTCCCTTCTCTCAGAAAACTTTCTAACCAAAAGGCATTGGGACGGTAGGGAGGTGGGGAGAGAAGAGACAACCAGGCCTTAAATGTCAGCACTTGTACGAACTTTCTCTTTTAAGTGGGCAGGAAGCTGAGGCTTTGAGTTACGTTCTTTCTGCACATTGCTGTATAAATGCATTGTGTGTATCTGTGTGCGTGTTCCTTGTGGGAGGGTAATTGTATTGCATAGGTATATCTTTCTGGTTTGAAATGAGTAGGAAGTGTGCACCTTAGATCTCATCACTTCCTAGCTGGGCATGTGAATTTTTTGTTGCATGTGGTATTAGTTTTTCTAAACTGCACTAAGGGCACCAGTAAGCAGGGAGAGGTGTTCTACAGACATCTCCCATGACGATGACTTTTCTAACCGCCTGTTTTCTTGCGCAGAGCCAACATTTCAGTCTGGGTCACTGAAGCGCCCTGGCTCGTCGAGGCAACTCCCCAGTAACCTTCGGATTCTACAGAATCCCCTGTCGTCTGGTTTTAACCCGGAGGGCATTTATGTATGACAGTACATACCTCTTCTGGAGAGGACGTAGCAAGGTACCCCGGACAAGATACACTTTTGTTTTATTCTGCCAATGATGAATGGAAGAAGAATTTTTTTTTTTTGTTAAGCCACCATATTTTTTTTCTCTTCTTCCTCCAATACACCACTTGGAGCCATACCCTGTGCACTGATGCTAAAGAGACAGAGGAACTGTCTGGATTCATAATTGGCAAGAATGAACTTGCTGTCAACACAGCTAGAGTGCAAAAACCTTCATTTGTTTTTGCCACTTCAGAAGTGTTTTGGAAAGTATTGTTCCTTGTATAGGCATAAATAAAAGACTGAGGGTGAAGGAAACCATGTATGCAACTGATCTGAGGTTTAATTTATTCCCTTTAATCAATGGACGTGTGAATGTTGACCTTTTATATTTTTATTTTTAACTTGTGGATAACCACGTTTGGCTGTATGTCAGTCTGACAAGGTGATGTTAATTTGTGTGTACAAACATCCACCATTTGATCAAGTACAACAACTTGCAGAGTTCTGTGGAGTGCTGAACCATTACAATGGTTTCTCACTGCTGACTTTGTTAATTTCTGTTGTGGGTCATAATATGTCATGTTCCATCCATTGCTACCTTTTAAGGCTTGAAAAGTGAGCTTCTGGGATTTACTTGCTGTTGAATCTGCCTTGAATGAAGCACCTAGTGTTCAAAAGATTTATGGGATTTAAACCTTGGCTTGGTAAAATTATTTCCAGCATATGATTGAGGATGCACTAGTTAGATGATATTTTATTATATAGAATGTATATTTGAAATATTTTGCCACATTGTATATGCCTTTTGAGAAAAGAACAATGTAAGAAGTTGTCTTCATGTATCTTACCAAAAGAGAGTTGGAGGCTTTCACTGTGTGTGATTTTGTACTTTATTTTTTTCCACTAGCCATTACAGTGTTCTTGTTTTGCAGTAAATCTTGCTGTTGGAGGAGAAAAAAACCCACAAGACAAATGCGCATCCTCTTCCAGAATTCACTCAAGTTTTGTGGAGGGAATAAACCTGGCAGAGAGTCCTGTGAAGTCAATAGCAGAGCTTCTACTGACTTGAGTGGGGCCAGGATTTCATTCCAGGTCCCCTGTGTTAAATGGCAGATGTTTAGCCTCTTTGAAAGATGTATTGCTGCTCAGTCACTTACAGAATATAAAACTTAAAAACAGGAAATTCATACATTTGGTAGTCTTTTTTTTTTTTTCAAAACGTGAAGAGAGAACATTATTGTCTCTTGATGTCACTCTAATGCAATCATGCAGAAAGTAAAACACTACCAAGTAGCATATTGGTTACAGGCCTTGAAATTAGATTGTTGAAGTGGACACCAAGTTTGTAGAGAAAGTGACTGGCATCAGTGGGACACATTGTATGCATACCTTAGGAGGCTGGCCTCATGGGTGAGTTAGAGAAGGGATGGGCCTTGCCTAGTTGCATTTGGATTTCCTGTTCTAACAGCAACTCATACTATCATCCCCACCTTTGAGATCCCCTTGAAATGAGAGGGGGTCGCCGTGCTTTCACTGCAGTATTGAATACCTGGCCTTCAGTCAGTGGCAAAATGACAGACCTCCTGATGTCTGGTAGGGTCAGGATTTTACTGCTGGTAGGAAACTCCAAGCTTTTTGCCATAGAAAATACTTAAGAATTCTTAACTCCTAGCATCCTCTTGTGTTGATTTACTGATGTGCAGATAAATGTTAATTTAAGTTTCCTTTTTTAAAAAAAGGAGCTTTCTGACAAATGGAAGTTTTATAAGATAAAGTAGAAGATGAAGGACTCTTGAGTGTTTAATGCATTTTTTTCCCTTGCCACTTATTAATGGCATCATATATTCTAAAAATGCTGCTGTATTTAGACTAACAGCAACAGATAAGGCTGTGAATATATAAAGGACCTTTCCAAATGGACTGAATTTTTACTGTTTAACTTATCAGGTCTTTGCACCACCACCGCCCCCCCCCCCCCCCCCCCCCCCCCCCCGCCCCCGTGAGCAAACTGGACAATGACATTTTCCTACCTGAGGCATCTTTGCAGTGCTCACAGATTTTACTGTTAGTTTATCACAACTCTGTGCTCATGTTTACTGTGCCCATAACTTTGTATTAAAAAAAAAAAGAATGTGTGTGTGTATATATATATATATAAAAAAAGTATAAAATATACATAGTTTGGGGACAATATCTGTCCAAGGTACTTGAGCATATATGCCTTACATTCTGGGCTCAATTTACAGAAATAAAATGGCCCTCTCCAGTGGATATCTTGCATCTTCAGCACCTCTTGATGTTAGAGAACTGAGGCACTCAGCACCTTGCAAAGTCTGGCCCAAATTATGCTGCATGGGGGTGGGGGGAAATAAAAGAAAAGCCTGTTGCAATTTCAGTCTTGTACTGAGATGAAGTATTTTTAAGGCAGATCCATACTTGCCCAGCAAATGTTTTTGTCATACTTTGTGACTAGCCTATCTCCCACAGATGTCAGTTTGAGCTGAATTGGGCTCTTGCATTGTAAAAACTGCTCTGTTTCTCTGCCAGGTTATTCTTTAAGATGGAGGGAGGAGGAAAAGGATTAAAAGGAAGGGTAAGAGCAGCTTTGGAGGGCTTAAGTTATGGCTTTGTAATAGAATCAAGGAATTTGCCATTTAAGTTAAAAAATAGCACCTGCTGACTGCAGCAGCTGTTTGACAGAGGGGCCAGCCTGGAGCTGGCTCAGGAGTGGCCACGGCATCATCACTGAGTGGACCCTCCTTGTCAGGGCTTTAGCATATGTCAAGGTGATCTGAAAAACGTTTACAGCTTCGGCCACAACTTTGCTGTTGTGGCAAAGGAGAGGCTTTGGTATCCAAACCTGTCATTTGTGAGACACTGACAAATTCCCCTGTCCCCACCATACTCCTCTTGCTTATTGAATTTCCTCCAGGCTAAAGTTCTGTAGCATTTTCACCCTCTCTGTAAATAAACCAAAACGAAATGGCATGCCCTTGCATTAAATGTGAATTGAAAAATGTATTACAGTTATAAAAATTCCTCACATTATGGTGTTGAGTTTTGCTTCTGATCAACTGCAGAACCTCACTCTTTCTTTACAAATGTAGAAAAATTAATTTTCAGAAGCGTTTCAAATCTACTTATGGGGCATTAGCAGAAAGGAAGCTACACATACTGATTTTAACAAGTGCCATACTATTTACTGGGCAGCATGATAAAAAATGGGGTTTTTTGCTTGCATTAAATAGTTGAATACACAAGCACTATTTTCCAGTGCACGGGGAATTTATATGGAGAACTTCTGTAATTTATTACTAATGGAAATTAACTGTGTTACCTCTCTGATCCATGAGGATACAGTTTATTTTTGCTGGTGATGCTATGTTGTTAGGGGAAAAGGCGGGGGGCATTGACCGTTTGAAAAGCCAGTAGGTTAAGGCTAAGATAAACATTCTGAATGCCCGAGCAAGGGAGAAACCCAAGTCCCACTCTGAGAAGTCAGCTAGGAACCTGCCTCCCATTATCTTTCAGTGGGACTTAGGTTCCCAAGTGCCTGAATTGCTTCTGGAAATGGTATGTTAGCTTTGAGATTACTTGCTTTTCTAAACCCTAGCAAGTTGGAAGGAAGTTCTTGAAGGGAACTACCAGTAGCATTAGCAATATGCAAACATGCTTTTGTTGTGAGGTGAGAGGGAAAAGATCCTTTAGTGAAATAAAAATCTCTTGGGGCAATAATTGCCTTGTTTTTAGTGTGAAAAGTATTGCATTATTTTAGTGAACTGGGATCGTATGAGTATGAGCAAAAAAATTGATCCTGTAATTTTTAGTGAGTTATCTTGAAGCATATAAATTCCTGATGTGCATTAACTTGAGTGAATTGGGCCTTAATGATCCATGTAAATAACAAAACTGTATTCAGATATTTTTTCCAGAAAATAGTCTCTAATGGTCTGTACTGTATTAAAATAAGTGTTAAAGTGTTACTTTTATATTACACCCTTTTTTTTTAAGAACATTGAAACATGCATGTTTATTCTATTTGCTACAGTATTTTAATGTTTTGGATGAAGGCCATCGGTTGTATGGAGATGACAAAACAATCATTCTGTCTATTTATTCAGTATTGCTGCTTAAAGTTTTCAAAATAAAGCTTTCAATGCCAATATAGTGACTGATTGAAAGCTGTTCTAGCTCTCTTCAGGTGTTTTTTTCTATGTTTATAGAAAACTAAATAAGTGAAACTTGGTATATAAACTGTTATACCAGCAAAGAATTATTGCAATAATATTGTGGGGAGGAGTTGGGGTAAGCGTGTGTAGTATATACATAAACGTATGCATGCAGCAGATGCATTTAGGTCTCAAGTAAATGGAGTGCTGAAGAATGTTCGAATCCTTTGTGGCCTTGCAAGCAACTTACACGTGCAATCAAATACTGGTTAGTGCTGCATGCCAGTGTGCAGTGCTTGTGAGGGGCAGAACAAGCAGAAGTGGTCACAAAGGATCAGCTCGGAGCCCTTTGAACCAAATGGGAGTTAAGCACATTCTTGGGTATTCCATAGATGTGTTCCTGAATTGGGCCTAAAAGCATGTTCTGATACAAAAATCTTTCAGTTGCAGTAAGGTTACCTCGGTTCAAGTGTAGCTGGTACCTCTGAAAATTTGAGTAGTTCTGAGATGGATCAAGTATGCCTGCTCTATTGGTAAAGGGTATCAAAACGCAGAGAACGTTCACCCTCATGATCACCCTGTGAAACTACTAACTAGGGGTTCTGACTGGAAGGTTTGAGTTGCTGACGCTTTAACCTAGAGAAGCAACACAAACTAACTGTGAAAACACGAGTAAGCATTTTATTACTGCTCTGCTTCAATGCAAGATGAAAATCTGTATTATATGTAACTATATTTTTTGTCATTTAAAAAGCTTCTATTTTTTATTATTCTCATGAATGGTTGACAAAATATATTGGATATGCTCCCATACAATAAATTCCCCTCTGAAACTTTGGTTCTTTACAGTTCATGGTTTGCTGGAATTGCAGTGTACATCTCGCACGCATCTCGTGATACAGCTACTGGAACTCTGTCTGTCAAAGAACACTTAGCCTGAAAGCAGGCCCAGGTAATGCTTGGTGTGTCCAGAGCTAGAACACTTTCAGAAATGGCTGTGCGTCGAGCATTAGGGCACAATGAACACTCCTAAATGGCAATTTACTTGGAGGTGTGGGACATACAACTGGTTGGTGTGGGGCCTCTATGGCAGACAAGAGAGGTCCTCTACCATAAAGTGTGCACATGCTGTATTTTTCATCAGAGAATGGAGTAGCTTGTTTTCAGCTGAGGAACTATTACTAAGATCAGTATTAATCCTGAACAGACAGAATTGGTCAGTGACTCAGATAAAATGTAACTTAAAGAGGCACGGGTTTGTTTGGAGATGATCAGAGAGAGGAATTGAATGTACAGAATCTTCACACAACAAATAGAAGGTGCACAGATGCTTTGGGGAGCAAGAAGAAATTAAGCTTTGAACAAGGAACTGAAGACCTGATTCAGGCTTTGTCCTTGTGCTGAAGAGCAGAAGGCCTGTGAAGATCACTTGAGATCATTTGAGTTAATCACGGCAGGGAACTTGCTACAGCTGGGGACTTGTGAGTTAAACCATCCAAATGCAGTCCTTAGTCTAATATCCCAACAAATGGCTTTTCCTAAGCCAAATGGAGCCTAATCTCATTAGATGTGAGGAAAAATGAGCTAACAGTAGTAGCTCTGTTGACTGGCGATAAGACAAAGAATGTCATGAGCTTCACTGAAACCCTAGCACGTGGCATGCATATTGGCAGGACCACGTAAGTTGTAGAGGACCTCTGCTCTGAAAGGTACCCTTTTCTGCTTCTGTGCAAGCCAGCTGGCTGGGTCTTACAGTAACTAAGGTTTCCCAGCATGCTCAGTAGAGCCAGGGGTACAGCTAATGGTTCTGATCTTTTGCTTTGCCTTTAAAGAACAAAGTGGTACGTTTGCACGTGACTGCTGCAGCACTAACTAGCTTAGTGTAACTGGAGCACTAATGAGTTGCAAAACCACACCAGACAATGGTCCATTTAATTTAGAAGCAGTACTGAGTTGTTCTGCCTGCCTATCTTTGTCAGCTAGGTGGTATTTATAATCCCAATTTTTAATGACTAAGTTGTCTAGTGTCTGAAGTATGGCACAATGAGCAACAGTCCCCATTATTGCCTTTCTTGAAAATGATATATTTGCTACCTTTGCTATTGTAGTTAGTGTTAATGAGTATTTGCTGGGTCAACCACTGCTTCATCATTAACTTTCTCCAGAAATGCTGGATGGAGACAAAACTTAGCTGGTCTGTTTTGTTCCATTTTTCTGGGTGGGTATGCAGGGTACTTTCTTCCGACCTCTGCAGTGAGTTCCCTGTTCCATGTGCTGTCAGCAATCTGCAGCGTTGATTTGTTAAATGTGAGTTACTGTCCAGTGGGTGACTTGAAAAGAACCTTTTCAGCATGTGCTAGTGGAACAAGGAACTTGATACAAACGGAGATGATAAACTTAACCGAGCAACCTCATCACTTGTCTGATGAACTCAGACACTGCCTTGTGTCCTCACGCCACTTCTGGTGGATCTGTCTGTGCCTCCCCCCAGGCAGGAAACCTCCTTGCTGTCATGCAGACAGCCCTGGTGTTTCTCTGCCGTGAATGTGTATTTGCTCTGCAGTGACTCCTGGCTAAGACAGATGTCCGTCCCTCATGCAAACTAAAGTTTGATTTGTAGAGGCTTTTCTGATCTGAATCCCTGGCTATGCAAAGGCTGCAGGGATCTCTGCCATCTCTGGCAGAATGAGAGAGTGTCATTACAATATCATCGCACTTTTTTTGTTCAGTCATCTAGAAGCTGACAGAGGTGAAGTACAGCTACAGCAGAACAGGTTTTCAGCTGTAAGAGCTGGCAGTTGGGTGTTAATCTCTAGTATTTGCTTTGGTCCACATGGGTTAAGTGTAGGAGACCGATTTCAGTTTCCAGTCCTGAGTCACAGGTATGTCAAGGAGAAGCAGAGTTATGAAAACAAGGTGAAGTCCAATCAACAGGACAGATTCCTGTATGGTAACACATACTCGACCTGCAACAGTTACAAGCTATGTCTCACACCCCTATCTCATAATATAATTACTTTATTAATTACCTATGTATTGGCTTGTTCCCCAATAGCATGCCTTCATATATACTGTTCCTGCAAAATACAGAGTGATGCTATTGTTCAAGCTATAGTTTTCCCTTTCCGGGCATCTTTTTTGCATGTGCTATTTTGTGCTAGTTGTTTCAGCTACACATTTTGTCTTGCTTTACCCCTCTGCAGAAGGAGGAAGGCAATAAGTAATTGGAAGACTTAGTGAGCAAATACAATATAAAAGATCTAATATTCAATCATGGGTCAAGGTGGAGGGAAGAGAAGTTTTCTACGATTTCTTTTTAATGAGCAAAAGTTTGAAGAAAAATACTCAGAAGAGCTCCAGCTGGGCTTATGAAAAGTCCACTTAAAAAAAATCCCTTATCTAATGAAACAGAAATGACTGCCAATAATTACCTGCCTAGGTATTTTAAAAGGGAGGATGTCTGGATTAAAAAAAAAAAAGGGGGGGAGGGGGGGGTGTACACCAAGTAAAACACCTTTCACCTGATTTGTATTTGCCCTGAAGTCCCTTTCACTACCCATGTGATGGAAAGTGAAAGGAATCATCCAGCTTTGGAGCCACTGACATGGTATCACAGGGTACCATGAGTAGCTGTTGCTAAAATAAAATTCAGGCCAGCCTTTAAGTGGGGAATAACAGGAATTTCTTTGTTGTTGCCTATGAAGCTTCTCATAAGTTACTACCTGTCACAACCTGCAATAGCATATCCCTTTTATCAGGGGTACCAAACTGCCTTTCATTAAATGTTATGTGCCCAGAAGAGGTGATTTGACTTTAGCAGTCACAATCAACCTGAGGTGAACTTTGATCAATGAGGTAGAACTGCCTCTTCTGGAAAGTTGAAGAGAAACCTGAGAACACCAGGGGACCTTCAACTAGGCTTTGTTGCTACAAAGTTGTCTTAACTGTTCTCTTGACCTAGCAAACCTGCATCATGGTTACCAAGACTATGACCTGGATTCTCCATTGTCATGTAGCTTGTCTCATGTACAAAATGAGCGTGGAAACAGCCACACAGCTAAATGGGAAGAGTTGACAATGTCCATTAGCTGTACAGCTGGCGTGAAACGTTACACTAGATGCAGGGCACCAGATAATCGTGTCCCCTCAACTCTCTCACAACACTGCAATTACAACAAGGTCTACACGAGAGGGCAGCAATACATGCTGGCATGTCTGCACCGGTGTAGCCACACAGCTAGTTGAAAAGCAGATTTTCTAGGCATATATGGCACATGATAAAGCATCATGTAAAATGCGCAATATTCCATCTTTAAATATGTTCTTTCAGAAAGGACACAATAATACTTATAAAGAACCATGTCCTAGTCACAGCGTGTGTGTAGCCGATGTACAAATGATGCAATTCCTGCAGTCTCTGTGAGGAGGGCTCAGGCCTGGTAGCGTTCTGAAACCTGTACAGATGTGGGTTGGAACATTCCATTTTAGAGATTATCCTGTGCCTCGCATATTTGCCTGAGACTGGGAAGCTCTTGTTTCATTTCCCAGCTCTGCCACAGATTTCCTGTGTGTGACCTTGGGCAAGCTACAATAACCCCTCTGGATTGGAGTCCCCCAGCTGTAAGCTTGAGATAATACTGCTTCATCCCCTTTGACTTTGTCTATATATACTGCAAGCCCTGTGGGGAACAGCATCTCATTTCCTATTTGTTTGGCAAATAGTACTTAGCACAATGTGGTCCTGATCTGGGCTGTGCTGTCTAGATAGTACTGCAATGAGTTATATTTTTATATCATACCAAGAGGATAACAAGAAGTCACTCTGGGTTAGTCTTACCTTACAGTGAGAGCAAGATGCAGGCGTGCTGAGGGAACCCGGGGTTTTCTGAAGGTGAATTCTTGTTTAGCTTTAAATGGATTTCTTTTTCTAAAGGGGTGAAAAGGAAAGGCAAGTAAAGGAATAAAACATTCTCCTATCAACTTTTGCTCAACTCTCTTCTTCTTGCAAAGTGATGCTATTACAAGAGACAGCCTAAATCCTTGGGACTGTGTTGCACCTAATTGATAGAAATGATTGACCAAGCAGGCTGAGATTTGCTTGGTGGTCCTAAATGTTCCAGTGTTTCCACAAGTCTGATGATGTTCTAACAATGTGCATGCAACTAGTAATCCACCATGACAGGTTGCCATTTCATGGTTTTCTGTAGATACCCAAGTGCCATTTGGTATTGGGGGGCTGAAGAGATAAAGTATGCAGGAGTTAGAATTGTAGGAGAGTGCTTTTTGTTTGCTTCTTTCCTGATCCAAAGTGTTTTCTACATGCTCCCAATAAATTTAACTAACAAACACTGCTGCACTTACTCTGGAAACCTGCACAGAATGAGTACTCTTCAGCATGCCTTAGTACAGAGACTCTATCCTACTGCCCAGTTCTGAGATTAAAGATTATTCTAAGATGTTGCCAACTGAAACCATTTAAGTAATAATTAGTGCAGCTGCCAGCATTTGACAAGGCAATGAATAATCAGTCCCACATCATTTTATCTAATGTCCTGCTCCATAAAGTTCTTGCTGCTACCTTTGTCTGTGGTCATCTGAGGAACTGTACAGCAGGAAGCACCTCCTTCTAGGAACACATCTTTCCTTTGGTAGATAAAACGGACTTGGCCAGGCCCTGGTGTGCAGTCACACAGGACAAGCACATACTTCAAGCACTGTGAGTAACTGCAAAACCAGGCTCAGTAGCCTGAGAAGTGTGAGTACCCAGTGAAAATGCTTGTTTGACCTATCTTTGGTCATTGTTGGAACACAGCGTAACACTCCCAAGAAATAAAAACTATCTTCTTATGTTACTATCGTTGAGTAACAGTGACCCCAAGCATATACATTTTTTATATATGTACACACACACACACACATATGTGTATGTAGTCAAGTCATTATATATCATTATCCCTTTTGTCAGCTAGGGAAATTATGGCCCAGAGCAGTGAAGGGCCTTCACAGAAGGAGTACATGCCCTTCATCTCCATGTACTTACGTTTGTATATGGATCTTTCACTAAAAAGCCTGTTCTGATCACACAGAAATAGAGTTGTCCAACAATGGTTCAGTCAGGCTGGAGGGTCGTCTGGCCTACAGCAAGAGCTGAATGGGCACAGGCAGCACAAGAGTAAACAGTACCCTTGGTCTGGAGTTACCAAAATAACCTATTCAGAGGGGAAGCTTTCCCTAACCCTTCAGTCAAAGGTTAAACCTCTTCCTGATAGCAGAATATTTATCTCCCTTCCAAACTAGATAATGTAAGCACTTCAAAAGAAGTGACTCTTAATTTCTCCTTTTGCAAGTGTTGTGCTAGGTTTGACCAATAAAGCTTTTACCTTTGAGATCTAATTAGTCTGTTCTAAACTTGAAGCTTTACTCTGCAAAATCAATGTTGTCATCTACCATTGATTTTAGCACACTGGTTTCAGCATATGTAGAAGGAGTTCAGCTCCTTGCAGAATTAAAACCCATTTTAAGTTCTTTGGCAGGGACTGCAAAGTGGGGAAGTCAAAATTAACAACAATAATAACAAGCTACTCTATGTTAAAGTGTCAGGTTTGTGTTTTCTTGTAGTGCACATCATCAAGACTCTGGTTACCTCCATCAGTTTTTAACCATCATAATGTAAAATATTCTTAGAGCCTGAACTAAGAATAAGGGAAAAATTCCTGGTGTTGTTCTGTCTCATTTTGGCTATAGAAATGCACACGCTCCCTGATGCACAGAGGATGGGCTCACTGCAATTCACTTCCTCCATATCTGATCAAAGCTGGAAGGTGAAAAGGAAACTGAGGAGTATTAGTAAAAGGAACTCCATCTGAGCAATGCAATTCTGGAGTGGCTGTGTTTGGGGTTAAAAATTTGAGTCTGTTCTAATTTCTTCTTCAGGTAACTGTAGTTAGCTTATTGCTTCTCTTGTCAGCATATGCAAGTTACCTGTTTTGCTAGAAAAGCCATGCAGCAAAACTAGAAAGACCCAACTGTGATTATATTTAGATTTGAAGCCACCCAAAACACTACAGTAGTTTGAAACCATACATCCAAAAAAAGTTGGCATTTCACAGTGGTGTTCCTGCTACGGTTCACTACTGCATGGCTGAATTGCAGTTTCACCTACCTCGTGGTACTGGTAACAGGGATAGATCAGAAGGAAAAAAGTGTTCCTGTTCTCAGCTGTGCAGCGTGCAGTTGTGAGGCAGTGGTTCTGAACTGCCTTTCTGTTCCTCTGCTCCTTTGGGCCCAGCCAGAAGCTTGAGACTCTCCTGTAACATGGAGGTGCCTTCAGTCAAGGGAGCTGGCTTGCATCTTGAAGGCACTGTCACATGGACTCATCGGGAACATCTGCGGAAAGGGAGGAGATCCTGTCTTTACAGGCTTGTACAAATACAAATTATTTGACTGTACCCATGAGGAAAAATGCTAAGGTAGCCCTAAACTACTACCGTGCTGTCCCAGACCAGGCAGCTTTGTTCCTGGAGAAGGTATAGATGATCTCTGAATAAAACGAAAGGAAGGGACATGCAGCACCTTTTCACTGACTTTGACAGGCAACTGAATTGCCCTCTACCCCTCTGAATGTATTGCCCTGGGGTTACTAAACTCAAGCAACCCCATGACATTACTGTGTACTTTTAAAACCAGTTATTGCTGACTTGGCATGTTCAGCAATCACAGCAAACAGCTGGACTCTTGGAAATACCTTCTGGGCCTGGCAGGACACTGATGGGAGCACGCTTCTCATAGATGGCTCCTGTGGCACGGCACACAGATTACTCTCAAAGGTCATTTTAAATAACTGTACTTACCTTGTAATTTACAACACTGGAATTGGCCCCGTGACCAGTTGTGTTAGGCATTTTGCAAAGCCACTTCACATTTTGCAGGTAGATGGATATATCTTTACTTTCTTATTTCTCCACTCTGTAGAAGAAATTGCAATCCAAACATACAGCTTCTTTCTGTTGTGCTAAGGAGCAGGAATACATGCAGCCCAGGTACACACAAACACATTTTTCTTTACAGATGGGCTAGGAGTACCCATGAGGATTATCTAACGATGGCAGCTTGTTAGGCCATGGTAGCTGCTTCTCTCTCAGATGTCAGGAGATGTTGAAGGATGCATAGGTAAGCCTTAACTGTGACCCTTGCCCACACACATTCCCATATGCTTCAGTTACCTTGGTAGCACCTGTAATAAGCAGTTCTTGCCTAGTCTACACACCTTTTCTATTTTTTAAGCAATGTGTTATTAAACAGTTTTTTCCTACTCGTGGCGGTACATACCCCTCTACAGATGCCGCCTTCCTGACTTCATGCTGGAAACTGAAGCCCCGATTGTAGTGCATTCAGCATGACAGACCCAGCAAACTGCTTGTGTGTCAAAACCAGAGCATCTGTAAGAGTCTGCAGTACTGGAAAAACCAACCCAACCTCACACTCATGCTTTCAGTCCCCTGACTCATAGCAGCTTCTCTCTAGAACAACAGAGGGCACCACTCTTCACGCAAAAAGCTGCAGCTGGAAAAGGAGCAACCCTGCATTTAAATAACAGTTTGGCAACTAGAACATTTCTTTCTCAGTAGGTGATCAGGAGTGAATATTCTTCCTCCAAGGAGGTTCACCTCTGCATCTCCCACTCCCTGTGGAAAGGCCCTGGCCAAAAGCTCTTCTCAGAGATGTGTACTGTTTCTCTTGTGGATCTTGTCCTAGTTTGCACAGAATAAATAAGCAGTCACTTACTGAGAAATAGCTTTAGCCTGTTGATTAGGGTCTTCACTTGGGGGAAGAGGAAACTAGAGTGCCAGTTCCTACCCCAGCTCGTGTGAAGATCTGTTTTTATTCCAGTGGGTTTGTAACATAAAATGCATAAACATGCTGCAAAGCAGGGCTGGAATCTAGGTTTCTCCTCTCAGATGACTGTGTTATCTTCTGATCATTCTGTGCTGTCCAACAGGTGCCTCCAGCCGCAGCCTCCCCTGCCACGTCGTGAGTGCTGCCACCGCTGACAGTTTTGAAATAAAGGCAGCAAATCTAGTTCAGCTGTTGAAAAAACACACTGATTTGCACACCTACCACCATGAAAGGCTTTACTGGCTGAGGTCAGAGTAGAAGGCAGTCATTATAGTCTGAGGCCCAGAACAAGCAGAGGGTATGGATGTGTCCTGTTAACCAGTTTGTACAGCTTTCTTGTGGTCCCACTGGCTGTGGTGAATTTGTGTCCCACGCAGCTGTCCGCAGCGCGGCCGTGGCAGTCACGTAGAACCTGGCAGGTCCTGTGTCCAGACTGTCACGTGAACAGCAGCAGGACTATGCTGCGGCCAGGACTAAGATCTGCTCTGGGCCCCTTGGCTGTGGTAGGAAGCAAACTAGCAAGAGCTGCAGAGGCTGGTATCAGTGCCTCTCCCTGGCCCAAGCCGGAGGGTCCATGGGATGCCATTCACGGTCCTCCAGCCTTGGGCTTTCCGAGTTACATCTCAGAAGCACACATACATGGGAGGACCAGCTACATGACAGGCAGGGTGAGGGAGGACTGGCAGCTACTAAATAAATAAAAAGTTCAGTTATATAAAATGTGTAGCAGATTCTGCTAGGGAGTTAAGCACTCCTGGTGCTAAAGTCCTTTCGTGAAGCTACAAAAAGGCTGGGGAGCTCAAAAGCTAGTATGGTTTTCCAGTGGCATCATCTCTGCTAATAAAAGGTCTTGCCTTCCCCTACAGACCATGCTTTGCTTACATCCATAGGCCTTCACAGTAACAATATTACTATTTGAGAAGAATCAAAGTGAAAAGACAGCCTCTACTAAGGAGTTCCCCCATCGTAGTTTATTAGTCCTCCAGCTGATGCCCTCAAGGGCTACAAACCTCTTGGTCTTTGTTATTTTCTGTACAAGGCGGCAGAACTGGTCCACGCCTGCGTAGTATTGCATTCTGTTTGCTCAAAACGCATTGAGCATAGCTCTTGAATGCCAGGACTCGGAATCCAACTTGTTTTAAACCTTGAATGCCGCCCCCGGGCAGTGCTAAAACTTATCATCTCCCCTAATCTGCAGTGGCATTGCTGGCGTTATTAGCTCTACGCAATCCAAAGGCCACGAGTGCCACTTCGCCGCAAGTACACGGTACGCTGGAGGGGTGCTTGGAGGGACAAAGGCAAATTCAGTTTCCTCACAAGGCCGTCCAGCCACCCAGCCCGCGCGGGGCTGCCAAAACCCGACCGATCCGTGTAACGGGTTTGCCTGTCTGCCGGGGGCTCCGAGTGAAGCTGTACCCGACCCGGGTGGGCCCCGAACCCCCGGAGGTCGTCCGTCCCGTCTCCTCCCCCCCCCCCTCCCCGCGGCGATGTGCACCGGCAGCCGGCCCCCTCTCTCGCCCCGGGGCCCGCGGGGCCCGCAGCCGCCGTCAGCCGAGGAGAGCCACGGCCCGTGGGGCAGTCGCCGCCAAGGAGGCCGCCGGCCGGGGAGCCTGAGGCGAAGCCCGCGGTCCCCGCCGGTGCGGGCGGCGGCTCCGCGAGGACGGGGCGCGACCCGCGCGGCGGCCAACGGCTGCTGCGGGCGGGCGGCCGGGGGCGGGGCGGGCCCGCAGCCTCGCGCCGTTGCCAGGAGACCGCCACGGCCCCGCCCCCGCCCCCCCCGTTTCCTCTCCTCTCCTCTCCCCTCCCCTCCCCCGAGCCGGCGCGGCCCGCGCGCACGTGCCGGGCAGCGTGCGCGGGGGTCACGTGGGCGCGCGCGTGACGGCCGTGCCGCCGCCGGCTGCCTCAGGGGCGGCCGCGCGCTTTGGACCGCGGCGCGGCGCGGCGGGGGGAGCGGGAGGGGGAGGGGGGGGAACGGCTCCATCGCGGGGCAACCGGGTGAGGTGCGAGCTCTCCGTGGGATCCCGCGGAGCCCCCTGGGGCTCAGAGCGGGCCCCGGTGGCGGTGGTCTCCGCGGCGGGCGGACCCGCCTCCCCGCAGGGCCGGTCCCATCCCGCCGCGGCAAACCGGCGGTCGCCAGCCGCCTTGGGTGGCTGTGCAAAACCCTGAAGGGAACGCAGGCGGCGTACCTCTGGCGAAATAACCTAAATGACCTCTTTCTCCCCTCAGGTTCCGGGCCGGCGTCTCCCCGAACTGCTGTCCGGCACTAACGCGCGTGCACGAGCACCGGCTTTTAAAGGCAGGGGTCGGTGCGCAAATGCAGGTCAGCCAGGTCAGACAGTCGCTCTTCTTTCCAAGCAGACCATAAAAGATTTTTCATCCTTAGGAGGGCCATTCTTTTTCAGCCTCTCAGTCACTTTGCAGAATAAAAGAGTTCAACTTGCATATTAAAAAAAAAAAAAAAAGACATTCTGTTTCTCTGACTGCTAGTGCTGCAAACACATTTGGAGATCTCGCTGCCAAGAAAAGCTTTTTTTCTGCATCTCGGGCTGCTTTATTGTTACAGAGTCTGCCCTTGGTGGTTTATGATTGTTCCCATTTGGTTTTGATGGAGATGCTCGTATTCCAGCCAAGGAGAAAAACAGGTCCTGCAGCTGGAACCTAGGGCCCTGCCTTACAACCTTTACTGGAAGCTCTGATCTCCGTACCGCAGAAATACTGATTCGGGGTTGCTCCTCACAGGACCTAAATGTGAAGTCAATTCAGTGGGCTCTAACCAAGTCTGAAGCCGTTAATGCTACAACTAGGACCGTGCGGTTGGACTGCCGTTCCTGCGTGCATGGGCTTCTTTGCAAACGTTATGTGTAAGCAAAGCAGTGTGCCTGCCTGCCACCAGCTGCAGGGCTGGAGCCTTAGCAGTTTTGCTGATAAAGTGCAGTCAGAATGGAATCCACTTCGGTATCTGTCAGCTCAGTTGGCTCTGTAGTGCAGGTATTACTCCAAACACACTTGGGGAGCCAATTTTCTGCTGAGTAAGAAAGTGCCATATTTACATAGCTCTTTTCTTGAGGTTGTTCTTTAGAAATTGCTCAGTTGTGAGAGTGACTTGGCCACAAGGGTTTCTTTTTTGGTAACTGATTCTCCAGGTTTTGGTCTGGATGGAGGTATTTTAGAATGAGAGCTAGACTCACCTTTGAGCTCTGAGAGCAAAACAAGCAAGATGAAATTAGGAGTAGCTTCCCTTTTCTGGCTGCGGGGCTGCAATCATGCAGACAGCAATACCCAGCAGATGTCTGCACTCAGGGAACTGCTGATATCGGCGGATAGACGGGACCAATTCCCAAAGCACTCATCAAAGATTTGCGCTAGCTCATATCGTGTAGTTTCTGTTAGATCAAGCGCCTCACTGTGATAAACTGTGAGGGGGAAGGGAAAGTGGATGTGCTTCTGATAAGGAACAAATCTGCATTTCTGATTTGATTCCAGGGGATCTCAGCTGAGGTCAAAAAATCTGTAAAGTGTAGTACGGATCAGTGCACCTGCTTTTAAACTAAAACAGGATAAATGGGGACAGGGAAAGTGAGCTTTAAAAATATATAGAAGTAGAAAAAGCCCAACCAACCAACAGGCCTTTATGGAAGCAGGAAAAAGAACTCTCCCCGTCCCCCACGGCCCAGTAGAGCTGCTGGGGATCACAGTCCCTGCTTTCCAAAACACAAGGTCATGTCTTCCCGCCTGTCCCAGGCGTGACCTCCTCTGGGGCGCGGTGGGAGTGCTGGGCAGGAAGAGGCATGTTTGCACCCCCAGAAAGGGCAGCAGCAGCAGCAGCAGCGGCAGCAGCGGCAGCAGGTGCGGTGCCACTGGGTGCCCCGTGAGTTCAGCGAGGCAGAACAGTTCTTGCAGCTCGGCCCGGGGCAGGGCAGCTCCGTGCAGCCCGCGGCACTGCCGTAATTGAGGCTGCGATGAGTTTAGTGTTTGTGACAGATTGACAACCCTGGAGACTGAAATGCTGTAGCCATGGGAAGGATGCAGAGGGAAGTGACAGTGGCAGCTCACCCTTGCTCACGTCCAGCCCACACGTGTGTAGGACATGCATGGCTGCTGCTAGTGGCAGGTGAGCCGCTGGCTTCTCTCTGCTGCTTTGCAGGGAGCTACTGAGACTGCAGTATAACCAGACACAGTAAATAGAGATTCAGACTTTCTTGGGTGAAACTGGCTCTGAAAAATCCAAGTCTTTTTTTTTTTTCTTATGGAGAGGAAATTTGGCAACTTGCCAAAATTTGGAAACTTGCTTTCAAGCTCATTTTTGCAACTAGCAGGCAGGAAACTTCTCAAAGGCGGCAGAGATCACATGACTCCAGGAGCTGATGTTTGAAGAGAAAAGGAAATACGTTGGGAGACCCAGAGTACAGGGCAGACTGTAAGTTTACTGGTGCTGAAACACACATTGCATACAGTCCCCAGGCTTGCTGGATGTCGAAGACATCCAGTCTGCCCTGACTAGAAGTGAAAATTAAACAAACAAACAAACAAACAAGCCCCAAACCATAGACTTAAGATCTACTCCAAAGCCCATTACGGCTGAGAAAAGGGCTCACATTGACTTAATTGGTAGGTCAGACCTTTCTTAAACAGGGCTGATAGTCAATTTGAGTTCTGTAACTGTAATCCATCCAAATGTAAAACTTCCATTCCCTTCAGTGGGAAGTACATGATGTCACCTTCCATTGGCTTAACAATCTCAGCCGTGTTTATGTAACACACTTTCT
Source organism: Astur gentilis (assembly GCF_929443795.1). NCBI lineage: Eukaryota > Metazoa > Chordata > Aves > Accipitriformes > Accipitridae > Astur > Astur gentilis. Next base: position 9,627,385 of record NC_064897.1, on the reverse strand, counting down.
CACCACTATAATATACTGGACAAATAATATGTGTTTTCAAAGTTTATTGATTAAGAAAATATATTTGCCAGCTTACATCGCTTGTCTTGTGGTTTATGAGAAAATAGAGTATGCACTCAAGTGTATACAGTAAACATAGCACCCAGTCCTGCACTCCTAGCACTAGAGAAGTGCAGGTGAGAGTCCAGATATCATAGAGTTATAGAAGGTAGGTAGGAAATAACAAGCATTGATAATACATGTTTGCACACGAGTGAATGTATATTTAAGCCTGGAAGGCTCTTGTCCGTTGCTTGTATGTTTTTTTTAACCTCAAGAAAATATGAAACATACAATCTCATTTAGGCTCCAAAGGGATCTGAGGAAGCTGACTGTAGGGTCCCTCCTGTCATTTGCCTTTTGCCTCCAGCAGCAGTGGGTTATCAGCCTCAATTACAAACCTTTTTTTCACATGTTTGCTTTTGTTAGGCATTGGTATTATCTGAATACACATATTTTGTCTTTATGTTTTATGTAATAAAATTTAATAGACTCCACTGATGCTGCAACTTGGCATGAAGTCATTTGGCACGTTTGATTCAAGGGCTAATAAAAATAAGCCTTCCTGTTATTGTACGTGGTAAATACTGAAATTGATAAAACCCTATAAGCATCTAGGTTTATAGCCCAATGAAATCTAAAGTGATTCATATTCCCAAAGGCTGGAAATTTGAAAAAGACATAAAGCCTGGCCCACTGTCAGGTTTCAAACTACCCACGTTGTTCATGAGGGGTATGATTTTTTTGAAAAGTGCTCATGGCTCCACCCTTTCTGCGCATATAGTAAAATGGTAGGAAGGGTTTCGTGCTCGGGCAGTAAGCCTGATTCCCTCCCTAGTATGAGGAGTTGGAGTATATGAACACGTTCGTCCCAGTGTAACTCCGGCCACGTAACAAGCGTTAAGCTGGTTTAAGCGTGGAGGTTGAAGTAAAGTGGTTGGCGAGTTACCGAGTTGAAGGGTTGAAGTTCACTTCCATTCCTGTGTAATGCAAGGCGCAGAACAGGATCCAAAGACAACTGAAGTCAGACGCATTTTCTTCTATCACCTTTGATAAGCTTCGATTTCAGCCCACAAGTAATGGACTTCAATGGGTATACTGATGCAGTGTAGCGGCCTTTGGTCCATTATCGTCACTTTATGGAAAAAGCACTTCTATGTGTCCGTTGGTATTTGTACAGATAGCCTTCCTGTGTCTCCCTCTAATAGGAATTAATTTTACTATAGCTTCCATGTGAAAAGACGTATACCTATTTCTTAACAATCCCATTTGAACAGTTTAAAAGGAGCGCTTGTTTTTCACCCAATTTATAATTCCTCCTATATTTTAAAGGACTGCTGGAATCAACACGAGTCTTGCAGTTTTCCATTACGTTTGCGTTCCAACTTCATTCATTGTCAGTGTAGGTCCGAGTGCCAGTCATTGGTATTGAAGAACCAGTAGAGGGAGCACGAAACGCTTCCTTTGTATTTCTCTCTTACATAAACATTGGCTACTGTTTGAGGGTTTTCTTAATTTTATTTCTCTGGAACAGGAAGAATTTTTGAAAGAAAAGGTGATCTGAGACTCAAATATTAAATCTGTGGAAGTCTTTAGGGTGCTGCATTTCCATGCTGTGAATTACTTGCCTGTTTCCACCACTCTATTCCCCCCTCCTGCTCTCTGCCCTGCCCTCCCCCCCCCAAATGTTCATTTTTCTTAGAGGATTTCCAAGCTGGGACATACATCATTCCTCCAGAGATTATGATATGTCATTAAATCGTCAGGCAAATCATGAAGTTTGTTCACTGTGAACAAAGATAGCTCCCATGCAGCACCAGGGCTGTAAAGTGTTAATTTTAAAGATTAATATTTTGCAAAAAGAAGAGGAAAAAAGTAGATGTCAGGAAGAAACATGTATGTTCCACATGCATGCTTTACACTTTGCTTTGTGAAACATGCGTATCTTAAAACAGAGTTTGCTAAAGTGAGTTAAAGGAAACCGAGCAAATTCAAACCCAGATTAAAAATGTGAAAAGGCATTAAATGATTATCGTCAGTCACACAATCATACAGTTTGAAGCTCAATGCACCCATTATTATGTATTATCGTAAGATCTGTAATTAGTAGACAACCCCATTTTGTGTATTAAAGTTTTTATTCCTTAGTAAGAATTTTTTTAATCACAAAATAGTGTGGAAATATTTAGATAATAGAATTCATGGAGTGCTGGAAAATACCGAATATAAAGATTGATTTCTAATATATCACATACTAAACTGTTCTAAAACAGCTGGTTTCTTGCAGACAGGATTTATTTTTTTTTAATAATTTAAGACAGCGTAAGCTTGTATCAAGCATAAGCATTGTAACAAAAGTGCAACTTTTTCAGCAAATCCTCCCAAAAGATATTTAACTCAAAATATCATTAACACATATTTTCTCCCTACAAAAATAGCATGTCAGACATCATTAATTGGATGTATTAACAACTATTTACATACAGCCACTCTGTAGGCTAGTAAGATTTTTTTAACGTTGTTTAAACACAGCGTTTGAGGCAAACAGTAGCAACAGCAGCAGCAGATGCACCGAACGGACTGACGGACCCCGGACACGTACTCGCTCCTCGCCAGGCTGTTGTGTCTCACCTCTTACATAACATTCAAGTGAGATTTCTCACAGTGCTACCTTGGCAACAAACTAAAAATATCTAGGCAAGGTCTTGGTTTAAGCCTTATTAGAAAAGCTTTATCTGTGTGATTATCTGGCGTCTGGTTTTGTGTCCAGAAAGGGAAATCGCGATATTTGAGCATGGGATGAGGGGAGAGCCCGTATGGGAAACTTACCCCAACCGGTCTAATCGTTTCTGATTGCGCAGTGAGGTGTTTTACCTACGGCCTCCAGTTTGTGTCGTTTGGAATTTTGGATAAAATGAGTTCAGGCTGACGAGTTGCTCTGTGTTTTCTTGGGGGAAAGGGGGAAGGTTCTTTTTGTAGTTCAGTGCAGACACATTCATTTTATACAGCAAGGTTGGGGGAAAAATCTCTCTCGAACATACTGAATTAAATAAAGACAGGGTGAGAACAAATGCACTTGCCACACCTGTATACCTTAGCCGAAAAAAAAAATACATAAAATAAACGCAAGGTTACATAATGGGTCTGACCCTCCTTCCCTTGCACACCCAAAACTCGCTGGACCCAGCGGCATCCCCGGGTGCTCAAGGCACTGCAGGTTTGGGCTCAGGGTGCATCTCTCCACGCTCCGGTTCTCAGTAAAGTGCTAGCACAGGTGCTGGGGTCTGCCCTTCTTCCCTCGCCTCTCCCCCCCCCGCCCTCACCCTGAACCCACCCAAGGTCTCCCGGACAACAAGTGCAAGTTCCCAACTGGGACTTAGGGACACGGTATAAACCCATTCCAAATAAGGTGCAACATTTAAGTTACCCTATAGAGAGAGGGAAAAAAAAAAAAAGTATCCTTACTATTTTTTCTTCCTTCTGCTTTTTTTTCTTTTTTTTTTTTTTTGTTTTCCTTAACGTATTTACGCATTTATAAAGCCAAACATTAAAAAAATACTGAGTAGCAAATTTTATCCTTGACGGTCCGCCGCCGGGGGCAGCGCCGGGACCCGCCGCCCCGGCAACCGGGCGCGGGGCTCCCCGCGGGGGCGGCCTCTCCACCCGGGCCCCGGCCCCCCGCGGCCGCCAACTCCCGGCTCGGCCCGCCCCGGCCCCGGCGACCCCTCGCAGACGCCGCCCTGCCCTCCTCCGTAGGAAAACGGGGGCGCAGGTGCCGGCCGCGACGGCCCCTCCCCGCCCCGCGGCGGGGCGGCCGGTCCGAGGGGAGGGCGGCGGCGGGGAGCCCGCGGACGGGGAGGTGGGGGGGGGGGGGGGGGGGGGGGGCTCCCGGCCGGCGGCGGCTCACGGGCCCTCGGCGCCGGGCTCCTCGGCGGCCGCGGTCTCGGCCTCCTCGCAGGGCTCGGCGGCGGCCAGCCCGGCGGCGGCGGCGGCGGCGAAGGGGTGCGGGAGGTGGGGCGCCGGGGGCAGCCCGGCGGCGGCGGCGGCGGCCGCCTTCTCGGCGGGGCCGAGCACGGAGGAGAGGCAGGGGAAGGAGGAGGCGGCGGCGGCGGCCGCGGCGGCGGCCGCCTGGGCCGGGATGCCCGGGTAGAGGAGCGGGATGGGGGCGGCGGGGTAGAGATACTTCTCCAGGCTGCCCTTATCCAGGAAGGGCTGCATGTAGGCGGCGGCGGCGGAGGGGGAGATGAAGTAGAAGGGCAGGCAGAAAGGGGCCGCCGCCGCCGGCTGTCCGACGGGGGCCCCGCCGCCGCCCGCCCCCAGGGCCATCAGGGAGCCCAGCAGGGCGGCGTCGGGTCTCACCAGCGCCGCCGCCGCCGCCGCCGCCGCAGCCGCCGCCGCCTCGGCGCCCCGCGCCGGCAGCCCCGGCGGGCCGGGCAGGGGGCTGCCGCCGCCGTCCAGCTTCAGCCGCTTGGGCGCGGGGGGCGCCTCGTCCCCCGAGGGCTCCTGCTTGATGGCCAGGGCCGGCAGCGGGCCCCCGGCCGCCGCCGCCGCCGCCGCGGGGCCGCGCTCGGGGCGCGCCTCGCCCTCCCCGCCGTAGCCGCTGTCCGTGTCCGTGTCGGTCTCGGCGCTGAGCTCGGCGGCGTGAGTCCGCTGGATGACGGGCACGCAGTTAGCCTGGCCCTCCGGCTTGTGGCCCGGCGCGCAGGGGGGGGCGGGCGGGGAGGAAGAGGAGGAGGAGGAGGAGGAGGAGGAGGAGGAGGATCCCTTGCTGAGGGGGCCCGGCGGCGGGGAGAGCAGCTGGGGGCCGGGGAGGAACTGCGTGGAGATGGAGTGCAGGTGGCCGAGGAGCTGGGCGCATCGCTGCTCGCGGGGGGTCCAGCTCTCGAAGCGGGAGAGGTACTGCAGCACTTCCTTGGCGCACGTCTGAAAGCCCGAGTGGAAGGCGTCCAGGTCGGCCTGCACGGGAGACTTCATGGACCGCTCCCCTGCGGGGGGGGGGGGAACCGAGAGGGGACAGCGTTTGCCCGCGGCTCCGGCGCGGGGCGCCCGGCTCCGCGCCTGCCCCCCGCCCGCCCCCGCGGCGGCGCCCCCCCGGGGCCCGCTTACCGTTCTGCAAAGCGATGATCTTCTGGTGCTGCTGCTCCGTTAAGGCCGTTAGCGCTTTCAAGTGCTTCAAAGTCAGTTCCAGCACCACCGCTTTCTCCAGGTGGCCCAGCGTCTGCAAAAGGCAAGGCAAAGGGGGCGGCTGGGGCTACCTCCCGGCGCGCTTCGGCCACCGCCGGTAACTTCGGGGAAACCGGTCCCCGGGGGGGCGTTAGGGCCGGGGCCGCCGCCGCAGCCGGCCGCCCGGCGGGCAGCCCGAGCCCCCGCCGGCCCGGGGGCTGCGCAGCGGGCAAGGCTGCCGGCGCCTGCATCTTGCACGTACATCTACTGCGCTCCTCTGCGCCTTACCGTCAATTTCAGATGCTCGGGCAGTAAATCCTTCAGCTGGGCAATGCATTCGTTAATCCTGTCTCGCCTCTTCTTTTCTATCAGTCTATGTGGCAGTTTGTACGTTTCCTAATTAGCAAAATCCGGAAAAGCCAAGCGTTAGACAGAGTCCCTCGGAACGACGATCGCAACCAAAACAAATGTCATGCCGACCACATGCCGCGCAAATTATCGCCGAGGCACCGCTCTCCCCGCCGTGCCAGCTCGCTCGTAAACCCGCTTGCAATCCGGGGGACGGGGGACGGGGGGGAGTTAGAAGCGCAGCCCCCCGGGGATGCTCTCGGGAGTGAAGCTGCGCCGTAAAATTGGGCGAAGCCCGATGAAGCGCTTACGCGAGAACAGCCCCAGAAACTTACTCTTACCTTGCTCTCGTCCCTCTTCACGCCTCTTTTGGGCTTGCACATATACAGGGAAGGGTAGTCCAGCCTGGAGAAAAACACAAGAGATCCAGCACCGGCAAGAGCGAGGGCTAGCCCAGCGCCTCCGCGAGTGGGCAAAGAGACCCCCAGCGCCGCGCGGGGAGCCGAGCGCTGTGCCCGAAGGGCCGGGCGAGGGACCGCCCGGGTCCGCCGGCCGCGGGATCGCCCGGGTCCGCCGGCCGCGGGAGGCGAGCCCCGCGCCCCGCCGCGGAGCCGGCTCTGCTTCCAGCGCTTCGCAGCACTTTCTCCAGAAGGCGAAACGCCGGAGGGAGACGAGGCGGAGGTACTGCCCCGGCGCCTTACCCTATAAAATCCCTATGCTCCAGTAGCTGCCTCTCCGGCAAGCGGGAGATTCCTTCATCCATGTCTGGCAGCGGCTGACGTTTCGTCGCTGCTTTTGACCGAGCCTGCGGGATGCTGAGATCACTCTTTGGAGATCCGCGAGCGACGCTGCGCACATGCAGCCCCCGTCCCCCTCTCCCGTGCAGTGGCGAAAGTGTGCGGCGGTTCGTCGTCGTTCCCCCCCCCCCCCCCCCGCCGCCTCCGCCGCTGCCGCTCCCCCTGCCCGCCTCGCTCCCGCTCCCCGCGCGCACGCCCGCCCGCAGCACACCACCGCGCCGCGAGTTTGCACCCGCCGCGCCGCGCCGCGCCGTGCCGTGCCGTGCCTGCCCGCGGGGCACGCGCGCCGCCAGCCAACCCCGCACCCGGCTCACGTGCGGCGCGCGCCGGGCGGGCAGGGGGGGGCGGGGCCGGAGGCGGGGCGGGCGGGACCGGGGAGGAGGAGGGAGGAGGGAGGAGGAGGAGGAGGAGGAGGAGGAGGGGGGGGGGGTCCCCGCCGCCGGCCCGGGGGCCGCCCTGCGAGACACCGGCTTTCCCCCGTGTTATTGCTATTGCTGTTATCATTGCCATCGTCACTACGATTGCCGTAATTATGGTCGTTACCGCTGAATTTTCATCATTTTTATAATTCTGCCTGTACTCTTTGATTCGTATTTGGGGAGGAGACCCGCCCGTGGAAAACGTGCCCACTGGGGGATATCGACCCCCTCTCCCTGGGTCCGCGTTTGGTGTCCGTTTTAGATAACACGTACGGACGCGTGGGCACGAACGGGCGCACACGCGTGTTCTTGCGGTGCGGCAGCGGCAGCCCGGGGCGCTCCCCGGCTGGGTGCCGCCGTGCCGCAGCTCTCGCCCCCCCGGTGACACCGCCCGGCTCCCGGCGGCTCTCCCGCCCGACCTTTGGACGGGACCCAGATCTGCCCGCAACGCCGGACCGCGGCAAAACCGTCTCTTAACGTACGAACGGATGTCTCCGTAGACGCGTGCACCTATATCCATATATATGTAAATACGTATACATAGAATACAGACCCATCTGTACTGCGACGCTGCCCCCCTGACGGGCAGCCCGCGTCCCTGCGGGGCGCAGGGGCTGACACTGGGAGAGGATTTGCCCCGGTGCAGCCCGACCGGCCGCAGCAGCCCCGGGACATGGGCGGGGCGGACCGGGACACCCCCCCCCCCGTCTCGTCCCGTCCCGCTCCCCCCCCCCCCCCCCCCCCCCCCCGGTCCCTGCGCGCCGGGCGCGCCCGCGCAGCCCCCGCTCCCCGCCGGCGGCGGCACCGACAGCCGCCTCCCTAATCCCGTCTCACACTGGTACGAGCACAGGGCCGGCAACGTGACCCGACCTGCTGCCACATCACTGCCGCCGGCAGCACCGGGCGGCCCTGCCCCGCCGCCCCCCCCCCCCCCCCAGCCAGCAGGCGCCGGCACCCGGCGGCACCGGGCCCCCCCCACCCCCCTCCCAGCGTGTGTGTGTGTGCGTGTCCCCGTGTGTCCGTGTCCCTGCGGGTGTGCTGTGTGTGCACGCCGGCGCGGCGTGTGCGGCCCTGCAACGTGCGGGGTGTGCAGGGCGGGGGGGGGGACGACGAGACACGACACACACACGGGGGTGTGCAGCGGCCCCGTCCCCACGTGCCGTGCGGGGGGAGAGGAGCCCCCGCCGCAGGGCCGGGCTGGCGGCTTTCTCTCCGGTTATTCCCGGCGGGAAGTGTCAGCTGAGGCGATCCATAGAGATGTGTTTATATCCCCCCCCCCGCCAGCCCTGGCCGCTTGCCTTCCATTTGGTTCGGCTGTGCTCCCCCCCCCCCTGCCGCGGGCTCCGGGCGGTGCGTGACACCCCCCCCCCCCCCCCCCAGTCCCGCACTGAGGACGGGGCCAGTTTGGGGCTCCCACCGCAGCTGGGAGGGAATTACCCCCCAAAGCAGAAAGCGCTCTCCCGCCAGCCAAAAGAGAGACAAGAGCCTCACATCATTCGTTTCTAACGAACGTGCTCTACAGGTAATCTTATCAGGAGGGCAACTCGTGATTTTTATGTGCGGGGGGGGGGGGGGGGTGGGGGGTGGGTGAGGGGGGTGCCGCTGAAACCACACTGCCCACATGTAAAGTGCGAATGAGGTTTTAGGAGCAGCGAAGGCTCTGATGAGGTGTTAGAGGCTCCTGCTTGGCAGGCAAGCGAGTGGCACTGCAGGCTTACACAGCTCTTTCCCTGTTAACCTGATGACATTTTCACACTGTCAGTGCAACTAAAATGGGGGCTAAAAATAAACAACATAAACGTATGCCACATACCTATAGGTTATGTTTGGGGGGCAGTCAGAAGGAGAGGCTCGTGGACTGCCACAGAGCTTGTTGGGAGAAATCTGCTGCTGGTGAGAAAAGCAAACTCTTACGTAGGATGGACTATATCGACCTGCTCCCTTGGGCAGGGGCATTGCACGCTGCAGGTGACACTTGCTGGGTGTTGGCAAGTGCCAGCAGTAGTTAGCCGCGCAGGGTGGCACTGGTCGCCTCAGGTTAGGCATCCATGTTGGGCGTCTAAGGTGGAGCTGCAGGCTCTCTTGCTAGTCAGTGGAGAGAAACAAGCACCTTCAGCATGAAATTCCTCTCCTCCTGACTGGACCGGTCTTTGAGAAAGCATCAAGAAACCTGGAGGCACAGCCCAAATAAAAGAAGGAGCTTAACCCTGACATAAAGCACATGGAGACCTTTTGGGGGAGTGCTGACTCAAAGGGACCTTGAACTCTGAAAGAAAAAAGACACTTTCCTCCAGCTGATCCCTCCCGTGGGCAGGAAAGCAGGGCTTTGCACGGTTTCTGTAACTAATACATGGGGTGGGGAGTAGGGGGTGAGCGTTTCTGGAGCACCTCGAGCATTTCTGGAGCATCTTTGCCAGCTTCATCCTCTCTGGAACAACCTGCAAGTCTTCAAATTATGGAAACAATGTCCAGAGTGAGACTCGGCTTCTAGGAGGAGAAGTCCTAACTCTGGGATTCCGCTGGAACCAAGTGGGAACGGAAATCGAAAATGACCAAAAGATGCAAAACATGAGCCGAGACAGCTGGAGACTTTGCAAAAGGAGTTCAAGCAACATCTGGAAGCTTCTAAGAGAGGTTTATAAGAGGTCACCTGCAGACAAGGATAAAAGGCTTCAGTGTCCAGAGAGAGTGCGAAATTCTCCTGGAAGATTCCCAGTTTAAAATGGCAAGATGGATCAAAGAGGTGATCGGCAGCATGACAACCATGGAAAAGAATGTTTTCCAGAAAATAAGAGGCGCAAGAAAAGCTTTGGCCAATTTACAAGCCAAGATGAACCACAGCAAAGAGTTAAGAAACTGAAAAAATCACGCAGAAAAGGAAATCAAAGGTTTGCAGGTCACCACAGGAAAAAACAGCCTCCTGCTGTAGACAAGGGCTAGCCAGAACACCGCCTACTACCAAACACTCGCCACCATTTTCAGTCTGCAGGAGGAAGGAATCAGACTGTCTATCCCAGCTGAATCAGTGCAAAAGCCACGGTCTTTGAGGAGAATACTTCTGGGAGGTTTATTCAGCTCAGTTCATAACCACAGCGTAAGGGAATGGCTCTGAAGGAGGGTGCCTAGGAGCCAACTTGCTGGGTTCAGCTCTTACGGCAGCGGGTACTTGCCTTCAGGAAAAAAGACTGTATTATCTAGGCTGGCTGTATGACTAGAATCAACCATCAAATTAGAGAGAGCTGGCTGGTCAGCCATGTGCTACAAAGCGGGGGACAAAGAGAATTCAGCTGAAGGAACTGGATCATTTTGGTGGAATAACAAGGTATTACTGAAGACTTCCAGGGTAAATTGAACATTGACCTATTAATAGATTTTTCAGTTATGGGATGACCTGATTGAGACCAGGGAAAAAAATGAAACAAGAGCACATAAAAACCTGAGCTGGGTCAGAAGAAAGGTCCAACTGTCCCAGAGTCCAGCAGGAGATGCCTCGGCAGGAGCAGACAAATAGAGCCTGCACGTAATGAAAGCTCCCCAGGCCAGTCTCCCAGGTCCCGGTGGCTCATGGTGCAGAGACTTCCCAAGCCAGAAACGATATCTCTGTGTTTAATGGGAAGCCAAAGATGCCGTGAGAGGCAGAGGAATTTGCCAAGGTGCTTAAATCATGGGCTGCAGCGGAGCCTTGGGCCAGGAAGCAGACAGTGGTGAGAAGTTGGTCAGTCGCCGGGAGTCCTGTCAGCGCAGCTCTGTGGCTAACGCAGAGAGAAGAAAAGAGAACTTTCTATTTCAGAGAGTGTCACAGGTACCAAATGTATGTAAAACGAGAGAGACGGAGGCCATGCAAAAATGCAGCTGAGTTCAGAAGCAGAAATAAAATAACCCGACTGTGGGAAGGCGATGGGCCAACACAAGACACAATGTGCAATGAAGCCTTCGCAGTGTTGCAAAATGGGGAAATGGGTGTAGATCCAGCTTGGGGGGCAGAGTCAGGACCACATTTTTTGTGCAGGACTGGTACAAAAACCTTACAAGGGGGACACTGGTCACAGAGGCACTCCTAGGCCATGTGAATTGGCTGATAGTAACAGAGATGGCCAGACCAGCCAAGCTAGAGTGGCACTTGGTCTAACGGTGGCCAAGCTAATCAGCTGGAAATGGATAGTAGTGACAGGAGAGTGTAGACACTTCCAAACCTGGGAAAGTCAGATTGGTGAAACAGGGGCACTGGAGCAAAAAAGTCAGGTGTGATGTTGTCCTCAGTGCCCTGTGGCTGTAACTGTGTGATAAACACCAGGAACTGTGCCTTACGCCGTCAGTTTGGAAATTCCCTTTAAAGGTGTGTTTCAAGTGAAGCAAATTATTTGCAGGTAGCTGCTCTGCAATGAAGAGCTGTCCTGCCTCCTAATAGGTCGCTCGGATCTTGTGGATGTGAAACAGAAATGATCCCTGTCTGTCTGCTGAATGTGTTCAGGAGCAGCAACCAGGAACAAGTAAAACAACCTTCCCCCTAAGTCCCCCCCTAAGTCCCCCCTCTGAAGTCACTGTAAAGAAGCTGTGTCTGTGAATGAAGATACCTTGGATGTTGCCACTGGGTTCAGTCTGGTCATTGACAGATCTGAAAGCTGTGTGTTGACAGACAGAAGCAGAGCTGAAAGATGGGGAAAATTGCTTTCTCAGCGAAGCCTCATCTGGCAGCGTAGTGATGCTCAGGGGCTTATGAAATGCACCAGCTACACTGGAGAGGCTGGTGGGGAAGGTATGTCACACCATACCCACGGAAGGCCTTGGATGGCCTCAGCCTTTCAGGAGGTCTGTTGTGCTTAGGCTATTTATGGGTGCATGCCCAGACCTTTGAACAAGAAGTGGTAGGTGCAGTTACACATGGCTTGTGATAAGTTCAAGGCTGACAGTCTGTAACTGGTCCCAAAGGAAAGGGAGTTGTTCCAAAAGCAGGTAACTTATGTCCGCCACACAACTGGTGATGGGGAATTTCCACTGAAAAAAACAAAACTGAGACTGCGTGGAGCTGGCCCGCTCCCCAGCCACTCGCGGAGGTGCAGGTCAGTAGGACTCTGCTCCTATTACAGAAGGTTTGTTTGTAGATTTGCTAACATTGCAAAACCTTGCACAGACAAGGTGACAGAGGGAGAGCATTTCAGTGGCCAACAGAATGAGATTTAGCAGTTTCAACTAGTGCAATTCTTGCCCGTGGTTAAATTTACTGATAACTTTTGTGGGTATTTGCACAGGAGGAACACTATAGTAAGGGTAGGCCTTGCACCCCTGCAATACCTCACTCTGTGGGCCTAGGAATCCCAAATGCAGTTTGCCCGAGTATTAAGGCAAATGGCAATTTTGCAACTGCACAGTTAACTACATGTCCGGGCATAAATGGCGTAGCGGTGATGCCTAGTCCAGGCAGCAGCTTTGGGGCTCAATGCAAACAATGTCATGGATGCGAAATGGAAGAGTTGGTTCTTCAAGGGGATAAATCCAGAGGAGTAGATGCTTGTTTCCTCTCTTACAACTTGTAGATGTGCAAATGCTTCTAGTTCACCCAGGAGAAACGAGGAAGGGTGATGCCGGGGAAGGAGCGTGGGCTCCTGAAACTGTCCACGCCAGAAGGTGCATCACAGAAAGGATCCCAGTAGGATACAACTAGAAAATGAGCTGGGAAACTCAGCTGTCCTGGAATGAGGTATACCTTTGGAGCACAATGAAGTGTATCTTCGGAGTACCAAGGGAAAAGCATTCTGGTCATGGTGAGAAAGTTTGGAATTAAAGGTGAAATACTGCGTAAAAGTTACAGTGCATGGAAACAACCCGTAGAGCACCTTGTTAGGTAATGTCTGGAGCAGGAAGTTCTGAGATTATTATTTTAAAACTGGCAAATGTTTTGAACCATGCTGATTTTCTATACATTTCCAAAAAGCCTTAGCTAAGCTAAGGGGAAAATCCGATTGGGTAAGATTCAGGAAGGATGTAGAAAATGTGTGCAGGAGATGAATGCCCCTATTGCAAATAATGGTCCCACAGAAACACAGAGAGACACCACGAAATAATATCTGACAGAGTCATTTCATTAATGGGCTGCACTGCCTGGTGTTCTTGGGTTTCTGTCTGAAGCAGATTCTGGGAGCTGCAGACTATTTCACAAAATGCCCCGAAGCTTGTCTGTTAGGACACTAGTGCCAGATGTCCAAGTGAAAGATGTCCTCTCCCTCCAAGTCCTAGGAGGTATGGGAAGATTGCACAAAGCTCAAGGGAGAAACACTAAGTCCAGAACATTTCAGCAGATCTGTGAGGTGGTTGGGATCCCTAAAACATCTCCATGTGACCACAGCCTGAAGGGTTGGTGGGATGTTTTTTTGCAGACTCTTCCAGTCAACTGGTTTGCTCCTCAGAACTGCATCAAGTGGTAACACCCAGCATATTCCAGCCCTTTTGAAGGCCTCAGGAGTAGCAAAGCACTTCCTCACCATTTTGGTGAAAACTAAGGACTCCAGCATGCCTTTTTATGGAGTTTCGGGAGAAGAACAAAGAGTTTTGCATCATGCATAGAAGCACATGTTCCTTTTTTTTTTTTTTTTTTTTAAAGTGGAAATCTGGAATATTTTACAGTCTTAGAAAAAACAGAGAGAGAATCTTAAAGAGGATAAACCTAGAGCAACACTATAGGACTTGCTGTACAAGGGCATACAGTACTGACCTGGATATTTATGGTGGTATACAGAGTACAGTGGGGTCCTGAAACAAAATTCCATGCTATCATGAGGCCAGTTAGAAAATGTACCAGGGAAAAACGTACTGGCAAAACAAAACTTCAGGGTTTTGCTCTTCCTCTGCTCTTCCCTCACTGCAAATGTAGCAGTGAAAAGCCGAGGCTGGAGAAGTTGAAGCACACCCCCCCTTCCTCCCTGCTAGCACCAAATGGGCAGAGATTTGCAGGCAGGCTGCAGGCACACTGGATGCACCTCGAGAGCACTCTGCGAGTGGCTGCCTGGAAGGGAGTCAAGGAGCAGAAAACTACGAGAAAGGGGAGTCCAACTATTTTGGATTAGTAATAGGGAAATACCTTACTGAAGTGTACTGTGTAATTACAGGTAAGTAAGAATGTGTCATTCATCACTTCTTAAATGATTTTCCCTTGTTCTCTGCGTGGCGGGTTTATTAGAGCCTTGTCATTTTGAGCTCCTTCAAGATAAAGGGGGTGGCTGAGAGGGCAGGTGCGGGAGGGAGGCCGAGTCCTCCTAAATCCAAAGGTGCAAGACGGGTAGGACAGTTGCCCTCTTCTATGAAACAGTAACCACCCCATCCCAGACACTTGGCTGCGGACAGGTAAGTGCAGAGAAGCTGAGAGAGAAGGCAGAGAAAAAGCCCTGTGAGTGTTTTGGGGTATAAGCGCTACTTGGAGCAGGCTGGCTCTGAGCAAAGACTCAGGCTGCTGTCGTACGAGTTCTCCTGGGTTCAGGGAACAAGACTTGGGGTTTTTACGAACGAAGACTCTAGTGAGAGAGCTTCTAAATTCATAATTGGTTTCTCCTCAGAGCTGGGATAATCTTCGAGAACCCACATTTTTGGTTGACCTTTAGGGTCAGAAGACAGAATAGTGTTTTCTCTGTCTCTTTCATCGTAGACCTGCTTAAAATTGTCCTCAGGCCATCCTGCCTGTCGCCTTGCTACATGACAAGGGTGCATAAGGGCGTACGGGTCTAGAAGCGTTGAGCTTTTTAGCTAGAAGGACAGGGGGAGATATCGGGGGATGTGTTGGTGCCTGTCTGCTTCTGTCACCACCCCAGATCTACCTGGAGTATGCAAGCAAGAAGTCCTCTGCGTTGTATAAAGAAACAGATAGCACTGGACAGGCAAGCTGAACTATTCTCTGCTGACCTAGGATGGGTCCCAACTGCAGTCAAGCCCCAGGCCATAAGCAGGACAGTACAGAGCTCAGCACAGACACTCAAGAAAAAGGACAGGCACCTCTGATGAGCACTAAACCTGTTGTCCCGGAGGGAAGGGTAAGACAGCCCTGAGACCCATCCTAGCTTGTCAGCAAGTATCCAGGATACCTCTGGACCTTGTACCAACTGGGAAATACCCCCTAAACCATTACGCCCGAATTCCCTCCCCCTTCCAGGGTGCCCTTTGCTCCCGGGCCGGATGGCAGGGATGGTCGCCCGTGCTGGCAGTGCTCCCGGGGGCGTGCAGTGCCACGGGGAGCTACCCCACGGTGCGCGGGGCTCTGAAGCTCTTGCAAATACTGCTTGGCAGGGGTCACTTGCCTCCGGTGTCATTCATCTCCCCTTTGTTTTACCAGGCTGCTGCTGCTGCTGCAGCCCAGGCTTGAGCACCGGCTCTGCGCGGCGCCTGGCTGCATGCGAGCAGTGGTGGTGGCAGGCCTGGCAAACCTCCCTTCTTCACGGGGAGACTCTCCTCCCCTCGGATGAGCAGGTTTCTAGACAGCTCCCTTCTGTAAGGATGGATTTCAGCAAGACTCTAAAAACCAGCCTCGTTTAACTCGTCTCCCAGTCTCGTCCTCTGTGTCCTGCTGGGGAGGTATTGCATGACCCCCTTTAAGCTGTCGGCAGCCAGGCTTTCAACGTGGCAAGGGGGCCGGGCTGCGTCTGGGCAAATGTTTTCTTTCTGCGGTCAGAAAGCAGGGCTGGGCAAAGGCGCCGTGCCCGAGGCACATCCTCACAATGAGCCCCTGCCCACCCAGGCCACGCTGGGTCCCGATCTCCCACGTCGACGGCGGGCAGGGACAGCGAGGGTGGCAGCAACCTTGGGTCTTCCCCAGGAGCAGCGTTTTTCCCTCGGGAGCGGCGGGGACCCTGGCGCTGGTGGGGAGGAGCCCTCCCTGGTGGGAGCCAGAAAGAGAACCCCCAGGGTTCCGTCACCGGGATGGGGGACACGCTTGTGCCACCCACACAGCCCACTTCTGAGGCACGCTGGCACCCGCTGTCTCCGGCGGCTTGGCTCAGCGTTGACGTCCTGCTAGAAGGCGGCGGGCAGCCTGCGCATCTCGGTGGGAGCGCCGGGGACCCCTGCCCTCAGGCAGGCATTGCTGAGGTTGCAGTTGCGTCATTCCCCCCCCCACGCACATGTACACACCCCACCACCGTGAAGGTCCAAATCATCTTTTCATAAAAATACCTTCCATCCCAGGCCCCAAGCACAAACCTGCTATGCCTGCTGGTGGCCTTCGCAAAGAGCAGAGAATTAAATCACCGAACCCAAGGCCACGCTTCGGCATGTACCCATTAAAGCTCATGAATTTATATCAGGGTTGGAAAATGTCTGTGTTATGGAAACGTCAGTGTTTTGTTTTATTGTCCTTTACTTCCTTTGCTGTCCTGAACAAGGTACGAGGAGGAAGCAATAGGTCGGAGAGGTGCAGGACTCCTGGAAGCGAGCAGGTGAGGTGTGACGTCCAAGCCAGGGGAAGCAGTGGGCGATGCTCATCACACCTCCTCACACCAGGTCCCCACAGATCTCCTCTGCTCGGAGGAGAGGAAGGCATGCAGACATTTCACTGCTTTCCTTGAGCTTTACTCTGCGACTTTTCTAAAACAGCCATGGCCAAAGTTCAGCCCGTGGAGCTCTGTGGTCCAGGCCTTTGCAAGGAGGTCTCGCTTGTGGACTTTGCCGTATGGCACAAGCCCCTCTTTAAAACCCCCAGTGTGCAGAGACCCCCCCAGTCTTGAGCAAGGCCATAAGGCTTTGATCAATATGGTGCTCCCTGAAGAGCAGAGGCACCGTGAGGTAAAAATACCCGTACCTGCCCTGTGTGTGAGCTGAGCTGAGATGGTGAGAGCTCAGCTGGGCAAGCAGTCAGGCAAGCAGGACCGCTACCACATCCACATTCCTCAGCGCCACAACCCAAATGGTGAAGAAGACAAGAAAGCTTGGATTTTTTTATTACTTTCCCATTTTGCAGATTAATATTATAATTCATGTTCTTTTATTGGTTTTAAACACGTTTTCTCAGTGTAGCCAAAACCATTTAGAGGAGTTTCCCGAGGCATCTGTATACCAGGGAGCCCTTGAGGGTTTGGCTCTCCCATAACACCGGCTCTGCAGGAGGGGGACAGGAGCTGAGCACTGGCACCGATGTAATGGCCAGTGCCTGCAGTGGGACAGTACATCTCCTTCAAGTCTCCATCTTCTGTGGGGCCGAAACAGACCAAAGTGGCACCAGTCCATCTGCTCCCAGGAACACTACCTTCAACGGCTGTTTTTTTAGCCTCCTTTCTGGGGTTGTCAACTGGAAGAGTCTCCTTAAAGCACTCGGATGCATCTCAGTGTGGCAAAGTCCATACCAGCAGTCTGAGATCCTACTAGCACCAGCAATGGATACCAGAATCAGGCAAATTTCAGATCCATAACTCCATGCCTGTAGAGTTCAGGCCAGCTGAGAAGTGGAGACTTTCTCAGCAGAGGGAGGAAAAAGACCCCTAGATGCCGTGGTGACATTAATCACCCTGCTTATGCCACTGTCTGGCCGCTGAAACCCTGGCAATGTGAGAGCTGGTGGCGGTTTCCAGCCTGGTCCTGCATGCAACATGGTGCCTTAGGGATCTATAATCAAAGTTTTGATTATTAGGGTAAAATTGGTCATAAAGAGGAAATAGAATGAAATAAAATGAAAGTGCAGCTATCAGCTTCCCTTGAGTTTAACTTGATCTATTTTAATTTAAATGGAAAATGTCACATAACTTATCTATAACACTTTAACGCACTAATCAGGAAGATATTGCCAATGCTAGATAGTGGCACGTTTTAGCAGTAGTCTAAGGGACATAAAGCTGTTTAATACGCATGGAAAACCAAACCTCAAATGCTCTGCTAAGAAAAACATTTGGGCCTCATCAAGAAAGTACGGAGCTAGGGGCAGGAAGAAATGCACACTGCCTAACAGAGTGTCTCGTTGTGTACCTTGGCGTCTTTTTATCTGCTTCTGAAAGTTTCGAATGGCAAGAGTAGAAAACATCCATCGCAAAGGTGCTATGAGGCAAGTTCGTGCACGTGAAGCATTTCGAAACCTCCAGGAGCCTTGCTCAGCCATCATACAGTGACCTCGGGCAGGGGGTGAACGAGACCAGCTCCTGATGTCCCTTCATCAAAATGACCGGGGGAGCTTCACTCGAGTGCAACTTGCGCTGCGGTCCCCGAGAGGAAAAGCTCTTGAGCCGATGGGCTTCTCCAAGATTGTTTTTATGCTCGTGACAGATTGCCAGTGGAATAAAATTCGGCCCTCCGGGCGAAGGCTTTGGAGAGGTGCGCGGGGTTCGCGCCTCGGGAAATGCCCCCTCAGGCGGAGCTGGTGCCCAGCAGGCGCAGAGGGTCCCCGCGTCCTTGTGCCGCAGCCCTGGGAAGGCAAACCTCGTCCAGCTCCTGACGGCGCGCTCGAGTCCCCACTCGACGTGGAGAGCGCCGAGGACGGTGCGGAGAGAGCTGCTTCGATGGCCTGGCATCGATATCAAAGGCAGGTACGCGGCCTTATTTCCCACTCGAGGCAGCGGCAGGACGGTGCCTCTTTCCTCTGGAGGGGGAAGCTCGCACACGGGGCAGGAAGCCATCATGGAACAGCCAGCTCAGGAAGGGGCCGGGGCCAAGATTTTGTTTTTAACCTGTTTCTTGTTTATTTAAGCCTTTGAGGAAGACGAATAAAAGCAGCCACTGACAGAGGCCGGCTGTGTCGCAATCGCTGGAGCTGCGTGCGCTGGCTGGGTCGCGGCGGCGGCGAAGGCAGGCTGTGTGAGGGCAGAAACCGCCTCTCCGGTCGTTCGTCAGCCTCGCAGACCCACCAGCATCTTGCGCAGGAGCCAGGGCGCTGAAAGCAGGTATCCTGAGCACATCCGCATCGAGCCAGCAGCGGCTCTTCGGCGCTGCTGCTTTAGCTGGCCGCAGGAGAGTTGTGCTGCCTGCCAGGCAGTGGTTCGAGATCAGGGCTTTGAAGCTGCCCAGTTCTCCGCTGAAGGAGGAATTAGAGGCACGGATATTTTTGTCCTGGTTATTTTGTGCGGAACAGGTAAAAGTAACTTGTTCCCCATTGCAGAGGAGCATCAGTCCCAGACGGGTTTGCCCCTGGGGCTGACCGAGCCCTCGCCTCTGCCGCCAGCTAGGGCTGCCCGAGCCGCAGGGCTCGCTGCCTCCTGCCCTGAAAGCGGCCGTCTTACAGACTTTCTAGCCCTCTGCGCAGCACCGAGGGATGTAACACGGCCAGGTGTTTGAAGCTGAGCATGGGACGGCAACAGATTTGCCACGGTCAGCTATTTTTGTTGCTGTTAACGTTTGCCCCGCACTGTTTATGCTTCCCGCTGCAGGCTCCTGGTTTTGCTAAGGGCAAATTCCCACTCCATTAAAGCAATGCTCGCCAGTGAGACCAGTGGCCCAGATATGGGCTTGGGGGGGGGGGGGGGGGGGGGAATGTCTGCTTCCTCTCCCCTATCTGAACTGGCTGGCACCTCCCCTGACTGCGATCCTGCAGTGCACTTGTTTAGGAGTGCACTGGTTTGGTCCCACAGTCCACTGGTTTGGTAGTGCACTGGTTTGGGAAACCCCAGGTGTTCCCACTGGGTCCTACAGGAGGTCCCGGCTGCATGGGGCTGGAACCTGGACCCAGGACTGGGATCACTGGGCTTGAATTTGAAGCAGAATTTGGCTGTGGAGCTGGGAGATGAACACACAGTTTTCTGTTGCAGAAAATGTAGGTTAGGTAGGAGGTATCTTTTTAGGTTGTTTTTAAAGGGCAGAGGATGAATGTTTGAAGAGAGTTTGAAGTCATCCCAATTTTTAAAAAGGTAAATAAGATGTAAAAATTGGATTAAGTGAGAGCGTGGCCGTGGGGAGGGTCTGACTGGGGGCTGGGGTCAGAATATGATGCATGGAATGAAGTGAGAGCATCATGGGTTTGGATCCTCTAACTTTCATCAGTAGGAGCTACCTTCTCCTGTTAATCTTATTTTAAAAGGATCTGTAAGGGACCTTTGGTTTAACCCATGTGGGCCTGTGCATTTCAAAGAACTCTAAGCCAATGTTAGGAGGAATTTCTGGAATGCCCTGTCCCCTTAAAAGAATAGATGGATGTGCCCTAATCTATTTGTAATTCTCCTTCCAAGTTTGCTTAAAAAGTAAATGAAGACATTACAAAAATCCAGCTGACCAAAAAAACCAGCTCTGGCCAGTCATTTCAGGCTAAGCTAATGCAATTATCATTCTTATCCATATTGTCATGCAGTTAGTCCCGCTGAGCCTAGTGCTCAACTGTCCTGATTTTTCATCATAAATTCTCTTTGTTCCTCTTCAAGTATTACTCCTGATTAAGGGCTGCGATTTGAGAAACTTAATGTCAGATTTTAAAGTGACAGTTGATTTTTCTTTCAGCAAGTTTGTTGTGTATGGATAAGCTTTTACATTGCATTGACATATTTTTGACTCCCGTTTACTTTTTAGTTTCCTTTGTAGATACTCTTCTTCATTTCTGTGAAAGGATTGTAGAGCTTGCGCTCTCAGAGAGGGTAATAAACCCTCTTGCAGGTGTTACTGTGCGTGGGGGGAAGATGTGAAATGGAAGCAGGCACCAGGAATGCAAATTCCCACTGCAATTTGGGTCACATGTCCAAAGGGAATTATAATTCCTCACATGCTTTCTCACAAAGCAGGACACGGGAGCAGAGGGATTGCTGCCTTGGACTGGGCTCCCAGCTCATCTACTCCCCTGTCTTGTCTCTGAAGGTACCCAATTGCCAAGTGCTCTAAAGCCAGAATGAGAAACGCCAGAATGGCCAATCATAACTTGCCTATAGGAAAATATTTTCCTAACCCCAGGCATTTATCACTTGGCATGTCCCCTGAAGAGCTCTGGTTTATATCCCGTCTGCATGATTATCTCAAATGAGGTAACCCTGGAGATAGCCACAACCTTTATAAATGCCCATGCATTTTTTTCAGACCTCCTGAACTCGTTCATCTCGGCAATCTCCCGTGGCAGCAAATCCCAATCTTGCGATGCACTGCCGAACGCATCCCCATTCCTCTGGCCATTCACTGCTCATCTTTTAAATAAAATCAAACACTCCCATTCCCTTCTACTGAACAATAACCTGGACTTTCTTACACCAGCCTCCCTTGGGCTTTGCTCTCTGCTCTCTCTATCAGTCAGTCAGTCCCACCTTTATTAATATTCCCTTCCACCCCCTGGTCCACCTTTGCACAAGAGCTTTCCCATCATCTGGAGCAGGAGCCTCTTTGGCCCTTGAGGCCCAAAACCGCCTGCCCTCCTGGGCATCCCTCTCCCAGCTTTACTGGTGGTTCACCAGGACTGCAGATGTGGTATGAATTATTTTGAGGTCCGGGCACAGGGAGTTGCCCTATAGATACAGCCGTGCTGAAATCAGGAGCTGTCTAAGCCTAGTTACTAATAAGATTTGCTCTTGTTACCCTGATCTGGGCCAAGACCTACAGCAGGGACCTCAGCCAGGGTCTGGCAGCTCCTTCCTGCAACTTCTATTTCACCCCAGTAAGGCCAGACCTCCCCCCTCACCTTCCCCGTGCCACTGAGGCCATTGACCTGGCCACGCCAGGACTGCTAACACAGCTGCACGGGGCTTCGCCTGCACCAGAGACCTCATTTTGCAGTAGAAAAATGTAGCCCGAGACTCCCTGGTTGTGAACCACAGCGTGGGCAGTGGGCAGTCTGCTGTCAACCGTGCTGGCTGATAGAACAGGTGTAAAAAGAGGAGCCAGAGTAGGAGAGGGATTTTAAGAGCAATTACAGCTATCAGAGAGACAAAAAAAAAAAAAAAAAAAAAAAAAAAAAAAAATCTAGCACAGACAGGGCATGTCAAGAGCAATGGGAGTGAGGGTTCGGTTGGCAGCATCCCTTTGAAGGTGCCTGTCAGGGCAAAAGCAGATCATTCACGTGTCCCCAGTTCAGCTTTGGGCTGTGGCTGCCCAGAAGAGATCTCCTGGGCCCTAGACACCATGCAAAGCTAGCAGGGAGCTGCCAGAAAACACCACTGTCACTGAGGAGGAGGCCCTCTTGTTAGCCATTTAGGCTGCTTATGGATGCATGAGACAAAAGGTTGTTTCTCCTTTTGCCTTGTAGTTTAAGCTCAAGGTTTGATACTCCCAGAGCAGTGGATGTCCAAGGGCACGGCTCCCTGTGACTGTGCCCCTGTAAAGTGGCCTGCGCTGGCAGGAGGCGGATGACAGTCAGAGATACCACTGACATCATTTTAAGGCTGGGTGAGCACACCGCAGCTGGAAAAACACTAAAAAATGGCATTTATACACCTTGTACAGTCAACTGCACTATAGGCAGTGCCGGTAGGGATGCTTGCTTTTTGAGTTATTCAAGACATCCCATTATCCAACCCCATTTTCAGTCAACTAAAGCTTTGCCAAACATTCTGAGGTGATTTATTCCATGCTGTATGGCTGCCTCTGACTTCTTTGAGGGAAAGATCCAGCCAAACAGGCTTAGCCAACGCCTGGCATCAAGTGCAAGAGGCAGGGGCAGCAGAAGCTGTTTTTTCGCACCACGTGAAGCGCTTCTGGTGACCTTTTCGCTGAACGGCTCGAGCGTGCCCCTGCTTTGGAGCAGGGATTTGAAATTTGGCAAGAGGGCCAGATGTTGTGTCAGGGATTTGCCATGGGTCTTTCCATCGCCTCCCATCTGGGAAAGCCTCTGTGTCCCCATCACCTCCCGCTTGGCTGCGGCACCTCCCTGCCGCTGCCAGTCCCCGTGTTGTCTGAGGTGTCTGACCTCTGCCTGGTGCCTCTCAGTTTTACAGCCCCACTAATGAGCCACGGGGCTGTCAGTATGGTGTGAGACCATGGGATTTCTGTCTTTTTGTGACTTGGAAAACTACATCCAGAAAGTTGTGTTAAAAATGATTACAGCCACACAGTGAAATAGTGAGAGGTTTAGAAGTGCCAGGATTGAACTGACCTGTGCAAATTCAATTCATTTTCCAAAGCTGGTTTAAAAAAAAAATCTATGCTACTTTCTTCATCCTACACAGCTGGCCTTCCCATCTGAAGTTTCATGTAGTTTTAGT
The DNA here is from genome assembly GCF_929443795.1 of Astur gentilis. Taxonomy (NCBI): domain Eukaryota; kingdom Metazoa; phylum Chordata; class Aves; order Accipitriformes; family Accipitridae; genus Astur; species Astur gentilis. The sequence goes on along the minus strand of NC_064897.1, from coordinate 9,604,555 downwards.
TATGGTGTATTGATAGCCCCCAACCTTTTGTTGCTTTTTTCAATATAGCTTGAACTGGCAGTGTTTGAAATCAGTTGATATTTCACAAATGTTACTGTTGCTGTGTAGCCTAAAAGCAATACTCTTCCTTGCATCTTGTGCGGGCAATGACATGAAATAGATGTTTAGGACAGAGACCCAACTTTTGCCAATAGCCCAGCGACTTTTATCTAGATGCCTGTGAACCCAAGGGCTGATTCAGATGGGCCTCAGCTCCGTGGTGCCCTGAATGACAGGATGGCACAGGGTAGTCAGTGTGTTTTCGGCCACATGGACTGACCCCATCATAATCATTTCTCTCTGTTGTCTGATTGTTGCCTGTACCAGCACCCTTGTCAACTGCTATTTATAAAAGAAATATGTCCAATGATTTTCATAGTAACAGTGCTAAATGAGCAGGCAAGTGAAGTTTACATTTCCTTTGGCATATATTTCTAATATAGAGCTATTAATTCCTCTACAAGCAGAGGACTTATGCATAAGGGGATGGATGATCTTATTGTAAAGGCACTTGCCTGGACTCAGATGGCAGGAGTACAGCTCCTAGCTCTGCCGCGGACTGCCCATATGACCTTGAACAGGCCTCGACTCAGCTCACCGGACATATTTAGGGATGCACGTCCTGTTGGCATTACCGGGAGGTAAGCATCTGAGTGCCCTGGTAGATCTGCTACACTGAGGGTCCTCAAGAGAACCTAAGCTTACAGAAGTCAATTGCTCTGTGCCTCAGTTCCTCATTTTAAAATGGGAATACAAGCAGCTCTTGGTCTTTCTAGGGGCAACTTATCAGGCTGTTGAACAACCTTGCCTTGACGTCCTGCATCACAACGTCACAGAGACAGAGGGAAGGTGCTCCCATGCCCCACTCTGCCCCAGCTCCTCTTCCTGCAGGTCCCCGTCTGCAGGTTTTCCAAACGTGAGTGCACCCAGCCTATTGCTTCAGCCACTCCACGGATTCCGTGTTGCGCATGGCTTTGCTTTGCCGTATCTTAGTGCTCTGTTACTCTGTGTGGCAGAGACCTCGCTGTGCTAGCATGAGCTTTCTCTCATTTTCTTTCTCTCATCATCTGGTCGGGCTCTGCCTCTTCCTACGTAGCTGGTGCCCTGCATACCCCGTCAGGCTGGGGACTGAGGTCTGTTGCTTTGCTTCTCTCACACCATGGGACTTCCTACAGAAAGAGAAAGGGCCTGGAGAGAAGGTGGAGCCTTCCCGAGGGACGAGTCCACAACTGCAGAACGAGATCTTCTGGAGTTAAGGACCATTACTAGTTGGGAAAGCTCATGGATGCAGTGAGCTGGGATAAGCTAGAATGGGATAGAAGAGGGCCCTGCTTGAACGCAGGTCCTAAGGGATGGATAATAAGAACTTAATACTAAGAAACAGAGAGGAACTCAGGCAGGGGGGAGTGACACAACAGGACAGTTGCAACAACTGCATCTTTGACTCTACCATGCTTGTTAGAACATTATGCTTTCAGTCTTCTTCCGTTAATACAGTTTTCCTTTTATTTAGTGTACAGCCTCATGGGTCTCACGGTTATTACCCACGGATGCCCAAAGGATTTGTGTAGGTGAGGTGCTTAACTCTCTTAGGTGTAGTCAATTTTGTGGGCAATACTGATGTGAAGTGAGCAGCGTTTGCAGCTAATTAAAATGCTACACTTTAAAATATTTTTTGCTAATTACTAATATTTAACAGCACTATTTTAACTAAAATTTCCATGTTCCATGGGGATTTGAACTCTGTTAATTTCCCACTGACTCTCTTGGCACCATTTAGCATATCAAAATGACCATGAAATTAAAAAAACTTAGTCATTTTACTTATCTAGGAACTAATGCTAGCAGTAACAGGAAAAGATTTTGCTGCAGGAAAAATATGACCAAATTCAGGCCCTTTCCCCTTTTTGTCTCCCCAAAAGGCAATTACGCTCTAGCACTGACTGACCCAGAGTAGCACAGAAGCTGCTCTGCGCGCATGCTGCGTTTGCTCTGCCCGGAGGAGGATGCACAGAACCGTGTTTCACTTACAAACAGCACTGTTGTCCCGTAAAGCTGGGCAGTGAGCTAGTGCTAAATAGCATTCTCTTGGCCTCAAAATGAGCCAGTATCTGTCAAAAATGGTAGCCTGATCTTTTAACTCCCACTCTGGGCATTGGCCGCTGAAATGAAGCTACTACCCCTGTGCAACATCAGACACCAAACCACCGGCAGAATGAGTGCTAGACCCCAAGTGTGTTGTTTCCCAGGCTCTGCTTAACAGACTGCACTGCTTGCCTCTGTAAGACAGAAATGTCTTTTTAAAAGTATGAAAAAGAGAGGCGGGGGGGAATGTGAGACTTCTGTTTGGAATAAGGGAGAGTGCATTTGCAGCAACCTCAGAGCAATCCAAACACACAAATAACATCGCTATGTGAATTTGCAAGAAAAATTGCTCAGCTATTTAGCAATAAAATCTCCAAACCAGCCTCCGACAGTCACTCTGAAAAATGACGTAGACATTCAACACAAGAACAATCAAAAATACATCAGTTATTTTTTTTTAAATGAAAGGGAAGACTCGCATCCTTTCACTGAATGCATGTCTACACAGATCAATGTCAGCTCGTATTCACTTGCTACTTTTAACTATTTGCATTTATTCCTGTTACTTGGGTCTTAGTCACCTAGCCATTGCGATAGCTTTGTTCTACATGCTTTGATGAAACTAAATTCTAGGTCTTTCTCGGGAGCACAGGACACATCATTTTCTGGTCCTCTATTGTATATCCAGCATCCTATACCTGGCTCTGCAGACAGCCCTCCCTGGCAGCCCCCTCTCTCTCCATCTTCACAACAAGAGGGCAGCCAGAAGACTTACCACCCTGCCTCCACCACTGGATTGCTTGTCGACCCTGTGCGCGTCGTGTAACCTTACCTTGCCTTTTAGAGCCACGAAGCCACATCAGTCCTGGTGGGATGAGCCTAGCAGCAAGGATTTGTTCTTCTGCGTTTGCTTTCCCCACTTGTAAACTGAGCATCATAATACTTGCTTAGATCAAAGGGGGTACGGGGAGATTAAATAATTAATGTATGTAAAGCACTTTGAAAGATGAAAGATGCTATATGAGTACAAAGTATTAACTACCAAAAAACCCCCAACAAACCTGGTTACTGATGTAAGTCTCCAGTTTATTCTGTAAGAAATGCAGGAAATCAAAATAATTGCCACTAACAAATTGAGAGTTAGATTATGCCAAGCCCTAAAACAGCTAGGCAGGGGACCGAGAGCCTTGCCTCCTTCTGTGGCTGAGGTAGGGTGCCTGTATGAGCAAGAAGGAGCGGAAAGTATGCCCACAACAGGGATTTGGAAGGGAAGGCGCTTCCTGCATTGCTGAATTGTCTCAAGCAACCATGTCAAATGGTGCAATTCAAAAATTGATGGTGCAGTGTCTTACAGCAAGCTATGTTTCTTGCTGTTCCCCAGCCTCACTGCTCCAATGGTTAGAAACCTTCCTCTGGTTTCCCGGCTAAATGTACTCATGGCCATTTGTATCCATTTGTCCTTGTGCCAACATTGTTTTAAGTTTAACACAAGATATTTATAGACCAATCGTGTCCTCTCTAACCTTTAATGTTGTTAGTCTGAACAAGGCAATGCCTTTTAGTTTCCTGTTGTTAAGCAGGGTCTCCAGCCCCCCACCAAGCACCCTACCAACCCTTAGTTACGCTTGCTCCGGTCGCAATTCATCTTTCTCGAAAAGAGGTGAATAAAGCTGCATGCAGCCTCCTCATGTGGTCCACCAGTACTTGTTTTCCATCATTAATACTTTTCAGGCCCATGTTGGAAATACTGCATACAGCCTCCATCACGTTTACCTTTTTCCATGGCTGTGCTATGCTGCCACTTCATAGTAATCCTGTGACCAGCCAAGGCGCTTGAGGCTTTTTATTTTCCCAGAGGAACTCCGACACTTCGGCCTTACGTGCCAAACCTTACATTTGGCACAATTGAATTTCATCCTATTCCCATTGTTCCCATCCTCAAGGTCACGCAGTTCTTCCTGTTTGATAGGCTGGGGCCTCTTGTGTATTGACAAGCACTTGCATGTCTGTGTCATCAGGAAATTTCACGATGCACTCCTCCCTCTTTTGTGTGACAGGCAAATATTAAGTAAAAGCAGTCCCCAAGCAGCCCTCAGACAATTCCACTAGCAACTGCCTTCCAGATCCACTTTCAGCACATCTTGCTTTCATCTCCCATCCTGCTATGTCTCACCTGTCTTGCAGGAATGCTTGAGGTTCTTCCAGAAGGAAAGATGATGCAAGTCCATAGGGCTTGCGGGACCCATCCAGTCCTTTAAAAGTGGTTGCGTTCCCTTGGGGACGTTGCAAAAGAGAGTCAGAGAAGTTGCGAAGCACTGACATTTCATAACAATGCTAAGCCAAGAAAATATAATACTCAGGGTAACTTTGGATGGGAGGGAGTATTCTTCAACATCTGGTGGAGCACATGCGGTAATTCTGGCAGCACACAAAGCCCCGTGTCCTCAAGAACCCTTTCACATAAAAGGTCACGGGTCTGAGAAAATGGAGGACATGAAGCCATGTTGCTATTGCTGATCAGAGGGAAACCGAGTCCAAGGACAGGTGGAGTGCAGAGACAAAAGCCAGGTGGCTGTTTCAGGGGAGAGGTGGGCAGACATCAAGAGTCCCAAATGTGCTGTCATGCAGCTCTGGCCTGAGCCTCGGGCCTGTGTTTTGCCTCAGATAAAGAGCAGGCAGCTTTGGTCTTTTACGGAGATGATTTATAGATGGTTTACATCAGTGCAGCAATGCAGGAAGAAGAGGGATACTGATTTCTGGGAGTAACCAGCTCTTTGTGAGGCAGAAGATTATGGCCCACCATCTAGTCAACCCTATAGTTGCTAAGACAAACTCAGGAGGAGACTGGAAGAAATGAACCCCAATATACTCAGGTCTCATGTCTCTAGGGAAGAGCATGGGCTCCATTTTAGAACCAGCCAAGAGGTCGGGGCAAATCTTGGCCACACCGAGGTCAGCAACAAACTTCAGGTGGGCTGAAGATGTCAGCTCCAGCGCTCAGGTGCTGCAGGGCTCCAAAGGCGACTCGGAGAAAAGCCACCACTTACGGTAGGGCCCGGTCAGAGGAAAGTTGCAACCGCTTGCTTTTGAAAGACAGAGCTCTTCAGCAGATTCCAGCTGGTGCCTTCCAGAGGACCCAAATGTGTATTTTCAGGCAACTGCAGTGCCTGTGAGTACATCAGACCTTGAAGTATGGCTGGAGCGGTGAATAACGCAGTGAGACTACCCAAGTGCCAGCATGAGACCTTGAGCCAGCTGTCGAAACAAAGTCCCGAGTGTCTGTAAATGCCAGAAAGTCTGAAAAATGAGATACATATGCATATGCACCTCAAAGTTTGTCCTGGATCTTTGGAGAGAGCACCTTATTAGAGTTGCTGGTAGTGTTACACCAACTTAGAAGACTTTTTTTCATGTACCTCTTTAAAAAAAGGCCTTTCTAGTTTCATTACAAAGCATTGACTGCACGGGACAAGCTGAGCACGTTTGGCACCTGCTGCTATGAAGGAGAGCTCCTCGGCTCCTGCACCGACTGATCCCTCCATCCTGGCTGTGAGTCCCACCCGTGCAGTCAGAACTTGGGAGTCAGAGCTGAGCGAAGCCAGATTAGACAGATTTTAAATATCATCTCTCCACCTGGCAGGATTTCTTGTAGTCCATCCTGCCACCTTCTGTGGGCTCCTAGCTCTGTGTTTGGGGGGTGTGAAAGAAATGGAGAGCTCAACAGTGGGAGCCATGCATTGCTTTTCTTTTTCAAACCATCCTCACCCTGTACAGGGACAGAGTCCTACACCCAAAGCCCTCAGCTGGGCTTCCCCTCTGCTTGCTTACCCCCTATGGGTTGCAAGTACCGGTGAGGGTACTAGAGGAGGCAACTAGAGTTTCTCCAAGCTGAAATGGAGATGGGCAGCCCATGAGGGCAATGATGCCACCAGCTGTGTTGGCTGTGCCCCCAGCAGGGCTGCCACCGTACTACCAGGGCATGGGTCCCCGCTCCAGGAGAAAAACCCCAGATGGGCTAGTGGTTTTTTTTTTTTTTCTAGAGGGAGAGTTTGGGGCTAATTCAGCCTCATTGCCTGCTGAGCCAGGGACACAGGCACGTGCCGTTGGGACACCGGAGCATTGCCTTCACTTGGAAATGGTGAGACCTGTGCCTTTAAATGGAAACAATTTGTGTTATCGGACCAGTAAAATAATTATTAATGAGATTGATTCATATTGGGGGATGAGTGATGGACATGGCTGCAGCGGTGCTGCTGCAGAAGCTTCTTTCTTCCCCTTGTGGGGTCAAGCTCCGTCATTTTATCGTTCTCATTATGAAAAGTGAGAGCAGAACACCTTGCCCTTCCCTCTGCTGCCCACGGTGCCTGTGTCCGGGCGTAAAGCCACCGGCAGGTTTCCTGGCACTTCTGGGTATTGTCTAAGGTGGCAGCTTGAGCCCTGCATGTGCATGTGCATGTGCCTTTGTGTGTACGTATGCATGCCCGTGAGATCACACACAGAACAGACCTAATCATTATCCTCGGCAAGAACATGAGTAAGAGGATTTGCCTCTGTTTAACCAAGTAATAATTAACACCTGGTGAGAAGGTCTAACGGCCATAGCATCTCATCATTAATGTATTTTGACAGACAATATCCTCTTCGAATATACTTTGAAGAAAGAGGACCAGCTTGGAATGGACACAGAGTGTTTGTAAACTAGTCAACCCTCATTTTCAAACTCCTTAACTCTGCTCAGTGAGATGCAAAGGACTCCAGGCTGGTATAAAATACTTGCCAGAGCGTGGTAATGTGTACACTGAGCTGCAGCAGTTAGCTTTACTTTCTTCTAGTATCGCAGCTTCTTGCCTCTTACTGCTCCACCCCAATTTTGAGGGACTGTCAGTAGTAGCACCTAAGGACCCTCTCCAGGCCTCATGCAGAAACATAATAAAATATGACTTCTACCCCAAAGAACCTGCCATAAGAGTAGAAGGCAAGACAGAAACAGTCAGATCATTATGGACAGCTTAACTACTGGACAGTTTTCTACAGAGGAGCCCCGTAAATGCCTGGGCCACCATCTGGGTTCAGGGAACCACAGCTGGAGGTGAGGAGCTCCAGGCACAGGGCACCTAAGGGAGCTTTAGCGAAAGCAAAGATTTAGGAATTTAAGTTGGTGTAGCACACTCATTGTGGAGGCTGCAAGACACAATTTCTTTCTAATCTGAAAGATGACCTGATTTCTTTTGTGTGCACAGATTTACCTCGTGGTCAAATGTGATGGCTGGAGGGAGTAAGGTGTGTTGTTAAATGCACAGCCTCCGAGTGTGGAGTAACCTAACATAAAACAACTCCTGTTCTACTGCTTTCCACATCTGTCACCCCATCCAGCTAAACTGAAGTGCTTCACACCTCGTTCTCATCCCTAGTAATGCCAAAAGGGCACATGGAGCACACACAAAGAATAATGTGGGTTGGACGGTTCCTCTGGAGTCATCTGGCCCAACCCAGCACTCACAGCAGAGCCTACAGACACACAGAACAATATGAACTGGCCTCAAAAGAGTGTGTCGAAAACAAGCCTCACCTCCAGATGACCTGAACTTTAAAAATGGCCCTGTCAGAAGCCAGCCTGAATTGCGTGTGTCAGACCCATTTCTAATTGGCCTTGTCTTTTCTGTAATTGCACTTTCAAGAGCTAGATATTATTATTATTATCTGCTGTCAATGGGCATCAGTCTTCAGAAATCACAGTAGCTGACTTCAAACCTCTGCTTTCAGGGAGATTCTTTCATCATTTATTTAATGGGGAACCCTCTGTTATTTAGCAGATTGCCAGGGTGCTAAACTTTGGCTACTCGACGGTGCGTCAGCACTGCTCGGTCCAGCTCTGCAGCCCATGGCTTGCTATGGGGTGAGGGGAGCAGGGGAAAGAGGAGCGAGGATGAGGCAAGGGTCTGAGCTTCTCCACAGCCCAGACTGACTTGGCGGGTGGCTGAGCCTTTGGCCGGCCGCGGCACATTCGGCTCCCTCCTGGTCCCAGCCGTCGCGCTGGGGATGGCATCTCCGAGGGGGTCCCTGGCTCAGCAGCCTTTTGTGGAGCTGCTCTTGGGAGAAAGGGAGCCAAATGCCCCACAGTCCTTGGGGTGACACGGCGAGCCCTGTCCAAGCCTTTGTTCCTTGCTAATTCTGCTGCTCTGGATTTGTGTGCTGCAACCCTGCGATTGGCACTTGGCTGGACTGCTGATGCCTTGAAGAAATATCTGTATAAATGCGATTATGTGGGAGTGTGCGTCTGTGTGTCTGTGTGGATTCAACCACGCCAAACCCACTTATTTCCAGTGTAAAAATCACAGCAGAGAAAAATCCAAGGTTTCTGGAGTCCCATGCAATGCCGTGTGTCCTTGCGGGTAGGAGAAGAAATAGGAAAGACTGTGTCATCGCAAAGCTGCAGCCCAGATCTTGCCATTTCAATGTCTGACGTTGTGCGTGCTGTTTGACTTGTTGTCATCGTCACCCGGTTTGCGCTGCCTTTTGGCAAAAGGAGGAACAAGAGCAGGCAATGTTTTACAGAGGACAGTATCTGGCTACGGAAAAGCTGTGCAACGTGACTCATTTTGTGTAAAGGACACAAAATTACAACTGCGTGCCACATGAGAAATGGTAGCTGGGCTCGAATCAAAAAACATCCTCATCCAGGAAGGGTATTCAAGCATGTGCTTAATTTAAGAACATACTTAATCAGGGCCTTTGGGCGTAAAAGGGTAATGATTATTCTTGTGTTGCCGAGAAAATCCAACTGACATCCGGAAGATGTATTACTCGAGAAAATTTAGTGTTATTTCAGTGTCATCGTTTAATCTTTCAATTTCTAAAAAAGTAATTCTTTTAATTTCTCATTGCTCACCAGTGCTGTGAATTCTTTCACAGCTGTTTTACACTCGATTGTTAATGCCAAGTGGAATCAGCAAATACAATCTGGTTCAGATAATAATTATGGAAGATCAATCCTGCATCCGCCTCTTTTCTCCATCCCCATTAAACTTCCCAGCATGTAAGATATGCATGTTTGACTTTGCAGGGAAAGCTAGCCACACTAAAAGAACGTTTTTCCCTCTTGTACACACTGTTTAATCATTTCAAAACAACAGCATCCCCATCACCAATTTTTTCAATGTATTTGACACCTCATTTTTTCTCTATATAACTGTGTATTGCTGCAGAGATTAGATATGGCATATATGATTTTAAGTATGCAATATGTCTTTTTTTTTTTTAAATTACAAGTGACTGTCTTTTATCAGCAACTGGTTAGCATCCACTGAAATCCTGAAGTTGTCCCGGTAAAAGCAGGTGACCCGTCATCTGATCGCTATGTTACTCAAATAACCATGCCAACAGCAGGAGCAGCAAAGCAGAAGGCGGTTGAAAGCCGGTCCTGCCGGACCAGGTCCTGCTGCCGTTCACCGTGGGGATGGTGCCTCCCTGTGTAGGCACATTGTACCCAGCCTAGGAAGGGCTCCCTGTCCCACCATGACCAGGGCAGGTGGCAACTAATGTTTGGTTTCCCTGGAAAAAGCAAGTGCTCTAAGTGGTGCAGCTATTTCGGACTCAACAGCTGTGAGAAGGCGAACTCTAGTCTACTTTGACCACATTTCATAATTTCATAGCCAAACCTTTCGGCCGCTGTACAGAAGACATTCCCTGAACTGGCCTAGACTTCTCCTGCCTTAAGGACTCCGGACACCAGCCATACAACCGGGATTTTCGAAGGGGCTGCAGGAGGCTGGGACCCAAGTGAATTTCCCACCTATACCCTGTAGGAGATATTCAGCCTGCTGCCCATGGAGCATGGCCTCATTCTTGAGATACTTGCTGTGCAGAAAGATATTTAGGCACCTGTTCTAAGAGAGATTCTTGGACCAGGAAGGGCTGTTATTGGCTGTAAAGTAAGTGCTTGTTCATTTTATTGACTTTGGGTTAAATCCTGTTCATCCTCCTCAGGCAATTACTCCCCCTGAAACCAATATGACTGTCGGCACGAATAAAGCAGTTGGGTTTTGGCCCCTTTTTGAAGACAATAATCATAAATCTAGCTGCCAGCACAAATCCAGGTGCTAAAAACAGGGACTTTCCTGGGGGAAAAACCACAGTAAGGATCTGTGGCATAGAACTAGGGAAGTGAACGGGGAGAAGGGAAAAGAAAATTTAACTTCATTTAACTCTAATACTTATTATTAAGGTAGATGTTTAACTGGGCACCAGTAAAACATGTGTGCTCAGCTTTGCCACTGTTTCCCTATCTAACCTTGGTGATGATCCTTGAACACCCCATCCCTCTCAAAGCTGTGGTTAAATATAATTGTATGTGGCTTTGAGACTGAGAGACAAGGTACACCAGTAAGTGCAAGCTATCATAAGGATATTTAAAAAAATTGGCAATGGTGACAAAATGTTTTGGTGAGAAGCTATGAAAACACGGTAGAGTAAGCAACATGACTAGGGAAGAGGGTTTTTTCAGGGTTTTTTTCACCTCTAGTTTCTTTTCCTTTTTTGAACAATATATCTTAATCTTGCTCTATGGATGTAGCACAAGAGTTATGTCTGCAGAAAGTGTCTGAAATCACTTTGTTTCTAGTTTTCTTTTATACAGTCGGTAATATAAATAACCAAAGAGGATATTGCTTAACGCATAAAACAAAGTGACATCATAATTTATTAAAACAGAAGACACAGTTCATTGCTGTTAAATGCCATAAAGAGCTGGAAATAGAGTAGTTTCTCAGAAGGCATTGCCAATATATCAAAGGAAAGATTTCCTTGATGCTATCTCAGCATGCGTAAGATCCTCTCAGAGTACTTCAACATTTTGGTTATTCCGCCCTGAACCGCTCTGCAGCATTCAAAGGCAGCTTTGCTGGTGATTTCCCCAACATCTGATATCTTCTTCTTCCCACTTGCCCCGCTCCTCCCGACACTTTGCCTCTGTCATTTGCTTGCATTGACTCCTCTATGGGAAGGAAAATAAAAAAAATACATAGCCAAATGGTGGGGACGGAGCTGGCTGGCCCATTTACGCTGCTCCTGTTGATGTTGGTGGGGCAGCAGCACGAGCCCACGTGTCCGTACGGCTTCCCCGTGACAGTGCGGCCACGGAGCTGCACACGCAGAGGAAGGGTTTCGGTGCTCCGCTGGTCCCGATGCAGCTCCCGGCTCGTAGGAAGGCACGACATCAGGCTGTACGCACTCAGGCCTCAGGCCAGCAAAGCATTTAAGCACCTGCTTACCCCTAAGCTTTTGAGTAACTCCTCTGGCGTGAGCTAAGCACAGGCGTCGCGGCAGCCTCCCGCTTCCCACGGTCTTCCCTTGAGAGGACGCGTGCACCGCGGCCCGGCTGGACGCACGGCTGCTGGCATCGCCTCTGGCAAGGGACCGCTCGCCACCCGCCTCCTCTTGCTCCCTCCTATTCCCAGACCTGGTATTTATTCGCTGTCTAACTCTGCAGACCCCAGTCCTGCCGGCACCTCCGTGGGCGAGCCCCTGGGGAGTCCCACCAGTGTCTGAGAGGCTCTGCCAGGGCTCCCAGCGCTGGGTTCAGCTGCAGAACAACTTGAGAGTATTCTAGGAAAAAACCCCCATACTTCTGTTGGTGTGCTGTCCCCGAGCACCAGCGTGAGCCAGCATACGGAGAAAGTGCAGTGACCGCATGTCCACAATGAGATGTCTCTCTCTCTGTGTTAGGTAACATAAATAATTTTCCTGGCGTGGGTAACTTGCAGCCCTGGAAACTCGCTCAGCAGATGTTCAGCTCCAAGTGCTACCAGTACCTGCACAGAAGCACCAGTCCTCATCGCTGGTCCGTCCGCCTCCTCATAAAACATGCCTAGCTGTGCTTTTGCAACTATTGGGAAGAGAGAGGATTCCTTTTGGCTCCCCAGGGTATTAATCTGAATTTTTGTTTGTGTTAATTTCATACTTTCCACACACGTAGTCAACTCCCTCCCACTGAAACGCACCTATTTAATCTGATTCAGCCGGTGCATGAAACGTGCCCATTGTGTGCATGGTGCTGCGTGGGTTCACCGAGTTACGCTCTGCATGCCAGTAATGCCCAGGGGAGCCGCGGCGTGATGAGCTCCTACCTGCCTGCTCGGTGCGCACACAGACGCAGGCACTTGATCGCTCCCGGCTCCCTGGCGAGACAGATTTCCCTCCTGTTCCTCAGCTGGCAATGCAGACTTTCTGCGTGCTATTTGCCCGTCCAGCTGCTCCACAAACCTGCACACACGTGTGTGCTCACACCTATGTAGCTGCGGTGGCACGCATGCCCAGCCGTGCGTCCATAGCCAGCCCCCGTGCAGAGCCGGCGCCTGCACGTTGGCAGTTCGCTACCCCCCTTGAATCCCCCTCTTCTCTGGGCTATATGTGGCATTTCGAAGCTCTGACAATCTGCTCCAAATGTTTTCCATATTTGTTCAGCCTCCTTGATTCAAATACCAGGAACAACTCAGCCAGCACAAAGCGAAGCTTTGGGGGGCAAAAAAACTCACACCCCCATCAGCGCGCGCACACACACACGCACGTGAGAACCTAAAGTTCATCGGCATGGGAAAGGAGGAGGAGAAGAAACCCCAGCACAGCACGTCCCTGAATAACCAGAGCCAGACAGGGAAGGCACCCGAAGGGGAGAAAAGCACCGACTCGAGCAAGACGCAGGAGTCCGCGATGAAGAAGAAGAAGAAGCAGAAGAAAACCAAGGGGGATCCCAAAACTGGCCAGGAGGAGGAATCCCACACTTGTTGTGGCTGCCGTTTCCCGCTGCTGTTTGCTTTGTTGCAGCTGGCATTAGGCATCTCTGTAACAGTGCTGGGCTTCCTTATGGCAGGCATCAGTTCTTCTCTGCTAGTCAGAGACACTCCATATTGGGCTGGGATAATTGTAAGCATAAAGTCTGCTTCTCCATAAAGTGCCTTTGCCAACATTAATGCAAGCTGCATGACGCTCCACTTTAGACTAACCAACTGCATGCACAACACCATGTGAGTTATGCTAACTATAAATATTCCTGGGATTAAATGTCTGGGTATACTTTCCCAAGGAAACTGCTCCTGCAGAATAACACAGTCTTTCGTATTCTTCCCTGAAATACCCAACAGACCTTAAATAAAATGCAGGGTTGCTGTTCACTAGATGTATGTATTAGCTTGTGCTTTGCAGTGAACTCCTGCCTGGTGATGCTGAAAAAAAATGTTGATTACTTATGCTGCCTTCCCTCTTTCCCCACCAAACCATAACAATCAGGTTTGAGAAGTGACAGCATAACTCTATAACTCACAACTTTTACCGGGGCGCGTTGGTAATAGCAAGAGGAGAGAAATGGCTGTCTTTTGAGCTTCCTCGCTGTGCTGCCTTGAAGAACCGCTGCGATTTAACCCCCTTCCTACCCGCCGCTCCCCGACTTCTCCCCCACCGGAGGGAGAGACCGCACGTGGCCGTGGGGAGGGGGACGGCACCGGTGGGTGGGTAACGTGGCAGGGAAATGGGAGCCCATCCCAGGGCCCACTGGTAGCTCCTGCCAAGTCACGCGTGGTTTCCGAGTGACACGCCAGCCTCGCCACGTGGGCTGGCAGGGACTGGATAAGGGCAGGGTCCTCCCAGGCATAAATAGGAGACACGGCTCGGGGGGAAGCCCGGGCTGGTCCCCAGGGCCGGCTGCCCTGCAGAGGTGGGGAGGAGGTGCAGGGTCTCGGTGTTGTGCGTGGCGTGGCCCCGCTTGGCCATGTGCTCAGGGACGCGCGGTTTGCCTGCGGAGAGACGGGGTCGGTGATTATGAGCCTGGGACGTGCCATGGGTGCAATTTAGTATGCAGGGTTTTTTTTTTTCCCTAGGCAGCAGGCTTCAGGAAAATATATACTGATGTGTTAGCACTGGTTTGGGTGTTGTTAGACTGTAAGAACTCCCAGCAAATAAATTTGTGTTTAGGTATTTAGAGAAAAGATTTCTTGATGTGCTAAACAGCTATGGGAGCATATCCCACAAATGTAATTCCTTGCCAGTTGAAGGATTATCTGAACACCTGAACTGTTTGGGGTTTGCTGTATTAATCCTGCTGGGCGACCCTCCAAAGAGTGGAAAGAACAAGACCTGAGTTCCCAAATGAAACGCTCCTCTTACTCACCTCGCCCTTCTTGTTTCTCTTCCAGCCGAAGAGGTATCTAAGAGTTGAGCAATGTTTTGCAGGGCGAGAGCCTGCCCTTGTTCAGGAGGACAACTTCCTCCTGGGGTTTTTGCTGTTACAAGCCAGGGGGGAGTGCGGATGATAAAATAACAGCATGTGACATTTTCACTACTGCTGTTTATTTGGGGATTCTGGAGGTCAGATTATTTCTTCTCCAGACAGCACTTGTAGTATCCCTGGTTTGAAATAGCTTTTTCACTAGAAAAAGTTGACTCGCAAAGACTGGGGAAAGAGTGAGCTGGACTGAACTAGTATACAGCTGGGGAGGTGGGAAAAGCCATGGAAGCAGCCCCCGGCCCATGTGAACGTCATCAGCATCCAAACAGCATCCGAGACATCCGCATATGCCTGATCTCCCTCGGTGAGGCCTGAAACCCCACCAAAGTCACTGCTTTCTGAAAACAGAGCTCTAACCCCTCTCGTTTTTAGCAGCAGCTGCCGGCAGTGGTGACATTCGGATGTCCGCACGAGGCAAAGCTCACTCACTTTCAGAGTTCCCCCCTGAAAAACAGGCAAAATTTGCCATTTGCATTCCTGAGCTAACCCACGACTCAATCAAAACCCAGCTCTCAGCCGTGGTGGTCATGTTTCATGTTTTGCACTCACCAGCCAGCCAGGATAACCCCTGGGGGAACACGTCTCCTTGGGACTGTGCTGGCTGTGGCGGTCAGGGCTTCATTTTGCTTCATGTTACAGGGTGCCCCAGCTATCGGGAAGACCAGTGCGGCCTGTGGGCTGCGGGCAGGGACCCGTGGGGAGGGGTTACTGTACCTACGGTCTGAGTCAGACGGTGACTTTTTCCCTGGGGACTCAGGTGCGATGTTGAGCACGTTTGATTCCTCCGTGGCTCCGAATGGCTTTTGGTGCTCCCCTGCTTGCCCTCAGGGTGATGAGAGGGACCCTGTGCTGGGGGCACGTGGCCAGGCAGGCTCCTGGGGGACCACACGGCTCTTCTGCACCCTCAGCCCAGAGCAGAAGGGAAAGGGGGGTCTGATGCCAGCAGAGAGGGTGGGAAAAAGGGAAACCGGTGCGAGAAAGGAGAGGTTGAAGTGCTGGTGCAGCCCCAGAGCCTCCCAGCAAGAAAGCGCTACGTAGGGAGTGCTGGCCGTGGCCAATGCGCCATGGGAATAATGCAAAGCTTATATCTGAGGGCAAAAAGCAGGACGTACGACATGGTGCTGCATTCGCTTTGTTCCTGTGCTGTGATGTCTCCGTGGAGGTATTTGGTGCCCACTGGGACATCGGACAGAGATGGCCAGGAGCTGCTGAGCTGGAGTTCCTGGTGTGTGGGTCACAGGGGGCTGCTGGCGAGCTGTGGCAGGGAGCGTGCTGAGGATCGGCCTCCGGAAAGCTGGGGGAAATTGGTCTGTGAAAGAGGAGCCTGGGCTGGGACGTCCTATGTGTGACTGGACGTCCTATGGGCTGGCTCTTGGGCTGCTGTGGGAAGCTGCATGGAGGCCATGTAGGTAGGGGATGGGTGACCCACATGCTGCTCAGGAGCAAACCTCATGCCAGAAAGCGACTTCCCGAAACTCATTTATTCGCACAGAAATGAGCAACAGAACAGAAAGATGTGGTGTAAAATACCAGAGCATATTTGTTTTAGTAGCATCCCACTCAAGTGCTCTTTTTAAAGGACTTGATTAGTATTCAAAATCAAGAACTTAAAAAATCTATTATCGAGACCTTTTTAGCAACATTAGAGATAATGGGCGAAGCTCATTCCTAGTGTTACTCCTTTGGAATTACACCAGGGCTGGATTTGACCCCACGGCTGTTAATGCAGGATGACAGAAAAATGAAGGAAAATTACTAATGTGTTAAATAGACCCTGATTGATTGAAAGATTTTTTTCTTTCTTCTTTATTAGTGGCAAAATGGTGACACCGCTCCTGGCTGAAAATCGAGTGCTTTAGTGCATTACCATGAATGAAAAGGAACTTATTTAGAGAAGCAGCAAGGCAGTCTGAATTAAACCAGTTCAAAACCTGACCGCCTAGGCTTGTGAGGATAGCGCGTGCCAGGGATTGGGTTCACCATCCTGTGGAATAAAGGTGTCCAGCAGCCTGCTGACGGGGAGCGGAGGAGGCCCCCGACACCGAAGGGGTCCCCCCCAGGGGGTGCCCAGCACTGGCCCTTCCCTCCTGCGGCTCCTGCAGAAGGCAACAACACAGCTTGCATTGCACCAGAAGCGTTTCACCATGAAACCTGGTTAAAAACCTACTGGTTCAAAATGCATTTCTTCTGAAATCCGGGGGCGTTAGTCAGAAACCGAAGGAAAGGTTTATGGACAGAAACCATGGAGCCTACGTGATTTACCACTTCTGCTTCAGCTTCAACAACCTATTCCCTGTAAAATGCCTCCGCCGCCTTGCTAGGGACAGGCGATACACACAACTATAAACAGCGAGGGTGGCATTTGTTTCACCTACCTGTAGCCATTTACAGCAAAGGTGTCCAGGTCTGAAGCAGTTGCGTGGCTCCTCTGTGAGACCTGTCCCGAGCACCCGAAACTGCAGGCTGGACCACCCCGGCAGTCTCTTCCTTCCTGCTGTTTTGAAGGAGCTTGGACAAACTCTTCACAAATTCACCCAGGAGTGCAGGACTTTTTATTGTTTTTTCTGTGTCTTGCCACTGACTTGCTGCGTAGCTCTGGGCAAGTTACTTAACCTTGCCGAGACTTTGTTATTTCCCCTGTAAAGTGGGGTTAATAATGGCTATCTGTCACCCCTTGCTTTGAGATCCTTGGATGAAAAGTGTTGCAGAAGCAGTAGATATTAATGGCATCCTTTTCATTCCTTTTCATTAGCTTGTGGCCTTTTGACACCCAGAAGAAGAAACGATGTATTTCTCCTTGAAATATCTGCTCTTAGATTATTTCCACTGTGATCAAAAGTAGAGAGTATCAGAGTTTTCACAGGCGAGCTCCCTTTCAGCCCCATTTTGCAGACTCAGGCAGTTAAGAAAGTTACAGAAATGCTCATCAGAAATGATTATCCAGGCTGTTTATTATTTCTGTCAAAGTTATTTTAAATCCATATATATGTATGGATGTACATAAAATCGGGACTTTTAAAAACATTTTTCAAAAAATCTTTCTCAGGCAGCTCAAGGCAGCAAGCGTGGCTCCAGCTGTCATTTATTTTCTTGCAAAAAGTGTCTCAAAAGACCTTCCATGGGCCGAACCTCCAGCCCGGGAGCTCTGATGCTCCTCCCTGCTCAGGCCCTTCAGGGCCACATCTCCCCGGGTAAACCCCCAGGCCAGAGGGTCCCGGAGCTTTACCCAAGGGGTAACCATGGCTTGTTGCTTTTTGGCATCAGTGGTCAAGCATTGGCTTCTCTGCCCTGGTGGAGTGAGGCTGATGTGGGTCTTTGTGGTGCAACAGGCAGCCAGACTTTCAACTGAAAAAGCAGTTTAAATATTCTTCATTTACCTGGAGTCAGTAATGTTTATGTTTCTTTGTTTATACTTTTTTTAAAGAACCTTTAAAAAACTTAAGCCAAAACCTTCACCAAAGGAAACAAGTTCTTTGCTTTGCGCGTCTCACAGACAAGGATAGGTGAGACAAATGGAGTTTCCACTACGGCTGGAAAACCCAGCTGTGAGGGACAGTTCGCGGGAGATGAGGGGCGAGAGGGAGTGCATGGCGTGGCAGCATCAGAGAACGGTACAAGACAACCCGGGCCGACAGAGGAGTTTGGCTGGCTTTCATGCTTCAAAGACCTTTCGATGCTTAGTACAACATGGCTAGCAAACAGCCAGGACTACCCCCAGACGCTGCGTATCCCTATCAGATGCTGATAATCGAGATGTTTGTTTAATTGATGTACTTCCGCGTGACAGTCTGACTTGGATGGTGGGTCCTGCCACTGACTCAGCGCGTGCTCGTGGGCTGGTAAACCTCAGTGCCAAAATCAATCGTGCTGCGTGTAACAGGCAGTGCTGACCCAGCCTCTGCCTCTTTAGGTTGTCCGGGTTTGTGTCATTTTGGGGCTGGAAGGGCAGGAAGGAGGTGTGACGAGCTCCCTGCACCCAGCACCCTCTCTGGCTTGTACAGCTCTCGGCAAAGTTGCTCCAGCATCCCCAGTTCCCAAGGACGCAGCAAGGCCCCTAAAATGAAGCTGAACTTTTGAAATGGTAGGAGGTGGCAACAGGGAGAGGCCAGGGGTTGGGACTTTCATCCTGAAAATGGGTACAGCGATGGTGACGTGTATAACTGTTAAGGAGAAGCTTTGAGAACGTTGTGAGATAGATGCTGAAAGGATGAAGCATTGTATATAGGCGTCTGGGGAAAAAAGGATGGTACCATGCTATAAAGTGATATAAATTAGAAATTGGGGTTAAACGTGTCCTAACGATTAGCCGGGGTTGGTGAGACGGATGCTCCTCTGGACCAGAAGGGATTTGCTGTACATGTAGCCGTTCCTATAATGTAGATAGTTTCGCTGGCTCAGTGTGACAAAGCGATTCAAGGGCCATGCTGTCTCTGACAATTTCCCCACAGATGAGGCTCTGTAGATGTTTCCACCTAAAAGCCTTTCTGCAGAGGGTGTCTCACATGATAAAATGAGGCAAACCTGTATGGGTAAACCCCTGTCAGCCTCCTTGCCTTTCTCTTTCCAGATCCTCCCACCTGCTGCATGTAACGTTTTTCCACAAGGCCGGACGCTCTGGCTGCACGGTGGTGGCCCTGCCAAACATCAGACAACCGCTTCATGCATGAGGCAACCTTTTTATCTTCCTAGAGAGGGTCAATAATTGGGATGCATCCCCAGCTAGAGCGAGAGGCAACCGATCCCATTCCATATTGATATGGGGGATGATTGACTATTTAAAAACCCCTGAAATGTGTTCTCTTTTAAAGCCTGAAAGGAGAGAGACACTTTCTTGTTAGCCCTGGCCCCTTGCTGGGTTTTTTTGTTGTTGCTTTTGACACCTTTTCCTGCAGCAATTGTGAACGTGGCTTTCAGTCAGGCTTTACCTCCTATACAGCCTTGCTGGGTTTTTAACTTTTACTTGTTATTAGGGAAACCGATTTCAATTTTTAATAAAAAGTGACACTTAAAAACTGGTGCCATCAAAGCAGCTAATGGAAATTATAGTCATGCAGGCATCCATTTTTTATACAAGCTAGCTTCAATTAGCCATGGGCAAACATCAAAAGGTTTGAGGGAGGATTGCCTTCAAGAAGACCCTCCAAGTTTAGGTATTTAATTGAACCTTCTCCAAAGTATGTGAAACTCTGGATGGTAGGCAATGAGATACGCTGCATGAAATAGGCTCTGGTGAGGTTTCCTGTGCTTGTTTATAGCCATATATGTATCTAGGACCAGAGTAGTTTTCCTCAGAACCCCCTGCCATTAAATCTCATCATTTTCTAAGAGTAACTGTGCACTGATGCCTGATTAACTGAAATCCATACTTTTATTTTCATCAAGTATAGAGTGGAAAATTTTGATGGGAAAAAAACCCATCAAAATGTCACCTTTCAGAATGGTTTGAGAAGGTAGCTGCACACCAGAGGTCTGTGTGATACCTGGTCAAGTGCTGATCTAAGCCTGGACACCTCTGTGGCTTAGCCCCCTGGTCTAGCTACAGCCTCAAGGGGAAAGAGGGAGGAAATCAGAGTTTCTGGCTAGACTACGTTTGTGCAAAAAGCCTGGGTAAGATTTGTAGAGGGATATTGTTCAAACAGGTTTCCTCAGCCTAGATAACCTTTTGACTATATAGAGATGATGGCTTTCCATAGCTTCATAATCATGGACGCATCTCAAACCGCAAATCGTGTTCATGTAGCGCTCTTAGCCATGCTACACTTCTCACGTTGCAAATCACTGCTGGCTCTGGGAACTTTGAATTATTTTTTTTTTTTTTTTGTTCCCTCAAGCGTTTGATCACCCAGCACCGTATTTCTGACTTAACAGCCATAATGGACTGCTGCTGCAGCTCCTGGCTTTGTAAGTGATGGTAGCCTTTGCAGCGCTTTGCCATGGGAATTAAATCTTACCACAGCACAAGTGACCATTTTCACTGCTGAGCAACTGACCTAAACAGCAAAGATCGTTATGGAAAAATATGATTTCATTTGATTATGAATGTTCTTGCAGGGTTTTGATGACTTTACAGAATTTAAAAGAAAGTTGTGCATCTGCCACGGTGTGTAATTTCATAGCTTGAAGGGACTATAGTAAAGACATCATTATTTTATTCTGTAGGTGGGGCAGGGATGGTCAGTTATTATAGGTTTTATGACAGTTAAAAGAATGATTTCCTAGATGATGATGGCCTTTGCCTGCAACCACAATATACATGTTTATCATTATTATTACAGCTATTATTTCTGGAAGTAATTTATATGCAACTAGACTGTCCTTAAATCTAACGAGAAATCTATACGGGGAAAAAACCATTAAGGTACAATACATCTGAGTGGCAGACTGGCTTCTTTTACATGTGGTAGTGAGACCCAGGCTGACCTGAGGGTGATGAAAGCTGGCAGTGAAAATTGCCTGTAGCACCCACTTTCACTGCAGTTTCCTCAAACCTCATAAAGCAAATGAACATCAGTGTTGCCGTCTGCAGCAGCCTGTACAGATGTCTGGCATCAGACATGATCCTGGTTCATAATGGCAAAGCCAACAGGAACATGTTCTTTCTTGTACCAATGTTTGCGTCCAGTGAGAATGTTAAATTTGGCGTCTCCAAAGGCGTGGACAGGAGCTAAGCCTTGCCATATCTAACAAGGCAGGTGAGCCATCAAGCCAAATATCACCTCTGAGGATAAGCCAGAGAATTCAGAGATAGCTACAAGAGATAATTTCTTTATCCTTGTCCCTACAAACAGAAAGATCCATAGTGTCTTGAAGTCAGCAACTATAAAATAACTTGTCCACAATGGAAATTTTTTCCTAACACTGTTAATAGCGGTTTCCCCCCTGAAGTTTGAGAGTTTACATTCTTATTAGAAAGGGCATAGTCCACCTGTGGATCTCAGCAATGCTGTGTAGCATTACACTGCATATATTTGAGAGGTATTGTCCTCCAGTGTGTTTTCTTTCTGCCTGTAAAGGTTGTTGCAGGCGGTTCTTGTTAACAGGCCCCCATATAAAGAGCAGATGAGTCTTCGTGAGTGTTTGCAGCATTTGTCTTGTGATGTGGTGTAGACCCAAGATGCTCCTTTGAACCAGGTTTTTGCCTCCTTCCTTCATTTCTTGGTGGCTGTTTTCAACCATCCTGCTTTACCAGCCTCATGTGCCAGGGTTTCCAAGATGCTTTGGGTAAGAAGTACTTTGCTGGAGTTGCTTTGTTCTATAGCAACACTTGAGCTAAAATTGTAACGGTAACAAAAGAAAAAGCAGTTTCACCAATATACAAGGGAGAGATGCAGACAGATTAGAGCAATCTGTGGTTTTGAAATCTGTCAAAATAAAGCAAACCACATTAATATGTCAGTGTGCGAAGAGAATGAATGCAAACCACAGCGGAAAGTTGTGCCCTACGTATTCGTATTTCTCCCAGTTATGTACATTACATAACCATGTTCATCACTACCATGTGGTGTCCTTGTGCCACTCGTACACCTCGTGCTTAGTCCTTGCAGGACCAGAAGCGAATGAGCCACAGGGAGGTAAGGACGGGGAAAGCAGCTCCTTTGCCCTGAGCCTCGTGGTCCTCACCGGGTGGCAACGTCTGTGGGCTTTGTCCTCACACCCTTCTGCATCGTCACCTGCGTTTGTTCCTGTTGGAGCCTGTTTTTCTGACCCGTGATGCTTTTAAAAGTGTGATAAGTTTAGTGGGAGGGACAGGGTTGGATGGTGCAGAGGGATGCTGGCACCATGCTGGGCAGGGCATCAGCCCGCTGTGCTTCAGTGGCAGCCGGAGATCTTCAGCAGGGCGAGATCGGCTAAAGTAAAGCTGATGGTGAGGGATTTGGGGTACATAAAGCTTGAGATCGATCTTCTTTACTGCTTGAGTTCTGGTTTTAAGATGATCAACATACGTAAAGGCACGCTCCTTGCAAGTGCCGAATGTGCGTTGCGGTACGGTTGCAGTCTCACTGTTGAACCATCTATTTTGCAGCAGCGTGTGAGGCTCCAGGCTGTGAGAAACACCCAGTTGTGATAGCCAGTGCGTGCATACAGGGAGAGTCAGTTTGTCAAAGTCCTGAAGAGCCAAGGACTGCACGCTGGATCTCCGTGGGTGCAGGGATTCTCCCAGGCAATTCAGCTGGGACCCAGTCCTAAATGTGGTTGGAATCAGGTCCTGTTTCCTGCTGAAATCTATAGGATCTTAATTCAGTTCTCATGACAACAGGCTCTAGCAACTAGCAGGGGTGGGGGCAACCCAGAAAATGTCTACTCCTATTTTGATTGTGGTTTAAAACCCCCTAATTCTGAAGTCACTTTTCAGCCTGAGATGTTCCTGCCCAATGGAAGGAACATCTACTGCTTCCCACTAAAAAGAAACAGTATTGAAACTTTTCTACAGCGTAAACTTTAAGTTTTTCAGCCAGCCCTAGTAAACAGCTGTTTGCCCTGGATTGTGAACTAAGGGATTTCAAAGGGTATGCCTTAACCAAAATTAAATCTGTACCCTCTGTATCACATTCGCATCTTCTTCTATACAGTACTTTTCTAAATTTAAATTCTTTCCTTGGATAACCTTTCATGTCACTATCTATTCAGCAAAGGGTGTGTTAGTCTGTCTGGAAAATTTTGAAATAGGATCTTGAAATAAACTTGAGTTGAAATTTACTCAGCGTAGAAATGCATATTTCTAGATTTCCAGATAACACTTACAAGAGCTGATCTAATTAACTGCTATTCTGCAGCTCTTAGAGAATCCATTTTATTTGTATAACAAATGCGTATCGATTGGTGGCAAGCAAGTGCTAAAGCAAGTTCAATTGCATTTTATGTTGTGTGCGTAGTCAATAAGGCATAGGAAATGTATGCTTCATGCTGGGATAGTGCAGTGGCTATTGAAGCACTAGGATGCAGGATTACCTAATGCTACTTAGCAATCAGCATCAACAGCATCCATAACGTACCTGCTGTAATGCAGCTGTCTTAGTCACTTAGCAGGTCCTAACAAATATTTACCAGAGGATTTTTATAGTTATTCTATTACACTTCACAGGTATAATTCAAAACCGATCTATTAATAATGTATAAAATAGAAGCATAAAGCTGTTTTCTGTATAAATGTTCCACACTTCGGTTTCTTCCAATGAGTGAATTTACCTTTAAAGAACCCAAATGTAAAACATATATGGGTCATAATTCTCAGCTACATTATTTTTTACCGTCACTTACAAAAATACACATCTCTGGTTAGAAAAAAAAAAAAAAAAAAAGTTGGTATATTGTTATAAAAGAAATAGTTAAGCCTTCTGAAATATCCTGGCCAAGACTTGCTGGAATCCTGACCCAGTGTAATCTTTTATAAATACCTCTTTACAAATGTGCCTCTTCAAGTATCCCTGAGTATATTATTTAAATCCCAGAGGAACTTTAGAAAGCACGTGCAGGAATGGAAATCCTTTTAAACGATAGTCTTTTGTATGGGAAGCTTTCTGAAGAGGGAGGTCTGATCCTGCGGCTTTGAAATCCGGCAGGGTTTTTGCAGGAGTTGCACGAGGCAGTTGATGGTAAATTCCACCATCAGTATCTGACTCTGCCCTCGGAAATGAATGCAGCTGTGTTGGCTTTCTGTGGGAAAATGGGAGTGGGAATGGGAGAGCGGGCACAGTCCCATGATGTCTCACGGGAGTAACCTGGAGGCAAATCTGGCCCTCGGTTCATGCAAGTGTAAATGCCCACTAGTGTAGCTGAAGCAAAGCAAATTTGATTTATTGCTCATAACAAGATCCTTCAGCACCAGATCCTGAAAAAACTTAGGTCTAGCTTTGACATGGGCAGCCCCTTTGATTTCACATGAATTTGAGGATGTAATGTTAAGCGAGTGTATTTGAGCATTTTTTTTTTAGCTCTCGCTGCAGGTTCTTTCCTTCAGCCACTACTGCCACTGGGGGAGTTTATCATTTGGATATTACTAGAGATATGATCTCCTTAAGATTTAAGTTTTATGGGCATGTTAATTGAATTAAAAGATTAATATACAGTGCAAGGGACCAAGGACATAGGCGATTAATCCTGAGAAATAAAACATGCTTGAGTCACATAGAAGCACTATAGGGCAAAAAAAACCCCAGCACTGAAGGACCTTTGACAAGAAAGGTTGTTTTTTTCCCCTGACAACCCTGTCAGCTATGGCTGTCAACAATAAAAAGAAGAAAACAAATAAATTGGAGGCCGTGTGTAAGTCATAGGACCAGAATATAAATACACATGACACGGAAAGGAGTAAATAATACTGCCGCTTTCTTTAGAAATGTTCTCAGGCAATACTTCCTATTCATGTCCTACTGAAACGACATGAAATAAAACTTTATGGGAAAAAGTGTTATTAATCACACAGGTTCTTGAGGGACATGACTATCTGTGTGTTGAGAGGCACTCCTCCTTTACGGGGCTGCTGTCTACTGCCTTACACCAACAATGAGATACAAAGAAAAGTTGGGTATTTTATGCATCACGTCGTAAAAAAAAAAAGTGTTTAACCGTTGCCGTCTAAAAGAACAGTTATGCATTTTTCGCTGCAGGTCAAGCAGTCCCCTGTGGAACTGGAAATCTGGATGTGAACAGCACTGCCAGGGCATGCAGTGAGCGGGGGGACGGGGCTGTGAAGGAGCCCCACACTCCTGCAGGCAGCTCCATGGCGTAGTCCTACCCCGAGCAAAGGCAACTGGCACCTGGGTCTGGCCCGAGAGGGCAAATCCCACTGCTCTGGGAAAGCAGAAAGCCTCAAATTAAGGAGAAGTCTTAGAATCATAGAATCATAGAATCATTTAGGTTGGAAGGCCCAAAGGAAAATGAAGGGGGGAACAATACAGATTCTCGCTGTAGTCCCTGAGAATTTAATAGCTATCATTTATAATCAAGATGCTCCTAGCAAGGAGGCCAAGGCTCGCTCCCGGCCCCGTGTGAAGACAAGCCTTAGCGCTTTTGAAAGCACGCTGGCTGAGCTCGGCTAAGGTCCCCACTAAGGCTCATCACACCTGGACCTTTTTTAAAGGTGTGATATGAAGTGGCATTTAAAAACGCGTGCATGCCAGCGACTCACCTGTTTTCCCAAGGCAACCCAAACACGCATAGGTTTCTCCAAGCGTAGCTCCAGCCACCAGCAATGCCCTGTCCCTCTGCGGGTGCAGTCAGGACTCCTCTCGTTCCCTGATCCAGCCCCGGCAGCCCCAAGGGAAGGTGTTCGCTCTAGGAGAGGTTGAAAGTCTCTGCTATAAACTGTGCTGCTTCTTATCCAGCGACAGCTATGGTTACTGATTTACAACCTGCACTGGTGCCATAAAAACCCTGTCAGCACCCAGTGGTACATAGGATGGTGCTCTTTGGGCGTGCAAGCCCAATTTCATAAGCCTGCTGCTCCATTTTGATAGTTAGTTAGATGGACGAAAATTCAAAACACATCCTAGAGGCTCTTGCTGGGCTGTGTCTTTGTAGATCTGATTCAAAAAGTCCCTCTGAGTAAGTTTTTTGTGCCTCAGTATCTGTAAAGTGAAGGTTAAAGCTCTTTCCTCCTCACAAGTGCATCCGAACACATGAGGCTCTTACACGCATGGCTGTAGCCCCTACTCCAATGACTTCACTTACTCATTGCTCCTTGAGTTATGGTCCTGCTAACGGAGAAGGTGTTTTGGCTTGAAAAAAATGTATTTTTGCGGTTTCTTTTTTTAACTCTGACACATTCTACATCTCTTCCCTTGCAGGTCTGTGTAGTGTCCTTAGTGGGATTTGTTATGCTTTGTATTTTGTACCAACCTGATGAGAAGACCTGTGTGCAGTTCACAGTAAAGGTACCTTGACTTTTCTTTAATTTCTTTTTCTTCTCATGTTGTTAAATGTAATCAAAAAAGTTGATACTGGGGGTATTTTAAGACCACATGGAAAGAAGTGAAAATGCACCTGAAATGCAAGAATGTTTTTCTGGTATCTTCCATGCAGCTAAGGAAGAAACTGTAGCTTATAAAGGGGAAACGCTAATAACAAATATTTCAAATAAGAACAAGATACTGTTTTATTTGCCATGTTTTAAGAATATCAGAGAGATTCATATCAACAAAGCTGGAATAATTTGGGAAGTGTTCAGTGAAAGATTGAGGGTTCCTGGTTAAGTAGAGATATTAATAGGGAGCTGGGTAAGAAGTAGGGTGGCATAAAATGGGACCACTTAAATCAAGTTTTAATTTTTAATGCGATCTAAGAAGCATCTCGGCATCTTCCCAGCAGTTTTGCTCCTCACCATGAAATAAGAAACTGCATGGGCACAGGCAAATTAAAAAGTGTGGCTGGAAATCTCTACCTGCCCACCTCCGTGGCTGGGGAGAGAGGCTGTACCTGAGCACTGGTAGCCGTGTCCCAGCGCACGGTGCCTTGTGTTGGGGTCAGGCATTAGTGAACATGGGAAAGCATTAGCAAACATAGAGGCAAGCATTCTCCCATGAAGCAAATTCCCATCCGAGCATTGCAAGAGAGGTGCAGAAACCGTGCGCCATGCCCCGCCTCGGTCCCCAAAACTGTGCTTTGTTGACACTGCTAAGTGACTAGAAAAGAGAGGCTGAGAACCCTTGTTCCAGATGGGGTATTTTTAACACCATTTTTCTGGGCTGTTTTTCCTCATTGTAATTTTCAGGGCTCTTAATATTTTGCAGACACATAATAACCAAGAAAAATACCGACGCAAGCAACACAAAATAACAGTGATTATTAACTGAGAAAGGCAGAAAGAAATCAAATGCAAGGAGCGGCTTTCTGAAACCTGGCATTCATCCTCCCTTAGAAATTAGACCCCGGTGTGTCTTTTGTGCCTTTCTCAAGCTTCTCCCGTGGTTAGATAAAGAAAGGGAGAAGAACAATTGTTTCTGCCCTTTGATCGCCTTTACATTCTTACCCTGTCACCTTTACACCCGGAGTAAGCGTTACAGCTGCCCAGGGAACTGCTGGGCTGGGCGGGAGCTGCCACACCAGGCTTTTTATTGCTTGCCCTGCAGCATTAAATTGAACTTGGCATCCAAGCAGGAAGGGAGTCATCCCTCGTGGTGGGAACGGCATGTGGGGCTGGGCAGCTCAGATGTCTCTGCCACCCTTAGCAACACCACCCACCCTGGCAGTGAGAGGAACGTGAACCATCGTTCCCGCAAGAAAAGAAATGCTTTTAAAGTGCTCCCCAGGAGATGTAAAATGGGTTATTCCTCGTCACCTGGCAGAGTCAGGGCTAAAGTCTCCCTTGAAAGGCTTCTGGTTCAGTCGATGGCCGACGGACTGTTGCCTACCCAAAGCACCCTCCTCCCCAGAATCCACCTTTGCGACGTTTCCGATTGCAGCATGCCACAAAACTCGATCATTCCCAGGCTGTTCACCTCTCCTGTCCCACATCCCCACCAAGAGCTGTTATCCCACAGTGCCTCCCTCCTCCCTGCCTCTCCTGGCGAACGGCTTCTGGCTGCAGGGCACGTACCTCTTTTAAATAAAAAGTAGGAGTTGAGAGTCTCCTCCAGGCCTTTGATCACGCAGGGCTCATCTAAATCTCCAGTATCACTTCCCAGATCTTCAAATGACAGTTAGACTCTGTCTCTGAACAAAATAAAAAGAACATTAGCTATTCAGCGACAAGGCTGAGGATGCAAAATTACAATCATGAGACAAAGCCAAGCAACTTGGGTGGTTCTCTCCTCCTTGGGGACCTGATGCCTCATCCAGCGCCACGGCTGGGTTCAGCCCTATCTGCCCCGACTGTCGTCCTGAGGACTTGCTCCCCAGCCCAGTCCCTGCCCTCACGCTGGTGGCCGGTGGCCACCGAGGCTGCTGAGCATCATCCTACAAGAAAACCTTGGCCAGGTTTCCCTGGAGTAGAGTAAGCACCCCGGGACCCCTTGCATAGCCCAGGGGTCACTTTGGGAAGAGAACCACACACGCAGGCCTGGGGGATCTTAGTCAACCCCCGAGGTGACCCTACGACCACTGTGGGTGAGTCCCTCAGGGTGGGAAATGGGAGGAGACCTGTGCAGTCCTCTCTGCCTTCCTCCCCCTCGACAGCTGCTTCTTTCATTTCACACTTGCCTGAGCCCTGGATCCTGTTAAAGAAGGAGGTGTTAGAACTGCTTTCTGCAGAAGTCCCTGACACTATACTGCGGGTATCCGCTGCACCCCCTGCATCCGTGAGAAAGGGAGACCACCACCCAAAGGGAGGGTGGCTTTGCCCTTCGGGGGGACAGCGACGAGTGCCAGGCTGAATTCCTGCCCCTGCCCCATCTCCGTGTCTGCAGGCAGCGTGCTCTGCAGCATGGCAAAGCAGCATGCCCCGCTGTTACGAGTGTATTTAAAAGGGGAGATCCTCTTCCCTTGGCAAAAAAACCCAAAACCAACCGCATAGGAAAATCTTGAGGAGTCCCGTGGACTTCCTGAGCTATTTGCTAATATTTGACAGATTGCTCACTGTGGTCCTCATCACAGCATCTCCCATGGCAGCATGACACCCTCTACTCCTGCCCACCCAGCCCCAGCAGCCCACGCCATGACACACACCACGGTTCCTGTTCCCTGCATGGGCTTGCGCCCAAGCCACCACCACCTTCAGAAGGGGTCCCCTGGATCCACGTCTGCAAACCCTTCTGGTTTCACCTCTGATAACTGTGAGAAGCCTTTTCCACAAGGAACTCAGTCCACCTTAGGTTATTTATTTTCTTTTTGGCACAGAGCAAAACTATTGCCAGTAAATATCGCTAAAATGTTTCCTCCTCATATGAGGAACCCGAAGGAGGATGAGCTGCCATGCTCTGACCTCATCATATGCTGTCTCTCCCCGCTTCCCTTTTCTCCTTCTATTTAAACAGCAATCACAGTGTCTACCTCTCTGAGGCTGTTAAAAAAACAGTTTTCCAGTGGCAAGCTCTGGTTCCTGGGCAGAGCTCACTATGGGGTTGTATTTGCCATGTTGAAGTTGCCTTCAGGTCTGGCATGTGATTAATCTGCTGATGGGATCTCAGCACTCACTGTCTTGTGCTCCCTCACAGGCAGTATTTGCATTTGCCTCACCTTTGATATTTGAAAATGTGTTCATTTTCAGCAGCTCGCAGAGAGATTCCTCTGCAAACATCTTGTGAGAATAATAAGCTATCTGGAAATTGCCCTATGTCCCCACGCATCTTTCTTTGCCTCTGAGGACTGCTGTAAGTGCTGCCTGTGTATTCAGATTCTGAGATTTCCTTCCCTTTAGGTACAGAACAGGCAAATTCTTGCTTACTGTACCTGGAGTGTAGCTTAGGCTGTGGATCTCATGATATTTTGTCCTGACTTTGGATAGAAGTTGGCAGCTAAATAAAATACTTGCCAAGGGAGAATCGGGCACATCGTGTAGTCTTGGCTTAATATCTCATTTATTAGGGAGGCCTGATTCTGTCTTCTGCTGGTCTGAATCCAGGGAATTCCAGCCAGTCCCCTAGGATTTCTACATCGCAGAACAACTTTCATCCCTCAGAGGAGAGGAATGGTCATCAATGTTTGTCCATTTTCCATTTTCCCCATCAAACACACTTGCACCATCTTTTAAAGTAACGCCATCAGCTTATGAATTACCACATCTTTGTTTGGAGGGGGTCCATCAGTCAGTAGTGCTCCATTTTCTGTGCGCTTTTTATGAGGAGGTGTCCCCGTTTTCCAACTTCACCTTTCCCATGGACCTTTACCTTGAAAGCTGCAGGGATAAAGTAATTGCATTTAATAAGAGCCACCCTCATTCTGAAGCTGCCCTTGGTTTAAGGCTGCAGGGGAAGTCATTAAATTTAATAGTAGCCAAGTCTTGGAAATGAAGATCTTGCTGTAAGAATTCAGTGGTGCGGGGGGGGGGGGGGGGGGGGGAGGGGGGAGAAAATATATATAGTGCTGTAAGATCTGCAACAAACCCAAATATTTTTTTTTCAAGTTGGCAACCGAATAGGAAGATTGATTCACGCTGTAGATATAAGACAAATACACCAGGAGCGTGAATTTTATCAAGACATACATACTTGGAGTTTCAAGGTCATAAAAAATGCTTTTATATTGCTAGTTTGCTTGCGTTATTGAGGTTAAGAGACAGAAAGAGAGAAGCTGCTGTTTAAAATAACAGATTCCCAACCATGCCATGTGTCTGACAGATAAGACGCCAAGAAAAATAAATGTTTTTGCAGTGCTGAACAGAACCAAAAATGCTATTTTGGCTAAACACAGAATATGATTTTAATATACATTCACACATATTTTGTATGCAGCATGGCAACTGCCAGTTCCAGCTATCAAAAGCAAGGGAAGGCCATATGCTCTGGTATCCGAAGGTCTCAGGTGCAACCTGGAGCGACAAAGGCTCTGAGCTGCTGCCGCTTTCTGTGCATTTGTGCGGGTGGACTGTGCATAGCTACCCTTCATAAAAGCCACCCTATTTTAAAGCTGCCACTGGTGTAAGGAGTAGCAGGGTGACGAGCAGACCCTTGCCCTAATGCCATGGCACTGGGAAATGAAAGTAGCTCGCTGCTCTTTCATACCTTTGAAAAGCTTTTCCATGTTTATGGGGCAAGTTTTGGAAGGAGATTGAGCAGAGCATGCACTTTCTTGTGGAGATTTGCATTCCTGCTCCACAGTAGGACCTGGGAAGCAAGCAGGCTGGCTGCATTTGCAGGCCCACAAGCGGGAGATCAGCCACCTCGCTGACTGATTTGCAAGTATAAATCAAATTTGTTTGGGCATGCAAACCAAGAGCCGGGAATAACACATGCACAAAGTTTCAAAAACACCTACTTCTCAGTGCAGCCTGGGATAAGATGTCAGCCCAAGCCTCAGTCTGCTCAGCTCTGCTTCAAGGCAGCTGCACTAATTTATCTCAGCTGATTACTAGGAGTCTAGCCAACGCAGGTACAATGGTAGAGGAAGACGCTCCCTCCTTCTCTATAAAGCTTCTGGCTGTATAGAGACAGATTTCTTGGTGCTCTTGTCAGGTCTCAAAATTGCAAGGTAATACTCATATAAAATACGCAAGGCTAGAACCTTGCGATGACCTGCTGACCTTTGCATCACCAGGAGGTTATTGCTGCCTTGCAATTTTTGAAGCATACAGTGTCCAGATAGTACATTGAATGCATGCATTTTCTGTGAAGTACTTGTGCATGCATTCGTTCTGTGTTCCTCATTCTCTGTGTAGCTGGAAAAAGAGTGGTTTTTTCTTTTTTTCTTTTCTTTTTTTTTTTTTTTTTGCTTTCTTTCAGCTGATGTATTTTCTCCTGAGTGCCCTGGGTCTGGTTGCCTGTGTTTTGGCAGTGGCTTTTGCTGCACACCATTATTTGCAGATGACAAAATTCACCTGCGATACCATCCTCGAGTCCTGCCAGTGCAAACTGGACACTGCAGACCCCCTTGGTAGGACCTTCGTCTACCAGGACGCAGGTGACTGTGGCAGCCTCACCAGCATGCTTAACCTGTACTTACTTCTGCAGATGGTTCTCAATCTGATCGCAGCCCTGGTGTGTCTGTCGGCATGCTTCGTGATGTGGAAACACAGATACCAGGTCTTTTACGTGGGCGTTCGGTTCTACCCTTTAACTGCTACTGAAGGCCAGCAACAGAAAGTATAAGGTCTGGGCTGGTGGGGGGCTGTAGCCAGGGAATGGAAAATGTCAGCATACTGCCACCATAGACACCACGGACGGATGAGTGTTTATAAGGTTTTTGACAAGGGAAAAACATTCGCACAGTTTTAATGAATATATTTTTCAATTATTTTAAGAGCATTTTATACGACTGCTCTTGCAAAAGGTCTCTTGTGAGATTATATAGAGGTCACAAAGTCCTAAAGATGCAGCTGTACAATACTCACCATAGAGGATCTTTAATAGCCATAGACAAAATGTGAGCTTAGAAAATCATTGGGAACCCATCTGCAGGGCTACAGCCGCTAAGAAATAGGGTACATTTCCCTCGCTGGTAGATATCTGTTCTTGCCTTCGGAGAAGCTATACCAATTTCTACCAGATAAAGATCTGGTCCAAACTGCTTAATTATAATCATGCTGATCATGCTTAGGGAATATATTGTCTCTCGGATGCTCTGTATATAATCCATGCTAACCTGATGGGGATTCTCCATATGGAAAAGTAATTAGGAAGGTCAAGACCTCTTCAAATACAGGTTGAGACCAACAGCAAAGTGAATATCTTGACAACTGCCATATAAAATAGACATAAGAATTTTCAGAGTGACTAATGATACAGGTTACCTAAACCAATTACTAATAAACAACAATATGAGTGGGTTGACTGATGGTGATTCGGTGGGCCCTGCTTGAGACCCCAGGCAGATTTCTGAAGTATGAACACTTGGCACTTCGTAAGAAAAGATCAGTTTAAGAAACCTTGAGCTACTCTCCTAAAGTGGAGGACCCTAAATCACTAGTCACATTGAAAACTATGTTGACATTGCTGTAATTGCAGGCTCCCAAAGCCGGCGTCTAGCCAGTTCCACCAATTATACTCCAAGCACAAAAGGCCAAATGCATTTTTGGTGTAACTACTCTGAAGACAATCAGCCTTACACACCAGCAGTGGAGTTGGGCCAACAGCCCTGAAAGATATATCCCCGCAACAATGAATGTTTTTAAAATGGGGTGGAGGGAGGGAAGCAAGAAGAGACTGCCAGTCTCCCAAAGACATCATTTATTATGATGAGGGCAAAAGCATAATGTTTTCTTAGTAAGCAGCGTAGAATAACAAAACGCATTCAAACAGTGCTTTTTCACCCTGAAAGTGTGGCTCTAGAAGTGCTTTAAGTCTCATTAGCCTTATACCGAGACAAGTGTGTTGGTTTGTCCCTCGAGCTGTCACTTCCACTTGCACACCATGGACTTCTAAATGTAGGAGCAACTCTGAATCAGCAGCGTTTTGCACTGCCTGCCAATATATATCTGTGCAAGGGCAAGGCAGTTGGTGCTCACACCCTGCCCTGACTAGGGATTTCCCGATCCCAGCCAGAGCAAGGGTGTTTCTGAGGTGGGGTGGAGCAATCACATGCCAGAAAAACTGAGCCATAATCATTAGCAAGGAGGAAGCAAATAAAATTTCTATAAGGCTTCAAAGAAACAAAAACTTTCTGTTTCTGCAACAAAAATAGCCACCAGGAAGTCAAAAACCCAGTCTGGCAAAAAGCTAGTTGTCTTAAGTAGCTCTAATCCTACCCCAAAACTGTCTTCCATATGGTGATCACACATCACCCCAGGGCTAGACCAGCATACCTCCAGGGTCAGAAGGTCACAGCGTAGTTAAGTCTCCTGTGGTCCACCTAGAGCGCTGCTTGGTGTACACGCTCAAGTTTTTGTCATGGAAAGTGCTTCTAGAGTAGACAGCATCACCAAGGTGCTCTCTGCCAAGCTGCAAAGTGAGGAGCTTCAGAAAATGAAGGTTTATGAGACCAGCTTCCAAATGGCCTTTTTTATGCACCTACAAATAACTGTCGCTAGTAAGCATGGCCGCGGGGCACATTTGCAAGGGTGCCGTTCGCTTGCCTACATGTCACCACCCATCCGAAGTCCTAAGCCTGGTTCCCAGGCATGCTCGGAGCAAGCTGAGACAGCGGCGGAGTGTGCGGGCAGGTTGGCGATGTAAGACCCGGCTGCCGGCATCGGCGGTGCCATCGGTGCGGTGGCGGGATCCAGCCCGGGTCCCCCGACTCCGGCAGGGCATGCCGCAAGCAGCGCTGGAGGACCCGTGCCAGGGCCAGCCTCCCGTATGAGATGGGTCCACAGGGGTGCCTCTCACTTGCTGCTTGTACTTAGATATTGGTTTGTCCCCCATCCCTCGCACGTCTCCCTCTGCGCTCTCCGTGGAAGCGCAGGGCGGAGGAGATACCTCCCGCCCACCTGCACGACCCTCGCTGCGCCTGCTCCTCCCTACCGCCAAAACTGTGGGCTCTCGTCTCCGCAAAGAAGATAACGAGAAGCGGGAAGGGGATCGAGGGGAGGCTGAAGGACAGCTCAGCTTTGGGGCTTCCTCCCGCCCTCGCCACCAGGCGCTGCACCCCAACAGCTGGCAAAACAAGAGGAAGGCTCTGCTGGCAGAGCAGGGCATGTTTTCCCACCCTGCCTTTTCCTTGCTGTTCAGAAGATGACTTGGTCTGCAAGAGCTCTAGCTTAGGCTGCGCTGCGTGCAGGCTGGCAGCAGAGAGCTGTTGTGGGAGACGGCTGGGTGGCCTCGGCCGAGCGGCATTTCCACCAGAGCCGGGCTTTTGTCTCCTTAATCCTTTGACCTCGGTCTCACCCACATGTTTTCACTCCCTGTCTCCCATCACCTCCCAGGCACTGGGCTCCCAGAGGCCAGCCCCTGTTAGATGGGGCTGGGCTCGCCTTGCCTGGCCTCTGCCTACTCACCCCCGGGCTTAAATTTGCTGGGACTCCTCTAGTGCTCGAAAGACGCGGCGGTGATGGTCACAGAGTCACTGAAGATGCCTTCAGCGTGGTGACGGGGAAGAGAAGGAAGATCTGGATAAGAGAGCCTGCTCCGCTTAGCAAGCTGTGCACCTCCGTAACAGCGCACCCTCCGCTTCGAGCCACCGCCGCTGAGTTCAGTTCGCTAATCAGAGCCTTGCAGCTTAACCTTTGCTCTGGAAGAAAGCAATATTCATCATATATTCTGTCGGTATTTTAATGCTTAATGAATAAATATGGGGCATTTTGATCTAGCAAAGACTAACTTCTGTGTTTCCTCTTTATATATCTCAAGAGCATAAAATCAGAACAGGAGAGATGGGGAAATGGACACGGTAGCATTTGGAACTCGTTTCCCCCGGGTATGGTTTTACAACATGTATTTTGCTCCGATCAAGAATTTTGGAAAGTACTATTTAAAGGATTTTCACCTACCACAGCATACTCAGACAGCTCCCAGCCTTTTCCCGGTGTCAGAGTCCACACAGACTGTACCAGGAGAAAGACTGGGACTAAAAGGCTTGGAAAGGACAGAGGTGTTGAAGAAAAAAACAGGGTTTTTTAAGTCCTGGAAATTTATTCTCTGGGCGAACTCCGCAGAAAGGGGTAGGATTAAACCGCTACGGACACACAGAATTTGCGAAGGGCTCAGTGTAATTTACTCTCACAAACCCAGGTGTGATTCTCATTTGCACCCTGGCCACTTTACACTGTTTTCCCAGTGTAAAGGGGTTGTAAAGACGGCATCAATCATTTTTACACCTACTTTATGGCCATTTTACACAGCTAAAAGGGCCCTTTGTGTAAATGAGTACTCAAGCCCTAGAGGATTTAATAGAGAGGAGATCCTTTCTATAGACTGCACTAGACCCTCTAATAGGGTCTATTACTGGGATATAACTCTCTGCAGGATTTTATAGCTTGGCTTAAAGATCATCGGTCTTGATTAAATTCAGTTCTGCAAAACTTTTCCAAAGGCTGTAACCCCCCTGGTGACATGCCTGCTCCTCCACCCCGAGCACACGCAAACAGCGATGGTGTTGCATGGATAACTGCTTGTTTTTTAAAAGGAGAAGCAGCAGCCACCACTTTCTTCTGGCTCTGAGGCATTTTGATGTTATGCTATGCAAATACCGGAGCCACAATAACGGCAACGAAAAGGGAACCGAGACATGGCGCCTTACACGGAGCCAAAATGTCACATTCTCAACCCCACTGGGCACCGAGGTGGCACCTGCTCCGGACGGGGGGGCTGCACTTTGCATCCCTCTCCCTTCCCTGCTGGAGGGGCAGGGGCCGGTGGGCGAAGGGGAAGCACCGCTGGGTCCTGGCCCCGTGCCGGGGCCGCCACCAGCCCACTCCTCCCGCCACCGCCTTCACGTGACGGCCATCTGCGCCTTGCCGGCCCGGCCGGCTCTGCGTGGGCACCACTTGGAGCGTTGCCTAAAAAACAGCTCTGCGCAAGAGCGCTGGAAACTGTAATCAACTCGCAGGACTTTTTTTTTTTTTTTTTTTTTTTCACGCTACCAGCCAGTGCAATATTTGCTTTGGGGGCCTTTCGAAACAGAAAGCACGCTGCTAGTGTGTGAGAGAAGCCACAGTTCAGGTCCTCTATATTTAGAAAGCCAGGATGTCATACCTCCCCTTGAAATTTTCATAGTCCCCTGCACCCCACCCACCCACACACGTACACATGCTTGCGTCTGGAAAATGTTTTTCGGTCTTAGCAAAGGGTGTTGGCTTAGGGGGATTCAAGGGAGGTGCAGAGGAACAACAGCAGCTCAGTCCTGAGTGTGAAGCTGGAAGCCTCCTTAAGGCACTGGGCAGCAATGGCAGTCGGTGGGGACCCACCGCTCCCGGCAGGCTCAGGCAGCTGAAATCGAGGGTCTCTCCCGTTGTCGGCCTGAAACATAAATCCCAAGGCAAGGCCAAGTTTTTCTGAGATGTATGGAAGTCCTCTCCCACGTCACGTCAGGCTGCGCTGTACCCTCAGCTGACGACGTCTTCCTGAGCTCATTTTACGTGGCCGTGCACGGACTGTAGCACCTGTAGCCAGGGCTCCAAGAAGATGCGTTTTGGTGCTAGCTTGTCCCAGGTCTCTGCAGTTCCCCCCTCCCCGGGGATTTTTGCTTTCTGCTCTGCTGCTGCCTCCCGTAATCACTAATCGGTAGCATTTATCCTCTCCTAAATTGGCTCTGTAGTCAAATACTATAAATAATTGGCTCTGTAGTCAAATACTATAAATGATGATTACATCTACAAAGACCTTTTGGGTTTGGTACCTGATTTCCATGCCTTTGTCCAAGCAAAACAGTTGAAAGACTCATCTAAACCTCAAACGTGTCTGGGGGGGCTGGGAATTTCTTTTTTCAATTTTTTTTTAAGAAGATATGGGCAATGCATATTTCATTTGTTACCGTAATGCTTTCCCCATCCACAAAGCCATCTTCGCATTACAACATGGCCATTAATGCCTGCTCACAGCTACTGACTGCAGAGAGAGCATGGAACAGGCACCCACCAAAGCTCACAAATGACTCCCCATGTCACCTGGGTGCACCCAGGTATTCCTGCCTGGCACGGGCACCTGAGAGTCAGCTGCCGAACGCAAGCGGGAGCCCAGCCTGAACCGGGAGAATAATCTGCAGAGGGTGATTTGACTATACACCTCTCCTTCAGTCAGATGTATTATGAATGACAAGCGCTGGACTGACCTCAAGTTATGGGAGATATAGAGAGTGACACCGATTAAGGCAGCCCTCGGCGTTAAGAGCCCTGGTTGTCCTGGGAATTAGATATTTGAGCAAGACAGGTTTTTAACCCCATTTCACTCTCTGTGGCTGTGTAAAGAGAGCCCTGTTTTTAAATGGCCCAAAGCTGACTGAAGAGAGATTTCTTCTTACTTCAGTGTGGGATTTCTCTTTCACCAAAACTATGACAAGAGGAAGCATTTGCCTGATCTGTCCTCCATCGGGCTGGCTGGGAGCATCACTGCTGCAGCTGGACCCGCACACATGCAGAGGGGTGTAGAAGCCACCCTAATGTCTTTTTGGGGACATTTTCTTCCAGCTCCACAGCTGCCAGTGGTGGCACACGGAGGGCAGGGGCAGCCAGTGCCCCAGATCTGTAATGTGCCCCAGCCAACCAAGCCCTGCAGCTATCCCCATTTATACTGACAATACTGGTCACCAGGGATTTGGTGGGATAGTTTAGGGAACAATTGCGATGAAAATAATAGAAAACAGACTTTTACACTTTCCCTTCCACCTTGCAAATCCAAGCAGGCGAGCAGCACACATGCGAGGAGAGCTGATGGAAAAGTGAAAGCCTCCCGTCCCATTTCACTGCCCAAGCCTGCCAATGCACTGAGAGTGAAACAGTACAGAAAATAAACCACCATAAATCAGGCACTCTAAACGCTTTGAGTTTTCAGGATCCAAGGTGTCCTTAGGTCAGGAACGTGAAAAAAAGTGTATTTGTATGATCTCCACCCTGCTGGTCTGAGTCTCCCAAACACCAGAGTGTTGCATCAGATGGGGACCCAGGCACCAGGCTTTTGTGTGATAGATTTTGCTGTCACCACAGAAATTAAATTTTGTAACCTGACTGGGCTGGGGGGTGGAGGCGGGCAGTTTACGAGCTGTACCCATATGTCCATATATTCTGTTAAGTCTACTGTTTTCAGATTCAGCATTTTTTTTCTTGCATACAAAAGGAAATGCTAGAATCTCAGCTTGCAAAAGTCTGTGCTTCTGAATTAACAGGAGTTGCATTTCCAATTTGTTTCTAATAAAACTTTTCTCACTTGCTCCACCCGGGTTTCAGTGTTTCTCTGGCTTCTCCATTTTCTGAAGTGGCGGGACTTTTCCTTGCATATCCTCCACCAGCCCTGAAAAAGGCACGAGGTCTGCCAGCTGCGTAGGAGCAGCCCCTGCTTAGCCAGGGCAGGGGAGGCACAATTTGCAAACTGGCTGGAGAGACTTCTCCTGAGTTCTCCTCCAGACGTGCTCCAGTCACTAATTACGCTATTGTTTGTAGCAAATTGTCAAAAAATTACAGAGATCCAGTGCTTGAAAATCACACAGGCTAATTGCCTGATAATGGGCGACAAGTGGATTTCATTAGCCGAAGCAGCATGTGTGGCTATTGCGTGTTGGGAACAGGCAGGCCCTGGCCCTCTGCTTCCCACACAGGCCCTGCCAGCACCAAAGTCCCTGGAAATTTCACCTGCATAAGGAAAAATTCAGGACCTGCGGGCAGCCGCCGGGGAGCCAGCTGTGCTCAGGAGGTGTTACGCTGAGCAAGGGGGGCATGGGGGAGCATGTGGGATCGCTGGGTGTTGAGGCTGACCCATGTCCCCAAGGGAAACTGACCCATTTTGGAGGAGTCTGTAGACAACAACATGCCATACCGACCTGTGAGTGAACCTGTGCCATTTGGGCACGGATGGCAAGGCTCTGTTAGGATGGCTGTACACATGCCCACGTTGCACATGGACACACGTGCCCTTGCAGAAAGGGAGGTGGGGAGGCACTACATACGTCTATGCATGAAGAGACATAAAACTACACCAAAAACTGCTGTGGATGGGAAAGCCACAGCTTTATGTAGGTGCCCGACCATGCGTGAGTGCCAAAAAGGCCTGAATCGTGGCATGGCTTGACCTGCGCAGCTGTGTTTCAAAATACCAAGCCCGCTGGCACGCTCCATTTAAGACTCACCTCCTCCCAAATTTATTGCAATATCCCACATTTCCAAAGAGCTTTGAAGCCTTGTCTACTCTTCAAAGCAGCCTGCTGGGGGTGCATCCCCTCCCTTGCCTCCCCTCTCAAGCATAGGAACACCCTCCACTCTGGCCGGGGCTCGGTGCCAGGCTTGCTCCGCTCCTCAGCTCCGCGCAGCTTCGGGGCCACAAATCCTCACCCCAGGAGGAAAAAAACAGGTACAGTAGAAGAGGAATAAAGATTTGTTTGATTTGTCTCTGAGCATGGCACATCTTACTGTAAGGTTTTTCCCACTGAAAGGAATGTGTTGAGTGGGGCTGGTTTGGAGTTTGATGAGTTTTTTTCTTTTGGTGGTTGTAAGGACCTGATTCAAGGCCACTGAAATGGATGAAACAATTTGTGCTCAGTTCAGTGGCCTTGGATCAGCCCATGTAGGAAATTCATCCTCACTTGCTTCTAGCTATGGGCTAACTAATATTTCCCATGCTTAACAGAAGGCATCGTTAGACCTGCTACATCACACTAGAGGCAACACTAGCTATTAGAAAGTGGGTTGGTTAAGGGACAGCCTTGAAGACTAAAAGTAATTAGGGAAATAAGAGTCAATGCCAAATGAAAGCAAACATGCACTCAGTTGTTATCACAAAGCTTTTCACGTGATGGTCTGCACACTGGTCTCACCCAAAGCATGTTTGTTTTGGACAATCTTAAATAGTACAGCCTCGTGTATTGGCAGCAATATATATGGACCAATTCAAGAGCTCAGGCCTGACTCAAAGCCGATGGAAGCCAACGCATTGACTTCCCCGAGTACACCCCACAGGAATCACTCTGTGTTTGGAAAGTTGTGTTGCCATTAAATACGTTGGTCTGGGCTAGATACAAATTAGCTCTTACAGTACTTGCTTAGGGAAAATGTACTGACATTGCCACTACCAAATCCGCATGGAGACAAGTGAAAATATGGGGGTTATAGCTAATAGGTATAAAACAAAATAAAAATAAAGTGGCTGAAGGACAACTTGAGCAGTTGAGGGGAAATGCACCCAGTTCAAATGAACTCCCTTGGCCCAGAAAAATTTCACAGTGCACGCAGTGATTTGAAGAAGAAGAGAGGAAGGATGGCAGGAACTCAGCATCTCACTTTTTCACAAGCCTCAAAAATATTGCAGGCAATGTGAGAAATAAAAATACACGGCTTTAGTCTTGTCTGGAAACATGTGGTACAAACCGGGGCAGAGGAGATTAAACTTGGCTTCACCCCACCTTTCCCCCCGCTCTTTTCGCTCCCCTGCTCTTTGCCAGCATTATCTGGGTTGCTCGGTCCTCAGCAAACATCCAAGTAGCCAAAATACGGGCAGGATTCTTGCCATAACCAAACCAGCCAATGAATGAAATAAGGCACTTGTTTCCTGGAGCAGAGGGAGGGGAAGGGGGGGGATTTAAACATTTCTCTGTGGTGTTGGAAACCCACCTTGAGTAGAAGCAGTCCCTCAGCTCGCGCAAACCACCAGCTCTCCTTTGACGTCAATTGGCAGCCGGCTGGTTTGCACCATCCCAGGGGCTGGCTGCAGCGGCGTAAGCAAACAGCTTGGCCCAGCAGCAAGAAAGACGGTGAGAGGCAAGTTGAAGTCCCGCACTCCTTCCCGCCGTTTGTACTGCTTTTCATCATCACCTACAGCATTGTTTTCAGGGGGGCAGACCAGTTACTGCAAGCATGGCTCGGGCAAGCGGCACGTTGGGTGGCAATGCACGGGTGGCACAGGCTTACGGTGGGGCTGGTGGATGCCAGAAACCTGGGGGTGCACTCGGGGGGGTGGGGGGGGTGGGGGTGTCTCTGCACTGAGACCCTTGGGGCTCAGGGCCATCCCTGAGCTACGGTGGTGGCCAGGGCAGGCTGCCAGGAGGAAAGCGATGCTGGTGCAGTTACACGAGAGGTAGGACCTGCCGTCCACGGGGAGGCTGCTGTCTCCATGAAAGGGATGGCTAATGTCCTCCAACCTGTCTGGGTGCTGATCATACAGTCGAATGAGGGAGGATGTGGGAGAGTTTGTTAAAGAGGGAGTGAGAAAATGACTGACTGTGGAAGTACCGGGGCATTCATCTGCTCTCCCCTTTCACTCTTCCCACCAAACAGACTCCACACCCGAAGAGAGCGGGAGCAGGAGAAACTTGATTATTTTTGTCCGACACCAAAGCCTCTTTGCAGCGCACGGCTGGAGGAAAGGGAAGCGGCCGCCGTACAGCTGGCTCCCTGCCCTCCCCAGACCAGGTTTCGTGCTGCAGCCGCCCGTCCCAACCCTGGCCCGAATGCATCCCGCAGAGGACGGGGACAGCCGCGACGCACGAAAGCTGTGTCTGACTGCCGCTGACGGGGCATGGCAGCCCTCGGTTTTGGGGGGATGCTGCTGCCCCGGCACTGGGAGGATAAGGGCAGCTGCAGCAGGGAGCACCCCTGGGGATCACGCACGGCTGCGTTCCTGGACTGCATTTTTCAGCAACAGCAAAGCAAAACGCTCTTTCGCTTTTCCCTCCTGAAAAGCCTTGACTTTCAGAAAAGGAGGGCTCTCCAGCCCTTGCAAGCCAGCTCTGCTGAAGCAGTCCTGAGGTGAACACCCTCAAATGAAGACAGCCAGATTTGCTGATCAATTTTGAAAATGAAAGCATCAGAGACCCTTAACTCCCGGATCTCATTTCTTACCTATGCTGAGGGCTGATCGAGGGCTTGCAGCATGCAGTGCGATGCAGAACTCCACTGAAGGGCCTGCTCCTTCATTCACACAATCAGTATTTTTTTTCCAGAAAAAGGGATGCTCTGTGGGGCCACGGGCTGGAGCTAAAAGGCGCAATGGGCAAAGGAGGCTGGACATGAACTTTTCCCAAGCCAGAACAAGTTTTTCCCCACAGCATGTTTGCTGCTTTTGCAGCCGAGAAGTGGGCTGTGAGGGTGTGTTGTTATTTCTTTTTACAACAAAGCTCCATCTTGAAGGCCCCTTCCTGAAGTATCTGGACCTACTTTATAACAGCTCTAACACAGTTCAAGCAAGGCATAAGCCCACCCCGGGACTTGCAGTTTAAACCCCTTCATTTTACAGGATGGTGGGGGGACGTGAATCGCTTTTCCTAAACCTACTTTTCCGAGTTTTAGCTGAAATGCCCATAAAACCGGCAGAGTTCCCAGCTGACTCCCTGCAGTGACAGAGGAAGACCCAGTTCCGAGGCAGGACAAGTTTAGCGGCTGCGGGCTTCTGGCGTAGGCACGAGCCCCGCCGGACGGGGACACGGGGTGGGAGCACCGGCTGCCCGCTGAGCCCGAGGGCTGGCTGGGGCAAGCAGAGCAGCGGGCAGGTGTTTCCACCAGCAAAACCTCTTGAGAGCAGCTACTTGCTAAAATAGATGCCACACGATAAACCGAAAAAGAAAGCCTCGCTGCCCAGCTGGTGCAGGCAGCCGCCTGCTTGCGTGCACGGCACGGAGGCGAGCGGCTATTTTTATCGGAGATGGCCAAAGGCCGTGGGAGGTGGCGGGGGCCGCTGGCGGAGGTCTGCCCTTCGTACCGTGCCGGGGCTGCACCCCGGCAGTTCCCCTTGCAACTGGGCATCCCAGCTGGAGGTGGAGCTGGCCGGAGGGCTTCCCCTTGCCTTTCCAGGAGCAGTCATCCTCCTGCAAGCCCCCTCACTGTCAACAGCACCTTGTCCTCCCAGGGATGCCCTTGCTGGCAATGCCCAGCCAGCCCCACCGGGCAGGGGGAGTTAAGAAACAAACCAAACCGCCCACATTGTGCTGGATGCAGAAGCGCAGCCGAAAATAGTGAATCAGCCCCTCCTGCCTTAAATCATGAGATCATCCTCTGGGTGACCGGAGTGACTTTTTGTGTGCGTGGCACTCGGGAGCCGCCCGTTCCTCAGCCCCGGAGACACCACAGGGCCCGGGGCACCCTGCTTCGGGCTCCTCCGCACAAGGGTACGAGTGCTTGTGCAAAGCACTGGGAGCCGAAGCCTCACCAGGCAAACACATTGCCAAGATTTTGTGCAAGCGGGGGCGGGGGGGGGGGGGGCAATAAGCGGCTTCTGGGCACACCAGAGTTTGCAGCAGTGCAGTGCATCACACAGGCAAACCCGTCTGCTCTGGAGCAGGCTGTGGCAGCACAACCCCAAGCCATCAGTCCAGGGTATGAAATCCAGCCCTGCTCCGAATTTCACTCCCTGCCTCTACAAGCACCTGAGCGTACCTGTCCTGTGCCTTGGTGCATCAGGAACCTGGGTGCAACAAGCAGCTCAACCTTCTGCACCAGTGAATGACTAGGCATGGCCACGCCATCTGCAAAGGGCGGGATGGCTCCAGGCTCCTGGCTTTTCCCCCATACATACCTGCTTGAAACGGGTGGGGTTTTTCTGGATTTAGCAGGCCATGCACGTTGTGATTCTCTCTCTTAAGAAACCAGAGCAAGTTAAAAAAACCCCCAAAACCTACAAGAAAAGTGAAAAAAAGTGGAAACGCTTTTTTTCTTCTTCTTCCTCTTCTTCTCTAAGACATGCTACAGCCTACACCTAAAATCCCCCCGCCGTGCCCCTGCCAGCAGCACCACTGACAGGGGAGGCCGGCACTCGCCCACGCCAGTGGATGCCAACAGGAGACCCACCCTCGCTGGGGCCCAAACCTGCAGCTGCTCCTCTGGGATTAGGAGATTCTCTGCTGATGGCTATTTGCTCCCATCATGATTATTTGCTCCCAGATGTAAAGCAAATGACCTGTGTGGCCCTGAGCACCACAGGAGGCAAAACTCGCATCGGAAAACCAGCCCCAAGACACTGTGAGAGAGGAGAGAGAAGAGGGGGGATGACTTTGCCCATCGTGGACCAAGCTCTCAGACCTGACAAATGTCCACGCTAGGATCCAGACCCACCCGAGCAGGCTGTCACAGCTCACGACCACCAGCCGTCATTTGGGTTCTTTAGAAGCCGGCAGCGCAATGCCATGTGTGCCAATAGCGGAGCACGAGCGTGGGAAACACAAACTTGGCCCCACTACCAACCTGCCGTACAGCCCCAGCGAGCCATCCCATCTCTGTGCTCCTGCTTCCAGCCGTTTCCCTCCCTTAACCTACAAACCCTTTGGCCGGGGATCCTGGTTTCATGTTTGCAAACAAGAACGTGAATTATGTGGGGTAAACCTGCTGGGGTCAAAGCAGCATTTCTGATTTAC
Source organism: Astur gentilis (assembly GCF_929443795.1). Lineage (NCBI taxonomy): Eukaryota > Metazoa > Chordata > Aves > Accipitriformes > Accipitridae > Astur > Astur gentilis. Next base: position 9,559,707 of record NC_064897.1, on the reverse strand, counting down.
ACCAGCGTAAATTATTGCCTCTGCTTTAAAAAATGTTATTATGTTGGATGGGGTCCTAGTAACTCTGCAAAGGGAGTGGGAGAAGTTCTTCGTAGATGGCCTTCTTATGATTTAGTTACTGCCAGCTATCACGCAACCACTTCAGTTAGGCAAGGCTTGTGCTTCACACAAAGCACGACAGGGGACATGAGTGACCTGCAGCCCTTTTGGTGCAACCGCCTGTCACCGGGGCCATGCAGCAAAGCGGGCACGGCACAAATGGTGGCCCACCTCCTGCTCTGGGATCCCAGCAGGCTGGCACCAGCAGGGCCGGGCTGGACCAAAGGCTCGTCCTGAGCATCCTGGAGAGAGGCCATGTGGGAGAGCAGGGCAAGTGGTGGCCAGAAGCACCACCCTGTCCTCCAGGTAACCAGGGAGAGGGCTGCTGTGTGGTGCAGTCCATGAGCTCCTGCTCTTCAGCCTCCAAAGCAAGCTGGGCATCTTGGCTCTCTTTCTCTTTCTTGGGCAGCCACGTGGAGCTGCTTGGAGAAGCTTCAGCAAAAAGACTTAGCTAGGGTTTTGCACATGTTCATATTTGAGGTGTCTATAGCTCACGTGCCGAAAGAGAGGGCATCCCTATAGTGGATGGTGGCTCCAGAGCACATGGTACTGAAGGATGAGGAATAAGTTGGCTGCTTCTAGCTAAGAAGAAGCTTCACAAGGTGGTTTTACACCAGTGCAAGAGGAAAGTAGAAGAAATAAAAGGGGAGGGAGGACAGCTCACCAGCGAAATATACATTTTGACCCGAGGTATCCATTCATCCTTCTAGCAGCAGGTCCAGCAACAGTCCCTTTGAGAAAGAAAACTTTCCAAACATAGATTAGGGGTCAAATATGAAGGTCAGACAGGAAAAAACTCATGCTGGGTGCAGAAAGAGGAGGGAAGAACACCCTGGGAGAAGCAGGTTGCTGTGGGCAGGGCTGGTGCTGGAGGCACAAGCAGGTGCCCGAGGGGCAGCCAGGGCTGTGGCAGCCACCTTGGCGCATCCCAGATGTCCACCGGGAAGGAGAGTGCAGCCCCGTGGGGTGACCCTCCTGCTGGGGCTGCCAGAGCTGTCGGGAAGACTTTGATTGCCTCTCCTTGCGAGAACACATTTATTCGTGGGTAAAAATTAGTATCTAGTCTCCAGCCACCATCAATCTGCCATCTCTCGTTGTTGGTTAATTCACTTAAAGTCGTCTGAAAAAAATATATGTAAAGAAAAAGACTTTTCCTTGTTAGTCACCTTCCAGTGATGTATAAATGCTCTGACAGATAATTATGGGTGATATTGATTCTAACTAGGGCAGAAAATGAACAGGTGAGTGTGAAATAGAAAGTTATTTATAAAGATGTAATTGAAACAAAATCTATCCTGCAGGCTGGAGAGTTTAAGGGGAAAAAATGCCTTTACTGGTATGTCTTTGCTGCTTCTGCTGGTGTTCAGATGCTTTCTCAGGAGGGGGAAGGTCACCTTCCTGAAAACAACGGGTGCTATGTCCTTGCACGGGTACCAGGACAGGGGCTGGAAGGGGCCTGGGCGGTCAGAGTTGGCCCCCGCATCCTATTTCCAATGCAAAAGCAGATCATCCTCTTGGACCTGAGGTCATTTATTACTCTTCTTCTGAAGCGCAAGGTTGATTTATTTTGATACTGATTCAATTTCCCCTCCATTTTTTGTTAACTGCTTTCTGGTGAAACCTGGGACTACACTCCCAGCAAGCCTCTTTTTCTCCCCCAGTCTCCTAAGCAGGAGGGATGATTACTCCAAGTCCCTGCCATCCTGGCACGGGGCACAGAGGGGGGACAGTGCAGCGGGGGGACGCGATAGCGCACAGCCGGAAAGCCCCGGGAGCAACCCTTTTAAAGGGGAGGTCTGATTTGGCTATGGAGCCATGGGTGCTTTATAAGCAACATCTCTTGGGCCTGCTCTAGCCTGAAATAAATAGCCAGCATGGCAATGGCTGAAAATAGGCGTGAAAAGCAGCCAGAGAAAGAGACCCTCAGACCAGGGCAGAGAGGTCTGGTGCAATGTCCATCAGCCCGAGTCAGTGCTTGCTCAACCGTCCGCAGCGGGACGTCAATAGTAAGATGCATTTTAAAATGGAAACCAAACCCTTGCCGTTGCAAATGTGGCTGTTGGTACTTCTTGCAGCGCTGGGACATGGCGAAATGCCACCACCGCGGCTGAGTCTCCTCCGGGCAGCGGCACTGGGCCCGCTTGCCTCTCCCGGGGGAGACTTGGCCCCTCTTCGAGCCGTGCTTTCAGGTCCTACAGCTTAAGCGCTCCAAGTCTCACCCCTGCAACGCCGAAGCCCTTTTGCAGGCTCTGCCAGAGACCCGTGGGAGGCTGCGCTGCGGCTGCTGGCCCCGAGCACCGGGCTCACTTTCTCCAGCAGCTCCGCACATCCTCAGCTGGGCCAAGACCTAATTTGCTGGCCACGGACTGGCGGTGGAGCTTGCCGGGGAGAGAAGGCGTTTGCCAATTTGCTATTAAATTACAGTGCTCTTTGTGCCAACGTTAGGCTGTTTGGGGCTAAAGAAGTTACGTACCTGGGTTCTGCCAGACAGCTCGGGGTGGTGGTGCAGGGGGAGGTGGGTCTTTGGGCAGGGGTCTCTTCTTGCGGCAGAATTGCATCCTCACCCCGCTCAGCCTCCGCTGCTGCCAGCTTTGCGGCTCCCACCCTGCACGTACCGGAGGGAGAGAAGACCTTCTGGATCTAGCAGCTCAGGAACCGCTGCAATGCTGAAGTCCTTGCTTTACCCCTTGATGTCCAAACCGCTCATCCTCTCCCCACCTAGAGCAACCACTTCTGACAAAGCTGTGACAGCGGAGAGCTCTATATAAAATGAGCAAGTGGTCCCAGTTTGGTTCCCAGGATGCCCCCAAGCTTCTGGGCTGTGAGGAGCCGAGCTCTGGAGCATCGCAGGAGGTCACCTCCCCTGCCCCGGGGACAACGGTGAGGACATCCACCGGGAGCCACGTCCCCCAGCGGTGGTGGTGTACCTGTCCTTATGGAGAAAGAGTCTGCAGCTCCTCTGGGGCCGTCAGCCTTTCAGGAGCGGTTAAAACAACGCAGGAAGGCTTACAAGCAGATGTGGTTCCTGCGCTGCTTCTGCCAAGGCTCTGCTCCGCAGACATCAGCTGCGGAGAAATGTTTAAACTGAGCTGCAGTGCTGTATGCCCGGCATTTGTACGTAAACAGCTTCTAAAAGCATGAGGGGGAGTGTGTAGCTCTTTCAGAGCCGACCGGATGGTTCTCTCGCTTGACATGTTCTCTTCTTGAAACAACATCACTTTGTTGAATTTTGTGGCTTTTTATGTGGAACAACATTAGCTCATCCAAGTCTGTGGTTTATTTGAAAATGAAATTCCGGTAAGCTTTTGTACCATCTGGCAATGTCCAACCGAATCAGGTTTAGCAAGAAACCACTGCACACGTGTGCACAAACACATACACACCAGAAACATTATAATCATCATAATCAGTAATCGCAGGAAGCTTGGCATCGTCAGGGCAAGGGGAGGGGGAGAAAATCAGTGCCCGACTCATCTCCCAGCAATATGCCTTGTGTGGGGCTTGGCTCCTTCCAGCAGAGGGCATTTTGCAACCCGTCCCTCCTGCACCACTTCTACCCCTTCCTTCTGCGGCAACGCCTTTGACGTGAACTTCCAAGTAGATCCAGATGTAAATCAAACACAGCTGGGTGAGCTGCAAGACAGCACGCTGTGTCAAATTCACAGCTGCTGTCAGGTCATTGCACTGGTTTCAAAGGAGCGACTCTGATTTACACCAGCTGAGGACCTGGCCAGACAAGTTGAGGAGGGACTGAAGCACACAGGAGAGGTTCGGGGATGGACTGGTGGCTTCTCCGTTGCTCTGTGCAATAGCTGAAGTGGTTCGTTAGGTAGGACCAGCCCTGGATTGCCTCCTAGCTCCTCTGGTCCAGGCAAGTAGCGGGACACATGGCAAATTCTTGACACCTTATCCATCCATTGTGTCCTTTCTCTTCTCCTCCTCCCACATCTGTGCACACAGAGGCCTGCAACTGGCAAAGCTGGAAGGAAAGAAAATGTGGCTATTACTCAGGTACACAGGAGACTACCAAGCATCCATCTGTCATCTTCTCCCCTGCAAGAGTTTGTGCTGATTGCTTCTCTCTGGCATCCAGTGATAGGACACGTGGGAATGGTTCAAAGCTGTGCCAGGGGAGGTTTAGACTGGACATTAGGAAGCATTTTTTTACCGAGAGGGTGGTCAAACCCTGGAACAGGCTTCCTAGAGAAGTGATCGATGCCCCAAACCTGTCGGTGTTTAAGAGGCATTTGGACAATGCCCTTTACAACATGCTTTAACTTCTGGTCAGCCCTGAAGTGGTCAGGCGGTTGGACTAGATGATCATTGTAGGTCCCTTCCAACTGAAATAGTCTATTCCGTTCTAAGAGTTTTGCCTAATCTCTCTCAGGCTTCCCCCTTCTTCCACACTCACGGGCTCACAGACCTGTATTAAATGTGCATGACGGCAGGGGCAAGGGAAAAGCAATGGCAGGGAACATGAGGTGCTACTTTGGACACGTAGGACAGTTTGCTTTGAGACCCAAACACAAAGTCCACTGGAGCCATTAGGCAGGTTTCTGCTGACTCCAGCAAGCACAAGGTCTCCATACACATTCACCTCTACAAACTGGGGGATGGAGGAATACATATATATAGGCTTTAAAAAAAACCTTAAAATACAGCAGAGATCTGCTTTTGAGAAAAAGCAATGGAAATCTAATGGATGAGAGCTCACGATGAGCCAGCACCGCTGCAAGACTTCAATCCGTGGAGGCCATAGGCACTGCCCCGTCCAAGGGGACTCTTCACAGCAGCAGCTCCGTTTTTGTATCTCAGTCTCTAATTGCGCGAACAGGACTTTCAGTGGAAATCACTGTAGACATCTCCATTCAGAATGCACTGTTGGGTTTCGATCTGCATCGCATACATTTAAAACTTGCACATGTACACCTAAGAGTATTTTTTCCCTGAGCTGAACGTGAAGGGAGGCCGGCGATGCCGCAGAAGGCAGAAGACGGCAGAGGAAGGCGAGATGGCCGCAGCACCAGCCTGACAGGGGCTGCTCTCGCCTGACCAGGGAGTCCCAGCTCCTTCCTCCACACCACAGCACGGGCACCAGCTCATCCCCTGCCCAGCCTACAGCTGCTAATAAAAGCAGGAATTTGGTTCACCTCAGAATGTCTCTTAGGTTCCTGACTGGAAAACTAAAATAAAATCAATTCCAGCAGCAAAGGCTTTTAACCGAGGAAGTGTTTCTAAAAGGTGGCCCCAGTGAGGCGCTGCACCAGCTGGGCTGTGGACGGGAGGCTGACATGCTGTGATAATCCTGCTCTAATTCTTTTTTTACAAGGATTTTTTTTTTTTTTCCAAATATATATATAGTTTTGCCTCCGGCATATGCTGTACTAGCGTAGCAGCTCTTTAAGTACCATGTTTTCCAGCGTACGTGTGAGTGACAGCACCTAAAAACAGCAGCTGTTATATAAATAAGGCCGGCGCAGCAGAGAGCCGGGCCAGCACAGCCCGGGGGGAAGACATCCCAGCCCCGGACAGAGGGTGACGAAGGGGGGGACAACCCTCAGGGCAGCCTCTGTCACCACCAACCTGCCCTCCACATCATGCCATCCATCACAGACCATCACCTCCCCAGGACAGAGGTTGCTGCATCCGTGCTGTTCATCACCAGCGGCGCTCCCTGTCATCGCCGTCCTGGAATACAGCAAATGGGTAAAAAGAATAACCAGTCTAAAATATGAATTTGTGGCATCTCACGGTTATTCTGCCGATGCTGTGTACAAGGATTAAGGTAGCTGTTGGTTCAGAATGATGTATGTTGTATCTTAATGAGCAGCTTAATTGTTTTACTTAGCAGGAGATGGCCAATAAAGTATTAAGAAGCCAAATTTGGCACTTGGTTTCCTTTAATATTAGGATGCAAAAGTCTGATTTGTACCGCCTGTAAATTTGCTGTAGCTCAGCATGCAAATACTCCTGAATAATTTAGGCTTTAAGAAAGCCTGCGATATACCCAGACAAGATTAATATTCAACAGACGTCCATCATCTAAGTAAACACTTTTTTTTCTAAAACTGTATTGAGTTCTCATAAATTCCCTTAATGGGACAGAAACCATCCTGGCTCTTATTCATGAGGTTTGTCTCTTTACCTCGGTTTATTTATTTGGCAGGAAAACTTCACCTGCATAAGGCTTAAAAATGTTTGACCCCTTGAAAGGACATGAGAAGATGTTCTTCAAACACTTACTCAGGCCAAAAAAAAAAAAAAAATATAGAAGAGGACAGCAGGAGAAAAGCTGGGGCTGCAGATCGTGTTTGAATTCATAGGAAGAGGAGATGGCTGCGCCACATGGTCACCCCTCCATGGGTATGGCTTTGCCCATATGCTCACTTGCTTTGGTAGACAGGAGCGGTGTGAGAATTGATGGTCACTGCGGCACTTCCAGGCCATACATCACACATACATGTAATTTTTCTGCACATTGTAATGGGTCAGTCAGGTACCAGGACTCCCACATTTCCATTTTGACAATGAAATTCACTGAAATATAAGAAAGATAACTGAAACATACTGCGCTTTAGGCTCGGGTATCAGCAAGAAAAAGCTTTCTATCTGATGCACCTACATCTGACATACCTATAAGAAAGATGGTGTGACACGGTGTCAGGAAAGGTGTATGATTTACCCATAACAAAGTGGGTACAAAAAAATGACTAGACTGGGATTATAAAATAAGCATCAGCTTTAAAATTGGTGTCTCTACTCATAAACCAAGAACTTCTGGTTGGAAACAACCAGAGCAATGTAAAAATGGGCCTCGGTTATGCATTTTGAAAGAAGGTCAAGTTCCTCCAAAGTATGAGGTGGGCTGGACCAGGTAGCTCAACCCCCTGGCAGTTGAACCCAGAGCTCAACTTTCTGTGGGTCTGGGTGCTTTTAGGTATCATTGGCCTTTGGCTCACACACTTTTTGGGTTTGTGGCAGGCCTGGCAAAAGCTGGATTTCAGAGTAGGAAGTCACAGAGGTAGACATCAAGTCACAGCAGGGGAGAATTACTCTCTAAAAACTATTATTCTAAAACTAAATGCCCAAGACATTGATCATTATGGAGGGTAACTGTAAAGACTGAAGGGAATGAATCGCTTATTAGATATGATATAGTCACACAGGGAAATTCCAGGCGAGTGGTTCTGGTATAAATGATGCTGTTCAGCACTTTTCGGAGAAGCAGCCAAGTTTCCTTAGCTATGAGCTGACCCTCAGAGCATCTTCAGCCTCAGTGTCAGGCAGTCGGGCTTCCCGGGATGGCGCTTGTGGACGTGATGCCTATTTGGAAAATCCAAAAATTTCCCTGTAAAAGCAACAGTTAAAGTCCCTGCCTCAACCTACCAGTCCTTGGTAATTCGAGACATTTCTTGCCCAGGGCACGACTCTATAGACGGGCAAGCCCTTCCTGCCAGGGTGCCCCGTGTCCCCTGGCCTGGGTGGGAGTGGGCAGCCTGGCAGTGGGTTGAGCTGGGTGGGAATTAGGATGGACTTGAAATGAGGGTTCGGGGGGACTCTGTGAAGTGCAGAACAAATGTTAGTCTGTAGAATGCTTGTTTTTGTTTGGACATAAAACTGGTTGTGAGAAAAGGGAATTCGGACCAAAGTAGTGCTGAGGGGTTTGTTTTCTCTCCCTTCGCCAGCGAGTGTGAACATTGATGTTTCCACAGCAGTGGGCAGGCAGCAAGGGGCAGCGAGCTGCTGCCAACACTGACATTTGCATACACTCTCACAACTGGAAGTATTGCCTCTGTGTTGTTTCCAAATAACCAACAACAGAGGGTAATTTGACTGCCTTATTATTGCTAAAGGAAAGTGCCTACATAAAAATCATGCTTCACAGAAACACTTCACCAGAGCCGTGTTGCTCTTGTTGGTCCTTCCCTCCGAGACACGGAGGCACCTTGTTCCCACGGACCCTGATGCCTGCCAGGAGCCCCAGCACCTCTGGGGACGCAGGTCCCACTCCCAGCTCTGGGACACACGGGGCCGGGGGTGCTGCAGGTCCCCTCGGGCTCAGGGGGCCAGCGTGCCTGGGCAGCCCCTGAGAAAGGTGATGTCCAAGAGCACACACTCCTCCACCTGTCTTGGCTCCATTCAACCGTGGGATAAAACAACCGTGGGTGTTTTTCCAACCTGTATCCCTTGTCTTGACAGTCCCACATGATACAAACCTGCCTGATGCACTTGAGTCTTTATAGGTCCTGAGCATCGCTGTATTTCATGGCTGTGGGTATGAGGCAATGGATGGGAAACTCTCCATGAGCCACCACCAGTGGAGATTTAAAGAAAGAAGAGTCTCTGGGAGCATTTTGGAAACCAAGGCTTGGTATTTCATTGAAGTGCTGCGCCTGACAGGAAAGATATAAACACAGCCATAAAAGAGATCCCAATGTCTAGTCCCTTCATTTCAAATTGCAAAGTCAGTGAGACTATTTATTTCAATAAATAGTCAAGGAAGTATCTTCAATCAAGTGACAGCTCGTTCCCATACTGTAATTAAATTTGAAGCTCAATTACTATTGTATAAGTCGATGGCACAGACAGGATTATTACAGGAAAATCCCCAGGGATGCCAAGACTGGTACAGAGAGGTGGAAGGGAGAGTTCAACGTGGGCTTTTACGGCTGTACTATAACCGTGAGCGGAGCCCAGGCCAGGTCTTGCTGCTGGGCAGCGCTGGTCCTGCTGGTCCTGGGCTGCACCCCTCAAGGCACGCATCAAGCATCAGTCATTCAATTGCCAAAAAAATCATGTCTCCTCCCTGCAAAAGGAGGTGCAAAGATGCATGCAAGTGGGTGTTAGCCCCGGGAAAAATCAATGCAAGCTGGACGTCAGCTTCTGGGGCTGGAGCAGGCACTGCTCCCCGCTACATCTCTGGGTCGCGCCCTTACCTGGCCGCCCTTTGCCGCGCCGGAGCACGGCTGGGCGCTGCCGGGCAGCTGTAGCTGCGGGTGGGAACTCCAGCACAAACGTGCATTTGCATTGCTATTAACTTACTAGCCTGATGGGTTGCCGAGCACCTCTCCTCTCCCCCGGGAGGACGGTTTCTCCAGCTGCAGCAGAAACAGAGCCGTGCTGGTCGGTGCTGGCGGGGCGGTGGGAGGCCAATCCTCGGCACCGGCAGGGCTGAGGGCCTCCCGGGGTGAAGGACCACCCCTCCCCATCGCTCCCCCAGGACGGGGTCGGACACGTCTGCTGGTGTCCAGCTTGCAGCTGTTTTCCCTCGGCTCATCTCTGGTTACTGCCCGAGAGCTTCGCTTCATCCTCGCGGCTTCCAAGTCCTTCAGCTGCTCCTCCTGTTTGTACTGAAGGAAGAGAAAAGGGACCAAAGCCTAAACTGTGTGTTCTCACTCCAGGGAACAAAGAAGAAGAGTATCATCACATTTATTTGGCTTGTATTTAATGAAATAATTAAAAAAATATCTTAAGTTTTGGAGAAGCTGGGTGGTAACCCTAAACACGGGCGTTCAGATGGTACGCTGCTGGGATGGTGCAGTGACCGTAACTGGCTCAAAGCCTCAGTGCAGCGTAAGCTCAGGGCGCTTTGGACCATGGTGCACTTCTTGTTGGAAAGTAGGGATGGGCTTTTTACCCATTTGAATTTGTTTGTGAAGTTCAAAAGAAAACTGTGCCTCTAAGCTGCCAATAGAGAAGTCTAAGATAATGAATATACTTTTCACCAGAAAAACTGGTACTGATGGGATTCCTGCTCAGACACACAAAAATCCCTGTTATAATGCTATTGACAAATTACATGATAATTTTCTTCCTTAAAAAAAGGTATCTTTCCTTTATCCCTCCTTGCCAAGTTATGTTCTGTTATGAAGTAGTTTCTTGCCCGTCTTGCCCTTCTAGCTGCCCATTCGTGTTCTGGGTGTCACAGCCTCACGCTTATATTTCTTTCCAGCTCTGCATGAGACAATGCCATGGTTGCACAAAGCAACAGCTTTTCATAAGCCCTATACCCTCCTGCTTTGAGATTCCAGCATGGGATGCTGCAGAAAGCCTGATACTAAGGGTTTCAGTGGGAGTCACGGATTTGAGCAGCTGCCCAGGACCAGCCAATGTGCCCACAAGCTTCACCATGCCACCGCCACACCACTGCTGGTGCTTGGTGGCCAGCAGCACGGCGGGCTCCATGCTCTACTTTCTCTTCATGTGTTCCAGTGGGTATCAGCGATGTCCCCCGGTGCTGGGCACACGTCCTGTGGATGTGGGCTTACCCTCCAAAAGTCTTTTCTTCTCTGAGTGGATTAGCAGCAGCAGTGACTGCTGCAGTTTCTCCTTGCTGTGTTCTCAATGGGCTTTGGTCTCAGCGCTGGGTATCACCTCCAGGCACGAGAAACCAGCCCAGGCCCCATTGTCTCCTCCGCACTTCATCCGCCGCCAAGGAAAGTGCCAATTAGTGCCAGCTGTGCTGGACTGCTTGTTGCAGGGCCGAGAGGGGGTCTGGATCCGGCCCCCCTCTCGTTTTCTCTGTGCGGCATCTGACTCTCTGAGTCTGCCCATTGATGTCCATGGATTTCCTTAAAAAAAGAAAAAAAAAAAATATCCTTATTCAGACAGCTCGATGTTCAGTGCTCTGTTTTATTTCATATATTTGAAATATAATAATTATTATTAAAATAATGTGGTAATAACTCCCATTACTATGAGGATGTTGAGGAGCCAAAGCAGCCTGGCTTGGGGGATTTGCAGCCCTCTTGCATCTCTGCACTTACTGGTCCCATGGCTGCTTTCCGAGTCCAGCACAACTGGCAGGAGAAAATCAAGAGGCATCTCCCACAAGTACATACTTCTGGGTTTCAGAGAGTTGCCAGGGTTAGGGTGCCACCACGGTAAGATGTCTGAGATATCACCAAACAGCAGTGGCACATTTCCCAGCACAGGTTAGCTTGCTTAGCCGTCATTCCCAAATGATGGGAACCTTTGCTGGGGTTTAAGCCATCCCACAGGACCGAGCTGGTTAATACGTGACCATCCTCTCACCACGGGCATGCTGGCGAGGGGCGTGCAGGTGTGTTTGAGCTTGATGTGGGACGTCTGTCCTCCCGTGGGATGTCACTCAGCCTTGAGGTGCCGGTACCGGGGTGCCCTTCGGCATCAGAGCACCGTGCCCCACCTTGGCCACGCTGCCCCAGCGGGGCTGCTGGTGGGTGAGTGGGACTTGGGCGATGCCTTTACGGTTTGAGCTGAGGCAGTACAAACTACAAATAGTCCTATTTCTAACGAGAGGCGACTTACCTTCAGGCTCGCAGTGCAGGGCTCTGCATGGAGTCAGGCAGAGAAGCTGGAGGTGGAAAGATTTTGCTAAGGAGTGGGGGGCAAAGCCAGTGAGTGTTTTTCTGAAGCCATTGCTTCGTCAAACAAATCACTTTCCCCAACCAGTCAGTGATTCCCAGCCGCCGGGTAACTCTTTTAGATTCATAAACAGCACGTGGAAAACACCTTAGCCAGTCATTTAGCCATAGCATATTTGCAATTTATAGCTTACTTCCTCAGAGCCCTGCTAAGTCATTAAGCAGCCTTGCGGTTTGAGCAAAGGTTTAGGAGCCAGGAAAATCTGGGATGAGTCATTTGCTCACGCACTGGTGACCTGAGCAAATCAGTTGACCTCCTTGTGCCTCGGGCTGTGAGACCGGCCACGAGGAGCTGGCTCCTCTGCAGAAGTCAGGGGCTTGCCTGGCTCCGGCCAAGAGCAAGCCCCGGGCCCCAGCGGCAATGTGCAATGCACGGCCCGGGTGTCCCAGAGCCAGGTCCCCGCAGAGGCGCAACCGTTCAGGCTCCCTTGGTGGGGGTGCCAGCCCCAAGCCCTTTGAAAGCCGGGGAAAGACTTTCAGTGCGCTTCAGATCAGGACTCCCTCGCTTCCCTCCAGCATCTGTCTGGCTTTTGAATAGCTTGTATAATAAGTAATAAATGACAATTAAAACATAAAATGAAGAGGGGACCAGATGGCTCCAGGCAACATTTAAAAATATCAAGACCATTTCTAAATGCACATCACCAGATCCAAAACAGCCCTGGGCAGACTTAGCTGAAGGTTATTTGCTGGCCTGGCTGAAAGGACATGTGTGGTCTCAATCAGTTCTCAGAAGATGCTGTTAAAATGACATTTGCTGGCAAAGGCAGGAGGGAGGCTCAGGACTTGGGCAATCCTGAGGACACAGACCTTTGCTCCTCTCTTTTAAGTGGGTTGCTGAAGGTTGTTAGTGAGCAGTGACAAAGGCGGGTTAGATTGATGTCTCTGTTTCACCCTGAGGAAGGTGAGTGCTGTGCTGGAGGTCGGGTCCGAGGAGAGGAGCTGTGTGGTGTTCTGACTTCGCAACCGTCTTCTCCTAAGGAGGTGGCTGCTCACACCATGGGTATTATTGCTGTGGATACCTACCACTAGTGACAGCACTTTGTTCCCTTCCCTGCCACCTTACCTGACATAACTTCTGTCTCCAAAAATTTGGCCAGGTGGGAAAAATTACAGGAACCCCATAAGATAATTCATCACTTGACTGGGGAAACTGGCTGCGAACCTCTGGCTGAGGGAAGGCCATCGGAAAGGGAGCTCTCACCAATAAAACTAGGCAAAATGAAAGGCATTTCCAGAAAAAAAGAGGTGATCTGGCACCACAATACCTGCCTAGATTCAGTGTCAGTGCAGCTGAGCCACATTCAGCCCATGAGACAACTTTATGCGTGTCCTCCTCACCTTGGAGGCGATGGGGCTGGTGGAGAGGTAGGCATGGGTCTGTCTTCTCAGGTTCGGTCGCCAAACGCCCCAGCCACCGTGCAAGGCCAGGTGCTTAGAGATGTGACCTGCTATTACGATGTCTGTGCTGAAGAATAAGCTTCGCATCCCGAGATTGCTTTAGACTGGATTCCCTTCTCCTGGAGAGATGGGAACCAGCATGCCCCATGGGGAACCAGGTTCATTTGACTGGGACGTAGCACTTGGGCTGAAGTTTGAGCCAGACGAGAAACAGCTAGCAGATACACACCATGTCTTACTCACATGAAGACTTCCAAGCCAGGTTAGCTACCTTTTCCAGCTCCATGCCACAGCTTACAGAGAAGGAGCTGGATAAAACCCTATGGCCTGCACTATACCAGATGTTTGAGTAGATGATCACAATGGCCACTTTGATCTTTCTAATTAATAGTTCCATTTTGCCATGTTAAAAATAAGCTTTTGCTTTTCTCTTTCCTCTCTTGTACACCCTTCCACCTCCCGCTTTCAGCTGCGCCCGGAAACAGAAGTATCACGTTACTATGAGAGAAGCTCGTTTTGTGGTATTTCCATCCCGTCCAGAGCCAGGAAACACAGGCAATTTTGCAAGACAGCTTGTACTCAGTAAATTTCCAGCTCAGTTTATATTTCTGTATTTATTTAGATTTGTGCTAACCATGTAAAAGAGCACTCATCCCAAGTGAGGTGCTGTGGACAAACTTTCAAAAAAACGGATTTCATAGAGCAAGGACCCTGAGTAACAGGCTTTTCACTGGTCTGGTAGCTTCTGGCTAAGTCCTCACTTCTGAAAAGACACCCAAGACTGACAAAGACATGGACAGTCAACTTCTGATAACACTAACTCTTCACAGTAACTCAAAGGTAAACTTTTAGTAAATCCCACCAGTAAAATCGCCATTTCTGACAACATTTTCCTGTACCCTTGAGACCTCCCCTTGAACTTTCCTTCCTTCCCTTTCTTTTTCTGCATGATAAATTGTACCTCTAACACATCGCATTTACAACTCTCAGAGTCTCTGGCTAGGTGCACGATACCTCCGCCAGCATCTTCCCACGTCCCAGCTGAGCAACCAGGGACCTGGGCAGATGTTTACGCTTGCATGGGAAGAGCACAATGGCTCCAGGGACCAAACTCTCCTCTCTTGACTCCTCTTCTCCTTCAGCAGAAAAGTCCTGCCACAGGCAGAAAAATCTGCATTTCCCATGGGACGGCAGCGCTCACAACACCAGCTGCTCTGCTTGTTTAGGTCTGCAGCCAACCCGTCCTTATTTCTGCATGCCAGTGTTCCCAAATACCCTCAGACTGAGTTGTGTGTGTATAACACATAGATCCTCAACGCTTAAAACAGAAAGATGAAGGGTTGAGAGGGTTTTTTGAAGGCACCAAGAATTCTGCTGTCTTTATCAAATTAGGGTGAAAACTTTCCTGCCAGATAAAGCCATTGTTACAGCTCCCTGGTGGGCTACAAATGGGCCTGAACCAACCTCAAAGCCAGCAAAAGTTGACTTAAAAAAAAAAAATAAATACAAACTCTGAGCCAACTGCCATCATCCAACACCAACTCAAGACTGAAAATGGGTTTTTTTGAACCCTGTTTCAAAGTTGCCCTGTGCTCTGCTGAACAGAACTGTGGGTCTCTGCCACAGTGCCCGAGTTAACACAGTTCCTGGGTGTTTCGTGCTGTAATGCTGGCAGGGCAGCAAAGAAAGAGCAAGTGAATATACCCTTAGATCTTTGGTAAGAAAGCAAATGCTCCTAGGAGAGGATTGTGAAATTCAGGTTAACATATCACAGTTGAAGGCCATTACACAAAACGATGACGATGTGCCAGAGTCCACGGTTTATGTGGCAACTCGGTGTTATTGGGAACAAAGCCTATAGAGCACGTTGCAGACTTTGGGGGCCAGAAGGGAATATTTCATAAAGGGATTTGGAGCCTTTGGGCTGTAACTGGATCCCCACACCACTCTCGCCATCTGGATGAAACTGCAGGGTTTGGAATGGGGGTGTGCGAGAGCCCACGTAAAGCAATGCCTGGGTTGACCCCACAGCCTCGTACACGGGGGTGAGCGTTGCTCCGGCAAAGGCCACGTGGCTGCTCCCTGCCGCCGGCCGCAGCAGCAGCCCTGCTCCCCGCTTCCCAAGGCAATGGCATGGCTGCAGCGGTGCCCTCGTCCACCGCAAGCCATCCCAGGGCCGAGGCCGTTGCCAGAGCCAGGCTGAGATCTCGCTGGCTCCCACCACTGGTGTACGGTTTTCTTTCAGCGGATTAGGTTAAAATTTGGAACAGAAGCCGTTCATCTCTTCATATCAACTTTGCCATTTCTGCAGTTTGTTTAACAGGCTATAGATGGCTTCAAACTCCAGCCAAGGGGTCGAAGATTGTGCAATAATTTACCACAAGAAGAGCTGTTAAAAAACTCCTGCTTGTACCAAGTCAGATACTGGAAGTGCTAGCTGACAAAATGATCTATGGCATTTAAACAGAGTTATTAAAGTCAGAAGGAGAAGACACTGCCAGTTTGACCATGCTCCTACAGATTTAGCATATTGGTTTGGCTTCTCAGGCAACGGCCCGTCGTTCTGGACATTCCCAGGTCGCACCTTACCTGAGCAGTAGTGGACAAAGGTGGAAACATGGAGAGAGATGGGTGTCACAGAGTAAGAAACCTACTGTACCAAAAAAAAAAAAAAGGGTAACTTGGCTGTTTGCAGCAAGAGAAACACGTTGAAATAGCAAAGTTATAAAGGCTATTTGTCTTGTGCCTTGCAGCTTCCTGCTTCGGACTAAAAAAGTACAGCATATAAATAGAGTGGGCAAGTGTGAACCAACGATACCAATACACTACTCCACATTTAAAATCCCTAGAGCTTGAGTTTCTTTTGAGTCGTTTGGGATGATTTTGTGCAAATACGGCACATCCAGTACGGCCACCTGCAAACAGGAGTCACGCTGCCAGTCGCTCCTGTGGGCTTCCCGGGACAGCAGAGAGGTTAGCAGCCCTAAATCTCAGTTTTCTCCACTTAAAAATAAACTTGGCAGCCCTTCCCAGAAAACAAGCATGCTCTTTCCAAAGAAAACATCCTCGCCTGCAGATGCTTTTGTCACAGCGGCAGCGACGGTGGAAACAGAGGAGCTAAATTCACTCATAGGCCACACCGGCGTGAGCCCGCTGACGTCTGCACGGCTGATGCCGAGGGGGATGTTTGCTCCCTGAAAGGCCTTTTGAACTAAAATGTACCTTTGGGGAAAACATTTTAAAAGAGAGAAGCCTCGGCATTAGCTTCTCAGTTCTGTGTGCAAAACTGCTTCCACTTGGCCTTAGGAGCTTAATTCTGGTTTGGGGGCTTTTTGTTTTTAAATGTGACTGTAATCTTAGGTTGAAAGTTTACTGTATGAAACCCCATTTTCTCTTAGGACATCCTTTTTGCAGAACAATCTAAGAAACCTAGTAGCAAACAAGCTCCTTTCTATTTAACCTTAAAGTCATACCAGAGAATAGGAAATAAAAGTTAATTCTACTCAAAACCTCAGCAGGTTGGTATAAGAAGTGCACAGAAGCAACAACATGCTCTGTTTAATGGGATTTTTCTTATTAATGAATTAGCAGACTTTTTCTCACTAAGAAGTGGCCTCATTCTTTTCCTCCTAAATATTGACTTTCTGTAATAAACACAGCTGGAAAAAAAGCCCAAAACACTTGTATGTCATAGTTCTCCTGTCACAGGTTTGTAAGGCGCTTCCTTTTTTCACAGGACCACAGATTTCCTCAGCCTGAGTTGTCTCGGTTGAGAGAGACAGTGGTTTTGGGCTGTTTGTCTTCCTCAATCCTTTCACCTAGAAGAGAGGGGAAAACCCATGGTCTCTCTCTCTCTCGTTGTGGTACTCGAAGGAACTACACTGCAAACATGAAGGAAAAAAAAAAAAAAAAAGGCACCAAAAAACTCCCACACACAAAAGCCTGCACCCTAGTCAGAGAAGTCACACCAAGCCTTCAAGCCTTTAACCTCTGCATTTGTTACCATTTGGGGGCTGGATTTCCAAAATTAAAGTCTTAGGCTGGCACCAGGAACATATGATGGGCAGTGAGAGGCTCCCAAGCACCACCAGCAGCTCTGTCTCGGAAGGCCAATTCCTGGTGGAGACACAGATGCCCTACGTGGGCGCGCACACGAGTGTGCGTATCACACGCGCTCTGTGCTCGCCAGCACGGCCAGCTGACAGCGCCGGCGGGACTGCCCTGCTGCTCCGCTGAGGGGCACAAGGATGGGATGCCACCTCGCTACTGCTGAAATACGTGATGCTCAGGATGGTCAAAGCCTGGCAGCGAGTCGCCGACTCCTCACGTCAGACCCAAGGAGGCAGTGAGACCTAACGTGCCCCAGGCACCAGAGAAAAACCCGAGGCTGTTCGGCTTGAGCCTGTTCCTCTCCACCGGTGACACTCACATCCATCATGATCCCTGCGTCTGCTCACCTTCAACCAGGGCTGCCCCCGGCCTGCCAGTTACGGGCTAAACAAAAAGCACTCGAGCAAATTATACACCTAACTGCCACCCAACCTTCAGGAAAGGTGGCAATCCGACCCATTCTCCTGAATGGAACGGTTTGTGCCTGAAATAAAATAAATCCTCGCTTTCATTGCTGGATTCAGCCTCATTCAGGGCTGTACCGAAGCCTTCTGCTTTGTTACTTACAAGAAATGAGTGCACACCCACAGCCTGGTCTCCCAGAGACAACCAACCTGGGTTCCCAGCAGTCTCCAATTCAGCAGCGCACATTTCCCTGCACCTTAGCACCAAGAATAAGTAAGACAGACATATATAAAATGACACACTTTATTAAAAGTTACATTCAGCAGCAATGGACATATTTACTTAAGTAGATTTTTAACTGTCAAGGAGCTTATAATTATAAATCCCTCTAAGGCATTGAAAACTCTTAGATGTTTTAACTTCTTTGCAATTATTTCATATAAATAGGTAAGGTAAATGATGCTTGCCTACGAAGAGGATATCCCAGCTGCATTAAACAAAGATATACATATAAATATATGTATAAACCAATGATTTTTGTTATAAACTCATTGATGGGGATATTTCACAATCTTTAAGGCTTGGGCTCTGGCCCTGCAACTATTATTCACGTAAGAAGTCTCCTGTTTAAGTTGCCACATGCGGGTGTACAGATTGCTCACAGGGCAGGGCTTAAGTTTTGACAGAATCAGCAAAAATGTCAAAACGCTCAGTGAAATATATTTACAATCTGTGCAAGTAGCATCACCTACTGTTACTGATTGCAGAGGTTTCTCTTGGAAGCTATCAACAGCAGAAAGGCACTGTGGCGAAGTCTAACTGGCATCTGTTAGCTCTTTGTTTTTGACATTGTAGCTCTCCCTTCTGAAGAGCCGTATTTGGGCTCTTGAGCCTTTGAGCCTTGGGGACATCGGTTGGGGTGCAGGACAGAGAGCGCACCAGCAGCATGCAACTGCAGGCCTGAGCTCAGGGCACAAACACACTGAGTCTCAAGTTTTTCCAGCTCCAACAGCGGAAACCTCCCTTGACGTGCAGCGGTCCAGCTGCTTTTTGCCAGTGTAAACAAGAAAAGTGCCACCTACTTCCAGTATTAGCCAACTGCCCACCCCCCAATAAATAGCGATCATTTAATTTATCTTAACACTAAACTGTGCTTTGTGCCTCCAATAAGTAGACGTGTGAGGAAGAGGAAATTGCTGTTGAAACAGAAATTGTGACTAGATCTGACAAACTGCATAAACTACTTTGAGTTAATACAGCTGCAGGATCTCATTCTCTACCAACTTACCACTGACTTTACATTTGCATGCAACTTCTTTGGCTTCGTGATATGCAGTAAGTCTAGTCAGAGAGGCAAATCTGGCTTTATCTTACACCAGTGGCTGGTTACTGCATGGCACGTGGCTGATGCAAACTCCCAGAATCAATTCACTGCAAGTCTCTTGGTGCTGAACACTAACTGGTAAATGAAGCCCCATCCTCACTGACAGGCGAGGCTTACGGAAGGGGTTTTCACCACCACAGTGATGCTGGAGCAGTAGCATCGAGACCTCATACACAGTAAGCATGAAGGCAAGGCACACTCGAAGCTTTATTCCTAAAATATCTCAGTCGCTCATTGAAGACAACTGCTTTTCTGTATTCTGCTTTGACCTAGCAGCTTTCCTACCATCAGCTCCCCATGCCACAGCCGCATCTGCTCTGCTCTCCAAAGACCAGACAACAGTCTGGTCTTTGGAGTGGGAAAGGTTACTCCAGCCTCGGAAGCAAACCCACAGCATCGACCAGCTCAGTCCAGCTCCCGTTGCCTCCATGCACTCCCTCTGCCTGGGAAGCTGCGAGCCCACCAGCAGAGGAGTTGCAGAAAATTTAGTCTCCCACCACTCACTTTCCTTGGCCATTTCTGATCACCACCACTTGCTCTTCACCTTACTGCATGGAGGCAGAGCGCTGGCTGGATTTGGGAGAATTTCTTACAGGAAAAATAGACCCTAAAGCTGGAAATGGCCATCACCTCTCATAACTGGGATGCTCCACGGACTAAAGGAAAGTCAACAGAAAGAGATTTTCTTTCTGTAAAATACAACAAAACCCTGCTTTCCACATAGTATTTTTTAAGGACACAATTGAAGCCAATGGAAAATGTTTTAATGACAGAAGAATCAGACCCTAATGTATATTATTTTTATCTCAGCCAACTCACTGGCACAAAACCAGAGATGGCTTTCAAAACCAGGTTTGAATTTGGGATGAAGAGAGGGAGATGCCCCTTCCTTCCCTTTACTCTAGCTCTGTTTGAATTGTGCCTTAAATAAGACAACGGCATTTCTTCAGAGAGAAACTAGAAATAGCGGAGCCAAGAATATTTTCAACTTTGATCAAAATGGCTTTTATAACAAAACAGAAATATTACAGGGGGAAAATAATTGCAAAAATATTTTGGTTTAAAAAGAAACTCCAGGTAACGGAGGTGCATTTCCAAATGTACCAAGGACAACTAGGTAACCAAAACCCACTGAAAATGAAAGTGAACTGGGCCCACGACTCCCATTTGTGCCCCAGAAGTCTCAGATAAGGGAGAAGAGCCCTCTTGGGCTCGGTGGGTACCCTGTAACTTTTCTTTTAAAGCCATCCCAAGAAATACCGGATACAGCAGAAACCTGCACGGCTGACTTGGCTGCCGCCTTTCGTAGAGCCTAGAGCTGGAAGGAGCTCCTCCGGCGTTGCCCCCCGTCGCCCATCAGCCAGGCCAGTCCTGCAAGCCCCTGAAAGCAGGAAAAGGGCAGGCAAAGGCATAAGCCCGTGATCTTTAGCTCAGGAGAAAGCTGGCAGAATATGGTGCTTATTTACCCAAGTCAACTCTTGCTGAAGATGAGTTTATGGAAGGTAATGACACCATTACAGCTCCATACAGAAAGATATTTCTAAGCTTTTTTTAAAAAAATAAAATCCCATACATGTTTCAAACTACAGGGATAATTCTTTTCTTTCCTGAATCCTCCATTGGAACTTGAATTTAAAATACAGTTTAACTCCTCAGTATGTGAAATCTCACAGCCACATTAATGGAGAACATCTGAAGCCAGGAGAAAGAAATCACTTCCAGTTATGTTGTCAGTGTTATGTGCATAACATTCCCACAGCTGTAGATCCATTGTGCTCCATGTTATAAATAAGAAATTGCATGGTGACAGCTAAAATTCAAAAGCGTTAATGTTTCTCTTTGCAACTCTTTTTCTATTTTTTTCCTTCTTTTTTTCTATAATTTTTTTTCAGTCTTTTGAGGTTTCTCCCCTTTCCCTCCTAGTAGAAGTTACTTGAAGCAACATTATCGCTTATCCAATTGACATATTTACGGTAATTAAAAAATAGTAAATGCCAAGCAAATATGACTAATGTTGCCATTTGGCAAATAAGCCAGAAACGACTTCTATTGATTCTGAACCAGGCTGTCGTATTTGCGTTAATAAACATTTCTCCTTCTTCTGCTCATCTTGGTTATCCCAGTGCTTTAGGGAGAAGTCCGAAGGCAGCTCAAAGGATGCGGCCAAACGCTGCCCCGACCTCTGTCGCGCACAGCAGCTACCGCCGAAGCCATCAAGTTGCAGAGCGCAAATGCAGCTGAGTCAGGCCCCGTGAACGAATACAAACGAGCTCCCTTGTATCTCTCGCATTCTAGGTTGTGGTCCCTTTCAACCATGAAAAACAGCTACAAATTGTTCCCAGAGCTAAACCACTTAACATCTTGGCACTTGGTTGTTTTTAACTTTGTAACAATAGGCACTGTTCACTCCTCTCAATCTCAGTTTTTTATTCTATAATAAAGCAGGAATACTGATGAAAGGCTAGTCACGGCTTCTCCCCGTGGTATCAGGGTGGTGGCATGTGATGATTCACATGGGGTGTGTTTGATCCAAGAAAGCCCAGCCTCTGCTTATTCTTCCTTTGTTCTGTCATCTAAGGTGGAAAGGCAGAGAGAGACGAGTTGAGATTTTTTTTTCTTTTTACTATTATTTAGCAGTCACAGAGCAAGATACATATAAGGAAAACAACAGGGAGTGGAATTCTTTTCTTCAGCATTGAAAATTACAAGTAAGAGATGCCTTTGAAGTGGAAGATCTGCTTCCTGCAAAGCATGGACATTTTATTCTCATTTGTACATTTTTCTTATCCAGCAGCAGGTCTTACTTATTTATTATTTGTGCTGCTGTCGTGTTGTGTAGCCCTGCAGAGGGTCAGCATTTGCACTTGGTGCTGTACAATCACAGAATTAAAAGATGGTCCCAGCCGCAGAGAGTTTAAATTTAAGCCAGGAGAGAACAGATTCAGCCAGAGGGCGATGAAAAAAACCCACCAGGACGGTATGGGTAAGCACAATAAGCAACAGTCTCAGCACATCCAGCCTAAACCTTTGTCCAGTTTTTCACAGGGAAAAAGAGTTTTAAGGAGGGATTTGAAGAGGGATAATTAGATAACTCTGTTGATGCCACTGAAGTGGTTCCCAAAAAGAAAACACAAAGATGCTTTTCTGAAACTGTAACGAGCACGCCAGAAGGGACCAGCATCTTTAGCAAAAAAGGAGCTGGCCTTCCGATCCTGAAGTGAGTGAAACACGTAAGGTGGTTTAGGCAGGAGCAGGGCTTTAAGGGAGGCCAGCAGCTTGTGCTCCTCCATACCCGGGAGAAGGGGGAGCCGCAGGAGGGGCACAAAGACAAGGGTGACACAAACAAAGCAACAGGCTCAGGGAATTGTTTTCACAACAGCACTGTTGATATTCTTAGTGGGGGAAAAAAATACCAGTGTCAGATTCAGAAATCTCTTCTACTGATTCCCATCAGTATGCAGCTATTTCTGATGCTACGCCTTTTTTACTGCCAGGTTATGCAGTACCTGCATATGCAAAGCCCGTCATTGCTTCTGCAGTTTTCCCTCTGTCCTCACACACTCACTGGGAGGATTTCATAACTAATTCCCCCTCAGCTTTTCTCCTTACCTGTTCCTTGCTGTTGCTAACGGAGTACAATTTCATTCCAAACCCGTATCAGCGTATCCACTCAGAAAGCTTACTGGAGGGAAAGATAAAACCTTTCTAAGACAAAAGCCTCTTTTGTAACCCTGTCCTGACTGTGACCTGATGAAAGCTAGCGCATTCACCCACACGCACTCAGGCTGCTACCCACTGCAGGGCACTTACCTGTTCCTTGAGCTCAGCAAGCTGACTGGAAAGCTGTTTTACAAGGCTCATGGTTGACTCCAGCCTCTCTTGCAGGTTCCTGATTTCGTTTTGCTCACTGTCGCCTTCATTGCTAACCAGGGACATGGCTCTCATCCGAGGGAACCAGTCCAAATTCTTCTCCTACATGGGTATTAGAAAAAATTAGTAATGTTAGTAGAGGTTTATGCAGTGCTACTAAGCTGAGACTAGAGAATGAAAACTCAGAAGGACTTCTACTCAGTGGATGACACACAGCAAGTGAGCTTAAGAAGTAGTAAATTCAGAAAGTATTTTACACAAGCGTTTTTACTCTTGGTTCTCCTTAGCTACAAAGGAGGCACCAACTGGAAAATCTTGGTTCCCCACAGCAGCACCTGTATTGCAGCGTGGGCAGTGTTGGCACATTCGTCCACGGCTCTGGCACGCAGAAACACCCGCTGGGTCAGCTCTGGGGAGACTTCTCTGGTACACTAGCACCAGGAAAGCCTGAGCACTCCCCATGCTTTGCTCTTAAGTGTATGCAGGGACAGATTTCCCCACTGTCTCTTCAGCTTGGCTGGCCTCCATCTATTTCAGCTGCCCTTGCGGCAATGTCAGCGAGCCAACACCAGGAAAACAAGACAAGCCAGAGTCCTCTCCAGACTGGCCTGGAGCGTGCCTACTGCAAGAGCAGAGGGACCTTGGATTCAGCTGCCCACAACAGACAATTTGGGGTCCTGGGAATGGCTTAGGCTTCAGCATGCTATTCAGATCGTATACCTTAGGTAAATGCAAGCACAACCCCACGGCCAAGGGCTAACCTGCTAAGGACCAAGCACTGCATGGAATAGCACCGAATTGGGCGTTTCTCTATTCGTGGACTCAGGCTATGAATTTAATCATAGTAAAAATACTGTAAATAGATGAGTCAGGAAGGTGCCGCCTATCAGCATGAGCCTGAATTGTCTCCATGGCTCAGGGGCACAGATATTTGTGTGCAAAGTGTAACAGACAGAGGAAATGGAAGGGTGCAAGCCTAGGAGGAGTGGCAACCATGTGGCAAGCAACCCAGTTTGCCTTAAGGCACGAGAAAAAGGGAACAGGTCCTGTAGCTGGCAATGCGTTACATCGACGCACCTCTGCCCTCCACCTTGGGGGGAGTGGGAGGATGTGGTTAGATCATATGCCTGGTGTTTTGCAACGGGCCTTTATGGACACGTGCACTTGATAACTTTAGAAGAGAAACAGAAAGAGTTGAAGTGTGCTTCTTCCAGTCTCCTGTGTTGTGAATGGCCCCACGCAAATAGCACTATATTGAAAAGAAAAGGAGGAAAGAAAAGGAGGAAAGAAAAGGAGGAAAGAAAAGGAGTTCTTTCCAGAAGTCCACCTACAAGACTCCTGGCAGGCAAAAGTTGTGCTACTTATGTTGTCCAGGCCTGGTATTTGGTAAAGTTTTAAGTGCATTGAACTTACTGTAGTCTCGGACTTTGCTTCACCATGAAAATAGAAAAGCCAGTGATGATTCTGCAGTATTTACAGCCGGGCAGGGCAGGCAGCCGTACGTGAGCAGGGTCCACACAGGCTGGCCTGGCAGAGCTGTGAGCCCAGGGATGCGCCAAGTGAATACAGCTTTATCGTGCTTCCAGAGAGAGTTGCTCTCAACTCTGTAGTGCTCTGCCCTGATCACCAAACCCACCCCTCCTACGGCAACGTGGTTTAGAAACAAGCAAGCTAACCCTTGGTAAGTATGGAAGCACTTAACGGTATTCATGTTTTTCCACTATTTGTGTTAGCTCAGTCCCCTGTTATCCCAGGTAAGACTAAATGCAAAGCCATAAGAATTTGGGTTTGTTTTCTTCTTTTTAACTCAAAACTTCTAATGAGTTTTTGTCTGGCTGTGCAACCTCTGGTCCCGTCGCTAAACCGACAAGATGTTCAGGGAATAAGACTGTGCCCCTCTGTTGCACTTTGCAGCCCAGGGCTCAGTCAGCCGTGTACGCTGGTGGAATGAGGCCTCTTTCCTCGCTGCCCACTTTTTTGAGCCTCGTGATCTCATTATGACAATTTACTGTGGTTACGCATGATGCCATTTTCAATGGGTCATAACTCATTCAAATCAAAACCTGTTTTCACCAGCTCTGCTGGTGAGCTCAAAAGGAGCGCACGTGACCCTCGCTGCTGGATATCCCCAGCGGACACACGGAGCGGTAGACTTCTATTTCTGCTGCATGCGTTTCTGCTTACAAGAGCAGCATTCATTTTCCACGAGTATGCTCTGATATTTATTTTAAATTTATTTTGGCTAGGATCTAGCAGAGCATTCATCACGTGCCTAGCATTAAGCACAGGTGTACTCATTTATACTAAGCTTAGTTTGTGCACAGTGCCTTTCTGGATCAATGCCTTTTTTTGCAAAATGTTTGCCAGCAAATTTGTCTGCCACCACAGGCACAGAAAGTGAATTCAAAGGAGCTACAGTGAACAGAGCTGCACTTGTATCTGAGTGTTTCCTGGAAAGCTCTGGTATCTGCACCCATTACAGCTTCTCTTGCTTGAAGCACCTGAAGGTACCAAACGCAAGGCCGCATGGCCACAGAGCCAGCTGAGGGGCCGGGAGCCCTTTTTGGCAAGGCTCACCATAACACCAAAGTTTCTAAAGCCAGGCTACACAGGGAGAGCAATCTGAGATTCCATCATTGCGGTTCTTGTGTTTGCCGAGTACTGCTGCCAGCATTGTGAAATGCACTTTGCTAGTTTTGTTTTCCATCTGCCATTCCCTCCCTCCTCCAGGATGCAAGGCAGAGACCGCCGACTGCCTCGCAAAGATTTTTGTACTCTGACCCTCCACCGCACTGCAGCGTCCAGAGGAACACCGCACAAATCCGTGTGGATGCCAGGCATCCTGCCTCCGTGGGCTTGCCTCTCCCGAGGCTCCCACCGTCACCTGCTTCCCTCCTCCTCGGCACGACATTATACTTCCCGGGAAGAGGGCTGACCAGCAGCAGGTGAAGACAGGGACAGAGCACACAGCACCTCGCCCGCTGCCGCACGATGCTGTGATGCTGGTGGTAGCTCTTCAGCTGGAACTGCTCGGAACCACGGGGCAGCTCGTCTCGGCCACCACGAGCCCCAGAGTCACGGGAGCTCAACGACAGACTCCACTCGTTCACGTATGCCTGGCTTTGCCTTCCCAGCAGCGCTGTGATAATCCCTCCCAAGAAAGAAACCCAGTTGTGGTTTAGTTACAGACCAAGAGGATCTGGGCATTTTTTTGCCAAAATGTTGTGGAGGATCAAGCAAGGACTTGATCCAAGTTCTAAGAGAAGCTGATGGCTTTGCACGGACCAGAGACTTCACAAAAAGATGTTACTGACTTCTATAGCTTTTCCTGGTCACAGAGAGGCAACAGGTCCAACAGCTTACCACAGGTCTCTCACTTGGTAGTCCCAAGTGCTGTGTTGGGTGCAGGCAGGACTTTGCTTCTTGGTTCTCAACTGCATATACGTCTAAAGAAATCCAGTGCAGCTGTGCATCTTTGTCATGCAAAGTATCAGAAAGACTCAAAATTCAGCAGGTCAGTAGGAAACACATTCTAGCCTGCCAACCTGTCTTTAAGTTAAAAATACTTATCTAGCTTTCACCAATAGTTCCATAATAGTGCATGCAGTAGGTATATTCCCTTGCTGAACTGCATGCTTTTGCTGGTCAATATTATCTTATTTTTTCATTGCATTATGAACTGCAGAACTTTATTAAAGGGCAGCATGAAAATTAGCTCTGGCACACAGCCCTATTTGCTGAGTCTATACCACAAACAAACAGCAATTGCTGTTAGAGACAAAAAACTTTTGATCACAAACCTGCCGAGATCCAGAAGGCAAATTGGACAAGGCTCCTCTGCCAAAATTTTTAGTGATCTGTAAGTGTTCACGGGGGGACAGGCACTCTGTGACTGCTCAGCTATGGGAAAGCTATTTTTACTTCGAGGTAATTGCTTGCCAATTAACTGGAGGTAGTTAACATGTTTGTACAACCCCAAACATTTGTTCTGGGACTTAAATGTTTATGGGCTCAGTCCAGGGTTCACCTTGACCAACTAACACGTTTTAACGCTGTAACATGCCTCCTCTACGCTGCAGGTGCGGTCCTGCTTCGCCTTATGTGACTGGTGCGGGGCTGGGATTTTGCAGGGTGTTACCTGTCATGCCTTAGCTATCACTCTCAGAAATCCAACCATTTTGCCCAGGATAGCATTCACTCAGACATTTTGAACCCCATCTGGAACAGAGCAGCAGTTTGGACGAGGGAGGTAGGCTGTTGGCAGGGAGCAGGGCAAACCTCTGCGAACGGCTGTCGCAGGACTCCATCAACAGCCACCAGGTTAGCATAAGGTGACTTAGCTCGAGCAAAAATGAGCTCACAGAGGGTGAGGTATGTGGATGGGATGCTTTAAAATGAAGTAGCTGTCTGGACACAGAATTAATTGTTAAAACGTACTGAAATCTTCTTTCTAAACAACAGGGGTTGAACGCAGTATATTGTTACTGTTACTTCATTCTCGCACAGGATAGCAGATATTCACAGCCCAACCGCAGCAGCCCACCTACGGATCACAGCATCTTCCCGCTCCACACTCCCTCCGCAAGCATAACGCGTGCCTCGCAGAATTCATGTTTAAGCATACATCTGTGTCCAGGGCAGAGAGTCAGCCAGACAGGAAGGCTGCAGGGACAGAAAGGAGCCGCAGCCTCCTCCCCGTCAGTTCAGCTGAGGGGAAAAAAAAAAAAAGAAAACAAGAAAAAAAAAGGCAGGTGGGGCTAGCCAAAAGGCTGCCGGCCAAAGAGACTGCACACGAGCAGAGCAGACATTTCGTGTGGCGATCCAGCACGCTCGCTCCCTCCGTCCTCCTGCCTCGGCTGGCGGGATTCCAGGGGGAATCACAGCTCCCCCAGGGCGAACACCTCTCTGCCAGGTACTCTGGGTACACGTAGCTGCGAGGTGCCGCTGGCGAGGGCACACACCTGAGAAATCACAGGGCTTAGAGGATTTGCTACTCACGTTTTCTGAGAAACCTCAAACCCTTCTCAGAGAGCCATGCTCAGAGCAAAAATCTGCATTTGCCTCTTGGACTTTTCTGTGCAACTTTCTCCTTCCCTTCTGTGGGCTTTCCAGGGGGAAGGCAGAGCTTCGGGCTAAGTCCTCCCCTCAGTAAAACATTGCCATTTTTCTGACTTTGCTAGCTCCAGTTGAGCATGGATGGAGAACAGACTGAAGAGATTAGTTTAGAGTTTCTACACTTTGTACAAAGTCTCTCTCGAGCCATCCCTGTCCTGTTGGCACAGCCCACTGGCTTCAATCGAGCTCTCATGCTGAGCTGAATCCATGCTTCCAGAGTAATTGGCAGAGGGACGTTTCTTTAGGAGGTGCTGGTTTCACAGGCTAGCAGTGAGATGGATCAGCTGCAACCAGCAGGAAAGACTGGGCTGAGACTTTAAAAAATAGATTACTAGATAACAATGAGAGAAAATAGGTCAAAGAGTAGGACAAGGGGGATGAAGTAGAGGGGCGAAGGCAGCCTAACGCCCCCTTTCTGCCGGTGCCACTGCCGTGGGCTCAGAGTGCCACGCCGCCGTCAGCCGTACCAGACTTTCATTTCTCCAGCAGACTCTAACGCAGAGACTCTTAGCCCTTTTCTGTCCTGTGACCCCTTGTTGCAACATGAAAGCAAGCCGTTTCAGGACTTCCCTCCTATCTATTCAAAACGAAAAGCAGCGACGCCTGCTCACGACTCCTCTGGGTTGTGACCTCCCCAGCTGCACGCATCAGCGCAGGAGACGGGTCTCCGCGCCCTCCAGCCCACCGCTCCCCCGTCTCACACAGACCATTCGCTCCTTGGTGCCCCAGCGAGGCAAGCGAAACGGCTCCCAGGAGCCTATTTGTTTCCTAATAGCGAGGCTGAGAGAACGGGCGTGCTGAAAGCCCTCCTTGCTCCCCAGGTAGGTGGTGACCGAAGGGCGCAGAAGAGGAGCGTGGACATCACCATGACGGTTTGCTACGGGCACCTCAGAGTGCTGCGCTGGGCTGTCCGTGGTATCTCACCCCGCAACAGGCGTTTGCTGGCGCGCAACGAACAGCGGGCACCGCGGCAGCCCAGCAAAAGCCTCCTATAGCTTTAGGGAGGCAGCTTCGCCCTCTGCGACGCAGCCGCGCCGGGGACACGAGCCTCGAGCGAAGGCAAACAGAGCGTCGGCACCGCTGCTCTTCGGCGGGCAGCTCGTGTCCTTTCAGGCACGAGAACGAACAGGCCGTTCGCTCCCCTTTCTTGAGCTGGCACCTTGAACAAATATTTTAGCGCTGGGTACAGAGAGATCTATTTACTGAGAAATTACTCTTTATGTCTGAAACGTAAGTAAGTCCATCCATTCCCTTCCAAGATCTGTTGCCCGTATAAGCAGACAGGGATCAGTCCAAACGACCTCTTGAAAGCTATTATTTTTCTGCCTAGGGACAGACTCTGGTCCTAAAAGTCTGTAGTTATATAGCTCCTATAGCCACCTTAAAAAGGGATTTTAAAGATTTAAACTATCTTGTGCTTTAGATGACACAGGGCAATAACCACTTTGTGATTTAATCACAGACAATAATAATTTTGTTCAGTGCATGATTCAGCTAATCCACAATTTGATAAACGTTCATCCTAAACTACAAACCCAAATAGCTTTCTGCAAATCCTGTTTGACACTTTAATGTTAAGACTATTTGATAAGCAATCTGTGCTGTACAAGAATATAGGGAGGGAAATTAGGAATTGTTATGCATCTATACACATCCACAACAGTAATTCAAGGAAAATAAAAATAAACCTTGGCAATTACAGATAAATCTTTATGCAACAAGAAAACTAATCGGTTTGGCTGGGTCTGTACTGGATTGATACATGCTACAGCTTCCACAGCTCATGGAAAAATATAGAAATCTGTTTCTCCCTTGAAAGAAGGTTGGAACCATAACACAGACCCACCGTCTGCTTTAGCAGCACCATTGATGCATTTACTTTCATTTTAACTTGGCTGAATGTTTTTGAGGGCTGCAACAGAATCTATCACTGTAATTCTGAATAATTGTGAGTTCTTCAAGACCGATATCCAGGCCGGTCAGTTATAAATGTCTCACTATCGGCGTTCCCGCTTGTGATATCCCCGCAAAAATAATGGCAAGGAGTTACAATAAACTTCAAATTGCAAAGATTTTTCTCTGATGCTGTACGCGCCAGTTTTGATACTCAGCCTGAAACCTGTAAAGGACCCTGCTTTTCCAAGAACAAGCACCCCAAAACTTCTGCTTATCGAATACACCTGGGGGACTTGGCATTTATCTCCAAGAGATGGAGACAATCACGGAAATAATTTTTTACAGTCGAGACCGTAAGTTTGAATGTGATCTCACACCACTGTTGTGGGCAAACCCATATGCAAATGGTAAGTACATGAGTCAGCAGCGTGCCCTTAAGAGTGAAAAAGGCCACCACGACCTGGGCTGCACCAGCCACACTGCAGCCAGCACGTCGAGGAAAGCGATCTGCTTCAGCCCCGAGCAACCGTGCCCCAGAAGGTGGAAAGCAGAAACCCAACTAAGCAGCTTTGTCACCAGCGCAGGGAGGCTGCGCCTCCCAGTACCCTCCAGGTGGGAACCCGGGGGACCTGCTGGTGTGCAAGGGCCGCAGCCGGCCGGGGACTCCCGAGAGTTGCACGGCACAACTTCTGCCTGCTTGGAGGGCCGGGGGCTGTATCCCACCCCAGCACCACTCTCCTTGAAGCCACGTTTGCTTCTCGCGTCTTCCCTTCCCCGCGGCACACGTTCATTTCTCAACTGTTGATTTCTTCTGCCGTTTCAATTGCTCTCTGCCACCTTATCTCTATCATAACCCTGAGAATTGATATTCTCCTCTGCAAATCTTCAAGAATCCCAACACTACCATCTGAATCTAGGATTTGGTGCTTAATATTTGTGCCCTTAAAATAGATATAATTATAGATCTGTGCAAAACGTGAGTTTATTTTTCCACATTCCTATGTTTTTATGTTGTTAGTGGTTACGGGACGTTCTTTAGGAAAAACACTTCAGATTATTCATTTAAAATAATTAAATTATTTCTGATATAATCCCTGGATCTTGTGCATAACGAAACAACATCTGGTACAGAGATTAGAAAATAAATGTTCTTGGCTTATTTTTTTCTTCTTTTGTTAAACAGATGTTGTTGATACAAAACGCAGAACTGTAAATCATAGCCTGCAATGTGGACACAGACTGTCACTACTGAGCAGAAATTTACTGTGGCTAGATAGAGATTTGAAACAGCAATGAATCACTGGCTTACTAACTTTATTCACGTGGGTATGGTTTCAATATTCTGACATTAAGTGCACATGTCCTTAAAAAAAGAACCTTTTAATGGCAGCATGGGAGGCTCTGGTTTAGTTCCAGCTGTCTCGGTGGGGGAAGCACAGCGTAATGCAATGGCAGCCTCTGCGCAGAGGCACCTGGCAGTTCTCTGTCCCTTCCCTCCCAGCTCATCGCGGTGCCGATATTAAATCCCGCAGGGCCGGCTCCCCGGGCACTGAGAGCGGCTCCTCTTAGTGCCCACCGGGGAGAGCAGCCCTGTCACGGGAGAGGGGCTGAGCTGCTCACGCAGCCTCACCACGGTCACCAAAACGCCCCCAGCTCTAACTTGTCTCCCTCCTTCCCCTGCTGCTCCCGACATCATTTCAGCAAATTCACCGTTCGGTTGCCGGACTGGCTCACACCTAGCTGAATGGCAATGGTATTTCTGCTTCCCATGGACTGCGTTTAAAGCAAACAGAATTACAATGCTTCTCCAGCCCCTTGCCGTACCTACCCGCAGGCTACCACGCCGCTTGCACTAGCATGCTGAAGCCCCCCTTCTCCTGTTCTTCTTTTAATATTGATTTTCTTTTGCAAAACATGCTAGCAGGCGCACTCCAGATACCGCACTCCAGACAAAAGCCAATGGCACTAATCCCACTGCAATGTAAACATACCCTACAGTATCATGCCACAGCTGGCGACAGAGATGTCGTCTCCTCCTTAGAGACATACTTACCATTCAGCTGGTAAGGACACCACAAATTTTGACCCATTTTTGCCAATGTAAGTGCTGGTTTGATCCAGTGGATCAGGGTCTAACTCCGTGGTTAAACTCCAAACCATGACCTCTACTTCATATCTTTTGTGGCACAGGATTCGGGCACATACTTGTTGAAATTTATGGGTTTTTTTCACATTTTGCTTTAATTCTCTGGTCCTGTTGCCTTGTATTTTGCAAGTACTGTCCATTTCCTAGCTGTAGCTTCAATTTGGTGTAACAGAATCTTTGGGAAATACAAAGACTCAGCTGGAGACTCGTTTTTCAGAGGCTCAGGACTTGACCTTATTCTCAGCTTTACACAGGCAGAGATTCGCTGATTGCAGCGTGATTGTTCTGGTTTAGGATACTGCCAGAGTTGAGGCATTTTGAATCCTGATTGGAATGTTCCTGTTTCAGGCCCATTTTGACTCTGATGTATTTTGCACATGGTGCAGTATGAAAGAACAATTTAAAGAATGACATTTTCTTTTAAGATTAATAAGAATTATTACCTATCACCAATGGGCTATACCGAACTGTTTTTTTAAGCAACGATGTGATCATGCATATGCCATACACTTGCATAAATTCACATACTCGAGTATCAGTCAGAGGAGAGAAAACAGATCTAGCTTTCTCTCTGAAGGGTCTCTTGATAAAACACCACCAAGCAATGGCCACCTTTCAGCCTTATGGGCCTGAACGCTACCAACCTGCTCACAAATCGCTTGCTCTGTTCAAATGCTTGCCCATGGGTTTTGTACATTCCTCTGCACGGCGAGCACAACTCCTTGCCTGTGCAGACACGATGGCCAAGGAGGGGTCCCTTGGCAGCTCTGGCTGTGGCTGGGTAAGTGGCAGATCCCACAAGGTGCCACTTGCCCACTGGGAAGCACGGAGCACTTTTATTCCCTTTGGGAAATTGGCAGAAACCAGCAAAACCGGGCCCTCAAGGTGAAACAAACGGCTACTCGTTCAGGTTCGTGTCTACTGTGCGCTGTTTTCAGAGGCTGCAAGCATAGATCAATAAAAGACAAAACCACCATGGTACTTTGTGAACCTTTATCTGCCTATACTACATTTTCATTTAGTGCTCTTGCTCGTATTGCTATGAAAATATTGAAATAGATCCTCTGTACAGATCTGCTGCTTTTTTTTTTTTTTTTTAGCCCAGCATTTAAATATGGTTTGCTCTGTTCAATTAAAATGCATTTTCTCTTGAGAACAAGCAGATGATCGGTTTCACAAACCCAGAGTTAGAATTTTCCTTCAGCAGCACCCAGCAAAATGAAAAACAGAGACAAAACATTTTAATCACGTGTATAAAATACACAGGGTCCATTAAATATCATTTAAAGTTGCCTGTTTGTTTTGGAGACTCTTTAAAGCTCCTACTAACCCAAACTCACAGAAGTGTAATGTGATTCCTGATCTATTGAATTTCGTAGGATGGCTGTAGTGGGTTCCATTATATATAAATTGGATGCAGCCAATTTACAATCTCCGATATATACTTTTATCTCAAAATGCCCTGTGAGGCAATTGTGTAAAGTACTTTATCAGGGATTGTTGTTGGTAATATTGCAAGATTTCATGATGTAAAAAATACATCAATGTCATTTAAATTGAACAAAATGGTTCCCATTTTTTTTCTCTGGTAGAGCATTTTTAACCATCTTCTCAACAAATTTGTTCAATAAATACTGTATGAAACAAACATTTTGCACTTTGTCCCACAGATACAATTTGCCAACCTGATTGATTTCTTTCTCTACAACTAATCTGATTTCTTTAGGCTATATATCTTCTCTTTTATTAAAGATGATGCAATCTTAGCTTTTTATCATACACACATCCACCACACTAAAAAGAGAGAAGATTCCATGAACTAGCCTTGCAACCAAACAGAAAAACCTGACACAAATCTCATAAAGCTGATCCCAAAAGATAAATGGCACAATGAGACCGAAGTTTTACAAATTCAGAAACTTATCTATGCAGAGTAATACAGGCCGACGGATTTTTCTTCCCATAACAGATACAGAAAACAAGTAACTTCATCATAACTGTAACACCTTGTAAAACAAGCTCACACTAATGTTGCACCCAACTCTCCCAAACCTTGCTGTCTCTGAACTGTGAGAACTCAGAAGCAGAACGACATTTTTGGTAGCCTTTCCCTGTTACTTCTTGCAGAATCTCACCGCTATGTTTTAAGTCCCAACAAAAGTTAAGCTTATTTACTTTTAAATGGTGTTCCTGGTAAGGCAACAACCTCAAATTCATCTCCCTGTTCTTTTACTAATTGCCCTTATGTCTTTGGGCAAACCCGTAGTCCTTCCTTTCCTCAGCATCTGCAGTTATCTATCTGCCTTGGCTGCTGACAGTTTTGGAGTCTCTTTCCCATTCAAGAAGCCAGAAGCTTAGTACCACTGTAATACAAAGAACAATAATTGTTTTCAAATGTTGCAATAATATTCTCAAACAGCATTGAAGTGTTTTGTGTTTGTTGCTTCTCCCATAGCGCAAAATCAAATGAATTCAGTTTACACGCTTTGGGATCTGCTCATCACACTGTTCCTCTGGGGTTGAACTCACCACTATCTGTGACCCCAGTTAAGGTCCAGTTTTCATTAGGCAAAGCCATACACAGCCAGTCCCAGGAGAATCGAGCCTCTGTTACTGCCAGGATTTTAAGCGCAACAGTAGGTGCCTATCCAGTGCCTTGGAGAGCCTTTCCATCATTTGAAATCACAGAATAAAGGTCTGCCCACACACAGATCCATCTGAGGCCACATGCTTCTTTAACAAAGGGATAAAAGATGGCTCTTGCAAGCTGCCTGGAAAGTTAACAGCTCCAGTCTCTGGCAGGTCAAGGCGGGAGTGGATTCCAGCAGGGAACCGCAGCCCATGTCCTGCCAGCAGCACTGCTCGGCTTGAGGGCGCTCCAGCTGGAACACCTCCACTCCATGTTCGTGGGGATGTGCAAGTTTCAAGGAACACAGCCTCATGTCCAGACCCCTCCTCGAGTTTTTAAGGCCAGCAGCAAACAAACAAACAGGAACCCAACTCGGCTCATTTATTTTAATTTGCAAATCGAATGAATTGAAGTTGGAAGGAGGACAAGGAGGCTGAGACTACACTGTATTATCGAGGCAGAACCCATCTTTACAGCAAAATCGGTCTTCGAAGCCTAAATGCTGGTCAACAGACAGGTGGCCAAATCCTTCAAATACAGAGGAAATCAAGCTGGGATTACAACTGAGCCACAATACCACAGGGTCCAAAAAGACTAGTGCTGGGTAGTATCAAACCACTGATCCCAGACCTCGGGCGAAATCTCAATGAATATACTTTTGGGGAGTTTTAGGCTCCGCTCTGGAACTTCCAATTACATTAAAGCTTTGTATTCAGAAGTGATTTCAAAGGAAAAAGGAAAAAAGACACCCTTGTGTTGGTGCTGGGACCTGCCCCATTAGGAGTTAATGAGACCGTGAGGGGCTGAGCACGGAGGCAGCAGGGACAAGGGCACCGTGCAGCGGCATGGCCATTCCTTCACCGAGTCAGTTCTGGGGATGAAGGTTATCACCACACCCTCACCACACACAGCAAATCTGCCTGTGCTGCAGCACCTGCCGTTGATATCAATCTTTCTCCCACTGCAGCTAATGGCATCATTTCTAAGGAGGCAGGATCAGATCCGTGGTTTCCCATTCAAGCAGCAACAGGAAAATTAATTTTGCCTGTCTGGAAAAAATGTATATAAACTTAAAGCCGCTAAAACCTCAAGCTTTTACAATGAGGTACCAAATGAAGCCCACCTTTCCCTTTATTTACCCGTACCTCACACATCACCTAGCCAAGCAGGCCAGCTCAACTGTTTACGGCGGACCAAAGAGCTCATTTCTAGAAGATGCAGAGCCCTTGAAGTAGAAGAGAAGATGCTCAGCTCTCTTGTAGAATAGGAGCTTTGTGCAGAGATGCAAAGTCCTCACGTGATGCTAACTTCATGCTTTGAGCAACATACAAATGAGCAGGAAATCAGCTAATTAGGCATGTTACTGTAATTGCTTATTTTATGAAGTGGAGAGGGAGGTGTTCAGCACTTCTATAAGATAATAATGTGGAGGCAAAATTGTACAGAGAGGCAAAAATAGCAATGTACTACCTACAGAAATGAACGTTATTTTTGAACAACAGGAAAAGCAACAACAGAAAAATAATTCAGTACCTAGCAGCAGGAAAAACAACAATGCTTTCAGTATATTCTGTAAATGTAAAGCTGGATAACACTTGGGTATATGAGGGGAGAGGGACCTGCCCTCATATACTCAAGCAGTGGTTGAACCTGTGCAAAGCACAATTCCAGCTGTATTTTAATGACTCTGTATCACCACTCAGTAGCTCTGAGATCCTCTGTGAATTTGAGGCAGGCCTTGATGCAGAAAAAGGACTTTCTCTGGGACCCAGTGCACTCAAACCAAAGCCCTGAACTCCCCACAGGGCCTGTGTCCATGTGGAAGGACAGAGACACCTGCATTCTCGCTTGCTCTTCTATTTTGAGCATGACAAAAAATGGGAACAGTAAATCATCTATTTAGGCATATTTCTTTAATTGCTTATTTTATGAAAACCCAACTGCAGACAAAACCAATGTTGTATTTCCTAGGAAATTAGCCTGTCAGAGAGACCTCAGATCTTATTTAGCAGCCGGCTTTTGTGCTCGTGGTATTACTGCCACGGTAAGTAATTACTCATAATGTGACATGCATCGTATCAGTCTTTTAAAAGTAATTAAGAAAAAGTTGCATAGCTTAATGATATGTACATACATCTCATCCTTGCAAGTTTTGCTTTGATAGTATCTGCTAGCTTTTGGAGGAAGGCCAGTTTTAAAAAGTAAAATAAATCAGTCCTAACAATGAGAGCATTATTAGCTTCCCAAAAGTTATAAACTCCATGCCCCACTCCAGCAGAGCATTTGTGTGCACAAGTCCTGTAAGCATTTTCAAGTCTGTGAGTTGCCAGATCAGAAATTTCATGTTGAACTAGAATTTATGATAATGAAGAAGCCTTAAAAATACAGTTTATTTATAGTGAGCCAGTTTAAGAACCGCAGCTCGCCGTCCCTGGCAGATTTAGCTGGAGCAGCTGAAGGGGTCACCCCTATCAGCTGTGTGCCCTTTCTCCTTGCTGATATTATCCTACCTATAAAGAGGCAGCAGAATCGGTACCGTGTCCTCTCCTCAACCAGTGCAGTTCAGACTGGCGTGACTTCAGTGGCCATCAATTTTCACATTAGTACTCTGGGCTGCGAACTGCAGAAGCTCAGGAGTGAACAAACACATCGCTTGTCCTCCCCGCTTTGCTATTGTTGCGGTTAATTGCAACAGAAGGGTATGGTGGACATCTGGGGGAGGAAGCTTCTTAAATTGCCTAGGATGAATCACCAGAGCGCATGTGAAAAACACCCGGAGTGTCTTCCTGACAACCCAAGTGTCCCTTCTGCAGCATTCATGTCACCTTGGATTGACATTTCTCTGGTTTAGGTCATTCTCTCTACCTGTACAGTGTTTAGCAATCCTCGGATGTAGTAAGAATACCTACGGACTAGAGATAAAAATTAGCAAGGAACACTTTTGCCTCCAAAATTCAAAAAGATGAGAGGTAACAGAATAGAAAAATCCTGGATGTCGGAACTTTTTTTTTTTTTGTCTCCAAAGAAGTTATATTTTAAGAGCTGAGGTCAACAGCCCTCTTAGTACATAGAATTTTATTACATTCTTTGACAAAAATCGACAGCAGTAAAGAACAGCTTGTTCCACAAACCCCACTCCTCCTCGCCCGCCTGCTGTCAGCATGCTCTTCCCCTTTCCGTATGGCACTTTTTCACTGCCTTCACCTCGCCTTGTCTGTATTTCCTTTGGACCTGCCGTCTCTAGAACCTCCACGTGGTTTGCTCGGCGATGGCCACTGAATACGTTGGATGTCAGGCTGGGGGCGCGCACCAGGATTTGGCATCAGTGAAATGACTTTACGTTCGCTAACTAACCCTGGGACAATCTCTCACTGCCCCAAGGTGTGAAAGGACAGGCAGCCAGGTTCTCGACCCACAGCTGTTGGGCTCTGCAGGCTCCGCTTGGCTCACACTTTTGGTGTTTTGACAGCCAGCTACTTCTGCTGAGGTTGGCTAAAATGAAAAAAATCCCTTTGCAAGCCACACACAGGTGTGCCAGGGACTATACGCAAGCAACTCCGGCTCCAGGAGGGAGCTTGTCCCCTGTCCCTGCTGCTACGCTGGGGGGTCACAGCCTCACGGAGTGACTCTGGCCGGGACCTCGCAGCATCACTGCTGAGACCTGAACCTGGGGAGCAGCTACGTGCTGCCACAGCTCACATCACACCTCCGCTCCGGAGGTGGGAGCACAGCAAAATGCAGAGCAGTGAGGCAGGAGAGAGAAGGATGCCGAGGGAAAAGGGCTTGCGCTGCCCAGCACACAGCATGGCTCAGAATGACAAGTACCGTGAGACTTCTCAGTGGCTCATTCGGCATTATTCCCAGTGCTGCTTTTGAATTTAATACTGACTTCTGGTTACCTAATAGAAAAGGAAGGCAAAACCATGAGGCTGCAGGTAGGAAGAAGAGAGACGACAGCACCAGCTCAAGAGAGCACTAAACTCAGATCAATTTTCAAACTTCAGTATTTAAAAAAAATCCAAACCAAACAACTACAATTTTTCAAAATGCACAATGCATTTTCCTCATGACG
This sequence comes from Astur gentilis, assembly GCF_929443795.1. Taxonomy (NCBI): domain Eukaryota; kingdom Metazoa; phylum Chordata; class Aves; order Accipitriformes; family Accipitridae; genus Astur; species Astur gentilis. The sequence continues at coordinate 9,521,175 of NC_064897.1, read as the reverse complement.
TGGAAATGGCCGTAATATTTGGTAAATACTTCTTTTATTTAATAGTTTAAAACAAAAAATGATGAAAAAAGCTGACACCTTCAAACTATTTGAAATGAAGTAGTCAAAATATTTTCTCACATTACCAATGACAGGCCACTGCTGTGACACAAAAGTGCTTTTAAAAGAACTGAATAAGAAAATCACTATTCAGAATTCCAGGCTGGTGTTGCTCAACCTGTTTCTTCTACTTCATCCTTATGTTGATGGGAATTTTGCTTTTGATTCCAGTGGAGGTGTTGGGACCCTGATAGCCTGAAGAGAGACTTAAGATTAGGAATTTGCCTTTCAGGAGGGGTACATTTACAGATGAAGCAAGATGTACAGGAATACTTTTAAGATACTATCATGGTATAAAAGGCTCATGGTCCCCACAACCGCAGTGGCAAGAGAACAGAACCTTTAATTTCCCACCAAAGAACGCCTTGCTTTAGGGAGATGGTCTAACGCATAGCAGTATCCTTTACTCTTTATGAACATAGGCTGGTTTTAGAGCAGTTTTCAGCTGACTGAGGAGTTATGTAATTGCACCAATTACATCCAATTACATAATTAGAGTAAATAAGTAATAATATAATTAGGTGCTGTAATTATGTAGTTATGACAGGTAGCACTAATGCTGATAAAATCCATTATGAAACTTGCTAAGAACTGTGGACAGGGCACGCGAGAACAAAACTTTTACGGCTTCATTTGCTAAAGTCTTTCATTCTTCCAACAGGCAAAATAATTAATTTAATTACTACGCCAATAGCCTTTTATTTTTGCAAATGAATGGAGGCACAAATCATAGGTTAATTCATACCTCTCTCTTTTGCTGCAAAAAAATCAGTAACTAATCACCTACATTTTTTGCCTCCATTTATCTATTTACAGCTACCAAAGCTTAGGTGAAATCTGCATGTACAAATTGCACCTCTGAAAAAAGAAGTCTAAAAATTTGGATGTTAACCTTCACTGTTCCAGTTATTGCATTCAACTGTCTTCTCTGACAAATGGACACAAGCAACACTCCAAGATTGCTGTATCAATGTAATACAAGTTATGTGCATCTCTCTGGGTTTGCTAGGGATGGTATTTCTCGTCCAATGGGTCAGGTAAGAAGTTTCTTTCTGTAGGAATGAAAATTCAATAGGGGAACCATCCATGCAGGTTCTCAGTGCAAATGCAAGGCATGTAGCCACCTTTTCAAAGTTTTTTGGATATTGTACAATACCTGTCTGACTTCATAAAAGAGGCCTGGATAACAAACAAATAATAAAACCTACTGCCCTGATTTAATATTCATTAATATTTCACCCGATAACTGATGTGAGATAGTGTGCAAGAAGAATGGGCATCACTGAAAGATCTGAAGTGCTTTATTCCCACCAACATCTCCATAAAGTAACTGTCTGGAAAGCTAGAGGTGTATAAACTGTGTGTTGTTTTACAATACATTTTATGCTTGATGCTTTTTTTGAGAAAGAAAAAAAAAAAAAAAAGAAAAAAATAATAACTTGCTTTATGAAAGCTGGATAGCTACTGATTACTTCTGTCACTGCTCAGAGCAGTATGCTAAACACTGAAGCAAGTACAGAGCTGCTGGGAAAATCAAAATCACAGGGAATATTAGAAGTTTGCAGCTCATGTCCACAGTCCAGAAGAAGTCCTCTGCCTCAAGGTGTTTTGAGGCCAGAGATGTGCAAGATGATGGGAATGCCTTGAAACAAGCCACCCCTGGAACAGAAATACAAGTGAACTTGGAAACATGCAAAAATATTGCCTTTGAATGAGAGGTGTGTACAACATCACCTGCAAGTTTCTTTCCCCTTCTTGAACTGGAAAACTGTGAAAGTGAAATTAGATGTTTAAATAATTCCCATCCCTTTTGGCATCCAGCCTTTCAAATAATATTCCAAACCAAGAAAACCATAGTATTCCTGTTTTTTTCCAGTTGCGCTATCAGCAAGCCTTCAAAGCAGATGCTTCACTGTTTGCTGGACAAATGACACATACAAAAGACTAAAAGTCATAATATAGACAGTCATAGTTTTGGGTCCTGATGGGTCTGAGCAGTGGAGAAAAAAAACCTATCAGAAATTGTAGATGTTTTCCCTGGTACTTAGTTAATAATCTTTACAATGTTATTTTTTGCAATATTTTGCAAGACAGTAGTAGACAAGTACAAATAATAATTGGTTTCTAACTGCAGTTTAGGGGTAGTGAGGATGATACTTGGAGCTAAACTCTATTTTCTATTAAAGAAGTTACTACAGCATACTCCAAAATTTTGACCTACGTGTATTTGAGGATGGATCTGAGCCTTGAAGATTCAATTTGGATAGAAATTTTCTCTCTTAGTAATCCAGCTGTGAAAACACAGAATTTGGGCTTGATCCATTAAAGCTACAGAAGCAGCCATAAAAGGCATACCTAATCATAATAAAAACTAGTAGAGTTAAGAGAACTTTTCCAGGAGTATGATTCATGGAGTTTTTTCAGCCATATTCTGTATCGCCTGAAATATAAAACCTCATTCCATCTTGTCCCCTTCAAAGAGGTCCTGAGACTGCCCTGCTCCTCCAACCACTGTATTTTTATAAATATTTGTTGCATTCCCATACACCCCAATGAGCCTCAATCAGCAATGAGTCAGTTCCACTGGCAAGGCCCAGCTCCCTTGTGAAAGGTTAATTTGTAGTCTGCCTCTTTTGTGCCAGATCCTAACCAGAACTTGGTCTCTCACCAGGGACTTGCTCACCTCTGCCAGCATCACAAGAATGGTTGCTCAGCACATAGTCCATCACAAAGTCTGAACGAGATGCTCTATCTTCAGGACAAAAACCATACCTCAAGCTTAATTTCTGCATGGTATGTAGCACATCTCACATGCTTGTCATGTAATTTCATTACTATCATGCTGTGTTTGAAACACACGCTACATCAGCTCATACAGCTGGCTGACTACTGCAAAACTACCTCTGAGTGTTCTTCTTTTGACTCTTCTTTTGGTCCTAAGCAAAGCTGTATCTCTAAATCTCTTCTTCCAGTTGAATATCATACTTCCAGAATACTCCACTCTTCCAGTCAGATTATTTTCTTTAATTTCTTAATATTCCTTGTACCATGTGGTATACAGTAATCTCTCTGGCTCCAAGAGAGAGTCCTTTTCTGTTCACACTTATGCAGTTCCAGTCGCTCCTGCTATGCCGCACTACTATTTCTGCAGCAGACCTTCCCTAGATTTTGTACTGGGGAATTTAAACTACACAAAGATACAATTATTAATCCCACACCAGCCACCTGTAGTTTGTTCAAACATTTGTTTTGCCTTTTTTTAACCCACTCCTCCATTTGTCTTGCATTCCATGTAAGCTTTACATTTCTAGGTCTGTATCTACCTCTCCCATCATCCAGAACAACCATTAACTTTATATATACCCATGGAAAAAACAAGCCTTCCTTCAGAGGGTTTAATAATCCCAAAATCTGGATTACTAGTAACCACTTACACCACCAGCATTCTGCCACAGAGGAACAGGAGCTTTGAGAAATCAGTTCAGTGCTTGAGGTCACATGTTTTGGTGCTTTTCTGTTAATCTTTTAGCTATTCAAACAGGAGTTCCGACCATTAATGCAAACGTAAAATACATTAGTGAATTACATCAGGAAAGTCAAAGCACTGCTGCCACAGGATGAATACACTTACTATGAATATTAATGCATCCCTTGGAATTAAATATTAATACTTAACATACATATTCACAAAGTTTAAAATCATACAAACATTGCAGGGAGAGGAAGAGGAGTAGAGAATGAATAGACAAATGAGATAAGCCCTAGAGTCTGGTGACATTACTGATTCCACAAATTAAAGTGCATTTCTGAGATAAGCTAAAATATCTTCATGTGTAAGAGGACAACCTGCCACTATGAATAATTTCTTGTAATGGAACAGAGGATACAAGCATTTGTTTTAGTTTTTTGTATCTCGCCCATCATACTGCAGAAGTGTAGACCCATTACTGCCTAACAGCATAAATGCCCTGAGCTGGGCAATGAGATTGATGGTTCAAAATTTCCATGGACATAGGCTGTTCATCTGTACCTGAGCACTGAATTCCCATCACCTGCCACACTACCTTCCCATGCAGTGGTAACAGCACTTTAAAAAGCTCCATTTCAGCACAGCATTCAAGGATGCAGTCCTGTCTAAACATGAGCCATTCCACTAACGCCAAGTTCTTCAAGGTAAGCTTCTGCATAAGCCTGCACAGTGGTTGGGAGTCATCTCCTCTAATTTTAGCCAGCTCCCAATTAGGCATCTTGTCTAATCTGATCATTTAGGCTCTCAATGGAGTGAGAGGTGAGTCACCCCAGCTATCCTAGGCACCTGTCTTAAGGCAGGATAAATAACGCAGCTTTCTGCACTGACAAGGCAGGGAGCTGGGATCGATTTAAACCAGGTGCCTGACTTGAAGACAGCTGAAGTTAAAGGAGAAGAATCTTCCCCGTGGCTAAACTGATGTCTAAAAGGGCACCCAGCATCTCACTAGTGAGGCTGGGTAGTATGTATAATCAAAGGCCTGATGAGGGATAACAGAGCAGATACTCTCAATAAGAAATGCGGCTCCAGAAATGCACGAACAGCAAAGCCTGATGCACATTTGATTACGCCCTCCTCTGGGATTCAGACATATGCCAGCTCTGCAACCACAGACCCTGGCACAGGCACCGAGCTGTGCAATACCTGCCAGGAAGTCCATGGGAAGAAAACGCTGCACCAGAATATCCCAGCAGGTAGGAAGAATTCCTCAAAAATGAAGCCCCAAGCCAGGCAGCCTTGATAATCCATTGCTCTCTCTCTCTCACCAGAACAAACCCTCTTTGGTAGCAGGCTGGAAATGAAATGTAATCGAAGATCTCTGCCCCAGTGTCATCAAATTTCTCTTTCTGAATCCAAGTCGTACTCTCACTGCTTCACGAGGCAGTTTCTGTAGCTCTTCAAATCCCTGCAGCAGCTCTTCTTGGTCTTTTCAATAGCTTGTTCAGAGCAGTCATAGGAGAAAAGCACTAGCCCTCAACACTGACCCTGCGTTTCACTGTTCAGCGGGAGATGTTATTTTTCTGGACAGCAGCCCAGAGATACTGGACAAAGCCGGAGCAGCAGCAGATGTTATGATGCATGCTCTTCTGCCCCTGGTTTGGCTAATGAGGCAGCAGAACCCACAGAGCATGAGAGCACAAACGCCAAACCAGAGACTGTGGCCTGCGCCTTCATCTTTTTCGTTATGTTTAAGACTGGGCTTTGTCGCAGACTGTCTAAGACACGTGAAAAGATCTTTAAAGATACAGATCGATGCCTCCTATTGTTCAGACAGAGGGAAACAGAAAGATATTCTCTGCTCTAGCTCCAAGGAGCATTTCTCTGTTGCATAAAGCACATGCCCAAATTGACTTACCACAATCATTTGCGCCACGTAGCTCTCCGGGCCAGTGTATTCAGTTGGATCTTTAACTTTCACAAGAACTATAAAGTACAAATAATGCCACATGTTGTGTTCTGACTTTATATGCTCCTCAAATGAAACGGTCTTGTTATCAAATTTGTCTCTCTCCAGTCCTGCAAAAAGACATGAACTTAATGCAGAAAAAGAAACTTCAACATAAAAATACCCAAATCTGTTAAATATGTTAGAGAAAGGAACCTAACTTAATTTAAAGGATCATAAATTTGAAGGATCTTAATTTAAAAGCTATAACCGCATATAGTAACTGCCAGGCAAGAAATACCAGGCCAGAAGGCATTCCTGACAGAATTCTTTCAGCGCAGCGTTTATTCTCTTTTGTGATATTTCCTCTTAATAACAATAACAATATAATAAATATGTTACAGTTTTACAGTGCCTTCTATGCTGATGGCTATAAAGTGCTTTACAAGTGTTGGCTCTGATTCTTTCTAAATGTATACTGGTAAGCACACAGTGTGCAATCTAGGTCCTGATCTTGCAAAGATTTATGCACATGTTTAGCATCAAGCATATGAATAGTCCCACTTAAGCTGCAGTGGGATTGTTTGTGCGCTTAAACCTAGCTGAGAGGGTGACTTTCTGCAGCTTTGTAGTCACACAGTTTTTACAGGGCTGTAGTCATAAGGATTTTTTTTTTTTTCCTGTAAAGGGTCAAATCTCTGAAGAATAATACCACAGTGAGGAAGCATAGGATTCACAAATGTTTGCCTCCATGTTACAGCCTCCCTCCCTGGATCTCTTGTGGAGCCTTCCACAGACACTAAAGCCGTTGTGCTCTGCACAATGTTCATCCCTGTCAGTACAACCATGGAAACAACACCCAGACCACAAAAAAGAAGGTATTTCTGAAGTCCCCTAGGGGAGTGAAGGTCTGCCCGTCTTTGTGAGTGCACCTCAAAATAAGCGCAATTTATCCATCAGTTTTGTGGGCACGAGTTTATTTAAATCTTTTGTTCCCTGTTTCATTTCACCTTCTGAAACAGCCAGATTTTGCTGTTGTTACCCTTCTGGAATGCACTGTGCTGTGAAATACCAAGCTGTACTTTCATCTGCATCATGCTTTGTGAAATAAAGTCAGCAGCTGCACCATCTCCATTAGTGGTGATGATGCGAGTGTGAGACATGGCTCTTCTCCCTCAGATCCTGGGTGGAGACTGTGAAGCCACCTCTTAGCAAAGTTAGCTTTTGACTCCTAAAACAAATCTTTTTCCTACTGAGAGGGAATAAATTTGGAACCAAACTCTGACATTTTTACAAACTTTTCCTGTAGAAGATAACCACCCCTTAGGTCCACGCTTTATTTATTGAGGAATAGTTCATTCTACTCTTTTCCCCATCAAATGTCTCAATAGCTCAGTAACACCTACCACAGATGAAACAGGTTGTCTTTAGTATTTCCTCCTTTTTCTGCTTTTCACTCCTGAGATCGGCAAATGTATCAATGATGACTCCAAAGATTAGGTTTAGAACAATAATTATGACAATGAAGTAAAACAGAAGATCATAAACAACTCGCGCAGCAAACAAGGGCTCCTGAAACAATAATAAGGTTGCAGTGACATAAAAATAGCACACCTCTAAAATATTAAACAACATTTTCACATTAGCTCGAGCAAAGCTACGCATCTTTCTTTTCATACGCCAAATTCTGCTAGCCTTACTCACAGAAATAGAGAGGGACTACCTATGTGACTAAGCAAAGAAGATTTGGCTTCATGTGCTTGTATCGCTCTGGGACTCCTGTTGTCCTTTACGTTGTTTCACACAGCACAAAGAAGAGTGTACTGGATGCAGCGTAGATGTATTAGTGTAGCATTCGATTGAAGATAATTACCTTGCCAGTACAGAAACAGGAATATGCAGTTTCTAGTACCCACTGAGAGCAATGACAGCTCTTCTTAATACTGCCTTGTGGCATACAGGGATATGCTTATGGTATATCCTTGTGGAATATTCCAGACCAATGCCAAGTTTTCACACTGAACAACTGGAAACCAGGGGAGCATGCTTGTGTGATGCCAAGGCCAGACTACTATACTCTGCACCCAAGAAGGCCATGTTAATGGTTTTAGCACTGTGCTAATGCAGTCACATGGCTGTAAGCTGGCTCAGACTAGGCAGACCAGGCAAGTGTCTTTTGGGAACACAACATGCACAGGCACACACACGTACATACACACATGAATGCGCACACACACGTGAAGTGCTCATACTCCCTTTTTCATCCCACTCTTGCTTTTAGATCATAGCTACTTTCCTTCGTGCAAAGGTTGGACTGGACTCCCATTGACACCTCTAAAAACAGCAAAGGTGTTTTGTGGCAAACAGGACACGACACTCAGTGTAAGGAGGAGGAACAAAAAATGCAAGTCCTTTTCTTCACCATGATACTGACTTGGAATGCACTCATGTTCTCGGTTTCCCACACATTCATTAGGAAAACAGTGTTACCCTTTATGAAGTGCTCTAATGTAGTTAGCATTAAATAAGTGGCACTCTAAGTGGCAAGGGTCATTTTCAAGGTCTGTGTTTACAGACTTCATGGGGATAGACTATGGTTACTTTAGAACCTCCTAGTCTAGGAGATAGGACCTAGATTCCTACTACCAGCACAAAGAGCTCTTCTATCCAGACCTGAGTTACTTGTCTCTGGACTTTTGCAAGCCCTGCTGAGATCCTACTTATGAATTTAATCATAGACTCATAGAATCATAGAATGGTTTGGGTTGGAAGGACCTTAAAGATCATCTAGTTCCAACCCCCCTGCCATGGGCCAGGACACCTTCCACTAGACCAGGTTGCTCAAAGCCCCAGCCAACCTGGCCTTGGACACTTCCAGGGATGGGGCAGCCACAACCTCTCTGCGCAACCTGTGCCAGTGTCTCACCACCTTCACAGTAAAGAATGTCTTCCTAATATCTAATCTAAATCTACCCCCTTTCAGTTTAAAGCCATTACCCCTTGTCCTATCACTAAAGGCCCTGCTAAAAAGTCCCTCTTCAGCTTTCTTGCAGACCCCTTTAGGTACTGAAAGGCTGTTATAAGGTGTCCCCAGAGCCTTCTCTTCTCCAGGCTGAACAACCCCAAGTCTCTCAGCCTGTCTTCACAGGAGAGGTGCTCCAGCCCTCTGATCATCTTTGTGGCCCTCCTCTCGACTCACGCCAACAGATCCATGTCCCTCTTATGTTGGGGACCCCAGAGCTGAACGCAGTACTCCAGGTGGGGTCTCATGAGAGCAGAGTAGAGGGGGAGAATCATAGCAATCATAGAATCACCTCCTTCGACCTGCTGGTCACGCTTCTTTAGATGCAGCCCAGGATGCGATTGGCTTTGTGGGCTGCAAGCGCACATTATGTGGTCACGTTGAGCTTCGCATCAACCAACACCCCCAAGTCCTCCTCTGCAGGGCTGCTCTCAATCCATTCTCTGCCCAGCCTGTATTTGTGCTTGGGATTGCCCTGACCCATGTGCAGGACCTTGCACTTGGCCTTGTTGAACTTCATGAGGTTCACACGGGCCCACCTTTCAAGCCTGTCAAGGTCCCTCTGGATGGCATCCCTTCCCTCCAGCGTGTCGACTGCACCACACAACTTGGTGTCCTCAGCAAATTTGCTGAGGGTGCACTCGATCCCACTGTCCATGTTGCCAACAAAGATGGTAAACAGTGCTGGTCCCAATACCAACCCCTGCGGAAAGTCACTCGTCACTGCTCTCCACTTGGACATCAAGCTGTTGACCGCAACTCTTTGAGTGCGACCATCCAGCCAATTACTTATCCACCGTGTGGTCTATCCATCAAATGCAAGTCTCTCCAATTTAGAGACAAGGATGTCATGTGGAACAATGTCAAATGTTTTGCACAAGTCCAGGTAGATGATGTCAGTTGCTCTTCCCTTATCCACCAATGCTGTAACCCCATGGTAGAAGGCCACCAGACTTGTCAGGCATGATTCGCCCTTAGTGAAGTCATATTGGCTGTCACTAATCACCTCCTTATTTTCCATGTACCTTAGCGTGGTTTGCAGGAGGATCTGCTCCATTATCTTGCTGGGCACAAAGGTGAGACTGACTGGTCTGTAGTTCCCCAGGTCTTCCTTTTTTCCCTTTTTAAAAATGGGGGGGTTGTTTCCCCTTTTCCAGTCAGTGGGAACTTCCCTGGACTGGCATGACTTCTCAAATATGATGGATAGTGGCTTAGCTGCTTCATCTGCCAGTTCCCTCAGGACCTGCGGATGCATCTCATCGGGTCCCGTGGATTTGTGCACCTTCAGGTTCCTTAGATGGTCTTGAACCTGATTTTATCCTACGGCAGGCAGTTCTTCATTCTCCCAGTTCCTGCCTCTGCCTTCTGCATCTTGGGTGGTGTGGCTGGAGCACTTGCTGGTGAAGACTGAGGCAAAAAAGTTGTTGAGTACCTCAGCCTTCTCCATGTCCCAGGTAACCAGGTGTCCCGGTTTCAGCTGGGATAGAGTTAACTGTCTTCCTAGTAGCTGGTACAGTGCTGTTTTGAGTTCAGTATGAGAAGAATGTTGATAACACACTGATGTTTTCAGTTGTTGCTAAGTCATGTTTAGTCTCAAGTCAAGGATTTTTCAGCTTCTCATGCCCAGCCAGTGACAGGACACAGCCAGGGCACCTGACCCAAAGTGGCCAACGGGGTATTCCATACCACGTGACGTCACATCTAGTATATAATCTGGGGGGAGTGGGGGTGGGGGATCACCGCTCAGGGACTAACTGGGCATCGATCAGCGGGTGGTGAGCAATTCCACTGTGCATCATTTGTATATTCCAACCCTTTTATCATTATTGCTGTCATTACATTAGTGTTAGCATTATCATTATTAGTTTCTTCTTTTCTGTTCTATTAAACCTTTCTTATCTCAACCCACGAGTTTTACTTCTTTTCCTGATCTTCTCCCCCATCCCACTGGGTAGCAGGGAGTGAGTGAGTGGCTGCATGGTGCTTAGTTGCTGGTTGGGGTTAAACCATGACACCAGGTCTCCCGTTTCCTTCCAGAGGGGGCCCACATTTTCCCTAGTCTTCCTTTTATCACCGATGTACCTATAGAAGCTTTTCTTGTTGCCCTTGATGTCCCTGGCCAGATTTAATTCTATCAGGGCTTTAGCTTTCCTAACCTGATCCCTGGCGGCTCGGACAATTTCTCTGTATTCCTCCCAGGCTACCTGTCCTCACTTTCACCCTCTGTAGGCTTCCTTTTCGTGTTTGGGTTTGCCCAGAAGCTCCTAGGTCATCCACACAGGCCTCCTGGCGTTTTTGCCTCTTTGTTGGGAAGCATCACTCCTGAGCTTGGAGGAGGTGATCCTTGAATATTAACCAGCTTTCTTGGGCCCCTCTTCCCTCCAGGGCTTTATCCCATGGTACTCTACCAAGCACATCCCTGAAGAGGCGCAAGTCTGCAGTCCTGAAATTCAGGGTAGCAAGCTTGCTGTGTGCCTTCCTTTCTGCCCTAAGGATCTTGAACTCCATCACTTCATGGTCACTGCAGCCAAGGCTGCCCTTGAGCTTCACATTCCCCACCAGCCCCTCCTTGTTGGTAAGAACAAGGTCCAGCACAGCACCTCTCCTCATTGGTTCCTCTATCACTTGGAGAAGGAAGTTGTCATCAACACATTCCAGGAACCTTCTGGATTGCTTATGCCCTGCCATGTTGTCCCTCCAACAGATACTGGGGTGGCTGAAGTCCCCCATGAGGACCAGGGCTTGTGAACGTGAGGCTGCCCCTATCTTATGGAGGGCCTCATCCTCTCGGTCTTTCTGGTCAGGTGGCCTGTAGCAGAGGCCCACTATAATGTCACCTGTCCCTGCCCTCCCTTTAATCCTGACCCATAAGCTCTCGGTCAGTTCCTCATCCATTCCCAGGTAGAGCTCCATGTACTCCAGCTGGTCATTGACATGGAGGGCAACACTCCCTCCTTGTCTCCCCTGCCTGTCCTTCCTAAAGAGCCTGTGTCCTTCCAGTCATCGGAGCCATCCCACCACTTCTCTGTGATGCCAATAAGCTCACAGCCCTGCAGGTGCCCACACGTCTCTAACTCCTCTTGTTTATTCCCCAATCCTTGTGTTATGTGGCTCACCAAGCAGTGTTGCTAGACTGCCTTTATTTATGATGTTGTTTTTGAACTTAAATAAAAATGCATAAAACCACCCAAATATTAAGAGTAGTCCTTACATTAACTGAATTTCGGAGGAAACTTCTGGAAGAGGACATATACCATGATATACGAAAATTCTGTTTTGACTTCGATGTTAGTTGAGTACAAGTAAACAATAGGACCTATTCCAGGGCAGATGCCATGCTGAATTTCAGCTAAAAATACACCCTATGTACTACAGTGGAGAGTCTTGACATATACTCATCAATCAATCCCTTTCGAAAGTTTGCATTTATAATTCATAGCGTGATAGAAGAGTGATCCAATTCAGCAACACTTCTTAGCAGTGCTTGGAACGTTATAGTATGTTCCAGTTTTCCAGAAGGGGTAAACTACTACCTAGAGTTCCTTTCTTCAAGTATCATCATCACACCAAGCTTAGCTCTTCCCATTAAATACTCCATCTGGGATGTAAAAATTACATGGATAAATCAACTGTGTGACATTAGAGGAGACTAGATACAAACACTGTCTATAACCTCCAAAAATTGACTTTGGCATTCATGAGATGCACAGGGAGTAATGCATTTCCTCAGCCAAAACACTTACATCTTTGGAAGGCTTTCTGAGCACGTCTCCCACACCACCACCATTTCGCAGGCCTTGGTTTAATACGGTCACGATGCACATTAGCAGGGTGTCACAGGTCCTTTCTATTCCGTCCTCCTCCTCTTCACCTGCTAACAGGGCAGCAGCAGCTTTAGGAACCACAGCATCAAATGATCACTCATCAAAGCAAGCCACAATTCTGTATTAGAGAAAGCAACTGCAATACACATCTGCCTTTCATATTCTTCAGCTAGAATTTCACTGATCGTTCCTATCCATTTGCACATCACTGCCGGTGACATACTTAGGCACATCAGGCATACTTAGCCTGGAGAGAGACAGAGAAAATCCCAAGCAGTTCTCCCACCAGTAACCCAGTTAATGACCCAGAGCTGCCATCTCTATTCACGGGAGTACCCCTTTTCCTTGCAAGTACTCCCACTGGTTTCAGTATGACTGCTTTTTCAGTGGGCCTCCTAAGTGTGCAGCTGACACATAGAGGAGAAGCAATATAAACACAGAATTAGAAGCACATTCATAAAAGGATTGTCTTCCTGTGAAATCATTCCTCTACCTACTCATGTACAAGCCAAGTCATGTTAGCATTTCAAATCATTAAGGAGGGGCTGGCTTTTATATGAGTAAGTCTGTCCATGATCTTTCCACTAGCACACGTGCCCAGGCTCAGGTCTGATATACATTAAATGAAAGACTCTCCCTGACCTCAGCTTGAAAACTTGGATTCTATTCTTATCTCTGCTGCAGAGCTGCTGCGTGGTTTTGGCCGAGCCACAGAGGGTACTATTGTGCAGGAGATATTTGAACGTGCAGAGGAGCTGGGCTGGAACATCAGTCCCCGACGGGACTTCGTCCGCCTCGGCCAGAATTCCTCCCACCACGCACTCACCCCCATGCTGCGGCTGCATCAACAGCCTCCTTTTGAAGAGCCCTGCTTGAGTTGTTCCCTGTGTCCTGCTGACTTGCACTGAAGGGTCAGGACTGTGACTGCCGTTTCTCCTGCCTTCCCTTCTCTTTAGGGATATGTTTGCTTAAGTGGTGAAGGCAGCGATTCTCACTTGGTTTGCTTCATGCACTTATTGTAACATAGTTTAATAAACAACAACATCCTGCTGCGACAGTTAACTGAAACAGCATATTTAACAGCTCCAAAACCACCACATCTGGGGCACCGAGATAGACTTTGATAAATTGAATTGACTGAAAGCACTCACATTACAGACAAGCAATTTGGATTTAAAACATGGGTTCCCAAATTGTGGTGTATACATCACGATTGGTATTTGCAAAACAGAGCTGGTATCCGCTGCTTTTGCCACCACTGCTTTTGCTACACAAGCAAATTAAATGAGAAAGAATTCCTCACTTAAGGAACTTGAGCAAAAAGAAAAGCAAAAGCAGATATCAGGATAAATTTCCCTGTTAAACTATATGGTCATTACAGACATTACTACCACTAATAACTCCAGATTTAAAAAATAACTGCTTAAATATTGAAACTGAAAGGATTGAAACAATAAACCTTTTTTTTTTCTGTCACATCTGGAAATTTTTTACTAGCACGGTGATCTTAGTCATAGTAACTAATCTCCTTTGCTTTTGCATCCTGCCTTTTCTTCCTCCTTCTAAACATTACTCCGTCATTTTTTTTGGACCTAATATCTGTGCTTGAGATGATGACCATCCACAAAATAAACTAAAAGCCACGGCTTCTATTTCATTTAGGTAGCTACAGAACAAGATTTTCACTGTTCACAAGATCAGGGACAGGTGCTGGAAACAGCAGATGATCAGATTCTGGTGAATGGTGAGGATAAACCAGGGTTGAGAACTGGAAGCTGCAATGTAAGAGAGTGTTAACTACTAGAAACCCTAACTCACAACTCTCCATGTCCACTGAGACAAAAATTCAGAGGAAGCCCATGCTTCAGAGAGATGCAAGATACCACTCATCAGCTGACTGGCACATCTTGCAACACAGAGAATCAGCATCCCACATTGCACTCAGAAGAGCAAGCTTGGGTTGCACAATCTTTGCCAGAGAATCAGACAGCTGACAGCCCAAAGTTGGCAGAAACCTCCAGTGCAGTAATGTAGGCTATGGGGAGTGTACAGACGTCCGTATGTCTACTCTACTTCCACTCCCAGATGTGGAGCAACAAGAGCTACCTTCAATCTAGGAGCCAGATAACCCTACAAGCATATGTTCTGCCTCTGTTTGTTTGCCCTGGTGCTCAGCAGCGCTCATGACCCAGACTCAGCCCCTGTCGACACAGACTATGCCCCTACTACCAAAAGGAGTGGATCTGTAGAGTGAATTGTTGCTAAGGACCCAATATCGACACTAATTGAGGTTCAGTGGGTTTTACTTGCAACCAGCTCCAGCCTGGTGAGTGCCCCATTAGTGGCTAGACAGCATTAGGTAGGCTGTCTTCTGATTAAGTTTAATTCAAAGGTAATGCAGGTTAAGCACTAAGATCACCCCACAGTGTTAATCACAGGACAGTAAGCAGGATGATAGGAAGATTTACTTCAAAAATCCTCATCTGATGGCCCACAGCTACCTGGCTTCTGGGCCTGATCTCCAATGCAAGCACGGGCAGGGGAGACACACAAGTGCCCATATGGATCTAGCTGAACTTGCACAGAGCAGTACCAGGCCTGGGAGTGGAATGAGTCTTTGAAAATGTCCCCTTTTACAAACAGATACCTGTGTGCCTTTCTAGCACAGGTCTTTATGGGCTACAGAGCACAAAGAGCCATGTACTGTAGGATGTGAAGTTCCTTCAAGTGATTAAGCACTTCATCAGGCAAAGACTTAAGTGATATGGAAATGCCTTTGGAGTGAAGAGCAGGAGACTCCGAGGGAGATGAGACAAAGTATTTTTATGCTGACAGCTCAGTGCAGCAGTGAGGAAGCAGGCTGCAGACAGGGGATGCTCTCTGAGAAGAGCGAACTGGCTCCCAGTTAACTCCTTGCCAGCATAAGCAGTGACTGAGCACACGCTCAACCAGTGAAACCCAAGGAAGAAGCGGAGTCTCATCAGAACAAATCATCAGCAGTGATCTGATCTGAAAAGCAACGTATTTAGTCTCTACTCTGGACCTGAGATGCCATTGAGAACATTTTATGTTTCCTACAGACGGCTGTGGACTTCATGCTGCTACAATGGGAATCTCACCAAATCTCAGGCCTTTGCATTCCACCACACTCACACTTTTGCCAGAAGGGATATCTGTCCCAGGAGAAGACAGAAGGTAGAGCACTACTTTTTGACAGATGATTCACTGGCTAGGATGAGCAAAACCGTTCTTGCTGAATGTTGGGTTTTTAATGTTACTGAATAAATAAAACTTCTCCAAGATTAAGTGATAGTGCACTTAGACATTTTGCACAGCCCTCTTTCATTATTGTTTAATTTTAAAGAAACAGTATCCAAACAATAAGAAATGTGAGATTTCTATCATTTAAAGAGCTTGGCAAAAGCCACACTGCGTCTCTTTTGACTGATTGATTACTTTTTGAATGCAGCAGCTTTGCCAATAGCTCTTAGACTGTTTTCTCCATCTAGTCAGACAGCTTCCCATGTTGTTTATGAAGCCTGTTTACACACCAGCTGGGGAGAAAAAGCCTACTTTTATAGCCCTCTCCCTGAAGCCCTTGATCCTCAAAACTCAAAAATTAGCAGTGGAAGAATAAAGCTTATGAAACAGCGTTATACTGGAACACAGGATAGGAAGGGGCTGCTTATGTCCTCACTTTCAGCCCCCAGCAACCACAGGCAACTGTGGCAATAAATATTTCAGGACTGTAGACCATCCATTGTGCACATACCCACACTGCAAAGGCCACACAACACCCTAAACCAAAATGAACATCTGTAGTGAAAGACCAACCACCACAACTAGACTGTGCCACAGGAAGAGAGTAGGAGAGAGAGAGGAGCACCACCACCAAAGCTCCCTCTCTAGCAGCGCATTTGGCCAACAAAACTCCCAAGTGACCCAGTAGCCTCAAACTACAGAAGAAGGCAAAGCACTCTGTCAACTTGATCTAGGAAAAATTCCCTCCTGACCCAATACCTGGTAACTGGTATCTGGTAACTGCCCCAGAAGGACACACTGGTCAGACCTTTTATTTTAACTGAGCATATTTAAAGTTGACAGGGTCCTTCTGGCATACAGATCAGATTCATAATGCAGATATCAAAGTAAAACCAGGTGAACTCATCTGCTGAACCAGAGCAATTAAGCTCTTCACTTGCCACAAGCCCAAAGCAACACAACTTAATCTACTGCAAGAGAGGCTTGCAACAATCTGCATTTCCTTGCATTTGCCACAAGCTAAGAATGCACAGATGGACCACTGCCTGTGCTTAGATGAGCCACAGTAACTTATTAAGACATGGTAACTTGACCCTGGATCTGGGCTCTTAGGTCTTCTGGCTACACCACAACCTTGGCCTAGATGCATGTAAAAAGTATAGACAAAAGCTTGCTGATATATGCTACGCCATTAAAATCAACTTATGTGGTCCTAAACGGATCTCATAGTGGCTCAGTGTGTGCAGGTGAGGATGCTGCAGATAAGCAGCAAACTTTTTCTTTCAGCAAAGTCAGTTGGAAATAAGCAACCTGTACATTCAAGCATAGTGATTTAGCAAGCTCTTTTAATTACAAAATTAATGTCACTGCAATTGGAAATCAGGTGTGGGAAGCACTCGCATTAAAGGCAAGTTGCCAACTAAGCTTCAAGCCTTGAAGAAGTTGAGCACTTCTGACTTACAACAATGATCATCACTTCTCACACTAGGAGAAGTCTCCACAACAGTAACACACAAATCCCTCAGTTCTAATTGATCATCAGTCTGGGGTAACTTTTGTACTAACCTGAGTTAATAATTGGGATGCTTGTGGAACAGTTCTCCTTTGCACAGGCTCCCATCATTGATGTGAGGGTTGTAGTGGGGACTTCACCAATACCTGTGGAAAAAGCAGGATATTGACAAAAAGACAGATACTACATTGATACTAAGTTTTAAATCATTATTTTCTAGAAGCGAATCACTGAGTTGAAAAGTTGAGAAGAAAAAGCAGAACAAATTATACCACCAATTCCTCCTTCCTCGAACAGTCTGCCTCAACAGCTCAAAGCAATCACAAGGAACAAAAACACGGTTTTATATTTACTGTATATCACAGCTATTCCCATTTCATCTCCTGAAATTAATGAATCTACATCAAATGCTGCTACTTCTGGATAGAACGAAATATATTCAAAGCAAGAAACAACTGTCAGATATGAAAATAATGTCAGTTTTAAAACCATTAGATAAATTATTCATGAAAGCTGACAAGAAGGACACCAAGCTGATGTTCAGTTATCCTGAATGTAGAATACTTAAGAGTTTTCAAGGATTATAACACAGTTTGGTACTCATTTGTAAATATGTATGGGTTTGTGTAAAACACTAATTTAACATTCCCAGAGTGGGTAAATGTGTACATCAGCTTGATTTTATCAAACCAATTTTATCTTGTGCATCTTCAACAATCTTCTGCATTTCAAATCAGAGATACAAAAAGGTTTAAGTAGAAAAAAAATGAAGGTAAAATCATACAACAAAAGTAACAGTCTAATACAATCTGTGCAACACACGCTCTGACTTTCTGTTTGTACTACTTTATAAAGAAACAATTTGAAGCACTTTTCTTGAGATGCATAATGTTCCATCAGTATACAGTCAGCATATTTTCCTGATGAGTTTTTGATCAGGAACAGCAATGTATAAAGCCAGCAAGAATATACCCACACCACAAAAAGCTGCCAAGAACCCAACAGAAGAAACCCAAACACACAGGAACTGCTGCACTGGACCAGACCAGTGCTGCGTGCAGCCTCACATCCATTCTTCTAAGATGGTCACAATTACCTTTCAAAGTGAAACTTCATATCATAAGTTCTGTCCCAAAAATGAATGGTAAGTCAAATATAAGCCAACTTAGCCCTTTTAAGATGATCAGTGGCAAAAAAGCAAGGTGTGTTAGACAAATCTGTCAGGTTCCTTTGTTTTTCATATGGTATCAAAATAGCTACGAGTCCACCATGCCCCGGGTCTTGAATGACCTTTCCCTTGTTTGTGTGCTTTAGATCCTGAAATAACAAATTTAGGAAAAGGCTGGCAAACACTGAGTGCACACAGTCCAGGGTGGATTCCACTAGTTGTTCTGTCCTTATGTACAGGCTCAGCATTTGGGAAAACCATGTCTCTAGGAATTTAATCACAAGCTATTCTCGGGTATTTCTTTGCAGACAGTTACTTCTCTGCCTGTGCTCCCAGCATGCTGGTTGGCAGCATATACAAAGATCTCAACAGACCAGACCTGTTTTTTTTCTAGCAAAGCAAGTTTGTAACTCTCTATTCAGGTTGGTAAAATCTCTCATTCCAGAAAGCTGAAATCCTGGCCTTTTTAAAACTGGTTAAAAACCTCCCAATGATTTTACTGAAGCCAGGATTATACACTAATGGTAATGTTCATGAAATACATGCTGAATTTAAAAGATGCGCCAGGAAACCTCCTATCACTAGAAGTGTGGATTCCGTAATAGATTTCTGCTGGATGAAGCTTAAAAAGTAATCAAATACATCTATTGAACGCACTAAGATCACATGCCTCTTTAGTACACAGAAAATACTATGAGCTGGTTTCAAGGTGGAATGAGAACCAATAGAATCCACTTTCAGCTGCTCTTCCAAATACTTAGGAATAGGTGGGGTTTTTTTATATTAGCACAAGTTTGAAAAGAAAACATAATAAATCAAATGTGTTAGATTTAAGTATTTCAACAGATAAGCCTAGTCTAAAACAACCCTACATACATTAAATTTTACTCAGAGACTTAATTGATTTCTAAGGTATATAGAATTAGTTCTGCTCTTACAGATACAAATAAAGAAATTTAATTTCCTTATATGAAAGTTAGGTTAGGCAGACAGAAAAGGCATATATGGGAAGCAAATTTTAATATAAAATCAATACCTGCAACAGGGGTCCTGATTTTCAACCTGTCAACCTCCATGATAAAGTCATCTTTCAAGAAGAGGAACCCAATGATGGAGAAGAGATAAACTAGGATGAGTGCTAGCACTGCAGTGAGGATAATGGAACGACCATTCCGGGTAACACTTTTTATCACATTTAGCAATGTCTCTTCTCTGTACACCAGATCAAACAGCTGGGAAAAGCATAGAGTAGAGGAAAAATGAATACAAATGAGGCAATACAGAGATGCTACATAGGAAAACAGCCTGAACTACTGAAACATACATCTAGCTGTGTTCTAAATTCTCAGCTTCATAAACACACAATTCACATTGATTTCAGTGGGAGCTGGGCATGCTTATAGGAGGAGAAAATCTAGCACAGAACTTTAAATTTTAAGATAGATTATAGCAAAATCCAAAGTCACAAAGTATATATGAGCCTGATCCAGACATGGGTAATGGTTACTAACAAGATCCATTGCTTCCCCATGTTCAAAACCAGGCTAGATTAAAATTAAAAACCAGTGTCTTCATACTATGGATCTATATCTACAAATTAATTTTTCATGTTATCTCCCATCTGATAAACATGCATGGGCTGCAACTCAAAAATGTACTCATGCATGTAAGTAATTACATGTCTGTAAACTGTTTCTTTGAGCTCATGGCATCATTTAAAAGTCATTCACATGTACAAGGATCAGGGCCATCTCTTTTTGGGTCAAAGTTAAATTCATTGTACTGTTTGTATAAAACTAGAAACTTCTATTCTTTTTTACCCTGTACTATATGCTTTCCTGGTATTTAACTTTAAAGAAAAGCACACATTAAGATAATATTGCTTTAAATGTCAAAGGCCTAAAATCGCAATTAAACGTGATGAGCTTTTCAAGAAACTATAGGTTTTCTTCTCTTACAATTCTATTGATGTTCTATAGTGCTTTCGACCTTATCTATAATGTATGTATTTCCACTTCAAAACACTCAGATTACAGATATAAGCTGACACACTATGATTTATCAAAATGGTCCACAGAAGAAGGTATTAGCCACAATTCACAAGATCTGAAATCCACAGCCTTGTGAAAGGATTAATAATGAAGGAAGAATGAAGGAAGACAGTTATCATTCATTCCATACAAGACAAAGCTTAAAATGAGGAACAAATATGAGAGTTTAGAATATATCCACTACAAAGTGAACACCTGGAAGGAACTTGGGAACGTGAACAATTAAAACATCCATGACTCATGGACACTGGTCAACAGCAGTCACTGAAAAAAGTAAGTACATAAAATGTTTCTTAAACTACTGGGCACTTTGGCAAGTATTTTAAGGTAGAGATCACCTCACTCATTAAAGGAATAACAGATAATTTGCTGTGCATTTTTTAAGCGGAAGAGTTATATCCATTTGAAAAGGGTTCTGCAGCTACAGCCACAAAATCTTGGCTCCTTTGAAATCTGCCCAAACTGTGAAGCTGACTTTAAATGTCAAGATCTGGAAAACCTGACTTCAACAGGAGGTCTACCAGCGTAAGGACTGAACCCCTGAAAATCTTAGTGTGCTTGACACACCACTGTGAAACGCTGGGAGTTCACCACTATTCAGGAAACTGAGAAAAATATGACAACAGGAAAGTGAACCCATATAAATGACCACAATTTAGTCAGTCTCCCTACAAGTTTCAAACGTTCCCGTATGAAGCAAAAGGATTAGAAAACAAGAGCAGTGAAACACCTTTTACTGCTATTCAGCATGAAGGAAGCAGTTAGCTGAGTTTAGCATAATTTTGTATGATTCATTTTCACTGCACCTGTATCATATTATAAAAAGGTATTCCATCTGGGTAATGGCAACAAAAGAAAATGAAGTGGGATACATTTAAAGTGATGAATCTTCCCGCTACACCAGAGGCATGCCATCCCCATTTCCCAAGTAATTTTTTTTTAATTTATTTTATTAGGGCTGCAAGATGAACTGAGGAATGGGATCCTTTGGTATAGGTATGACGCATACACCAGTGGACAACTCCTGTCCCACAGAGATTATGACTGACACAAGATACAGGAAGAACGGACACAGAATATACGTATGCTGGGGAAGGGTGGGAGAAAGGAGTGGGCTGTATGATGATCATCTGAAAAAAAAGGGGCAAACTTTCAACTCTAAAACAGATAAAATAAGTCCTAACAGAAACAGGTTCTAATGAAAACAGCAGCTCCTACGAGGCAGCAACACAACGGCGTGCTAAAAATACACATGATTTGGCTTGATTGTCAGGAAGAAATTGAAGACAGCTGCATGGGTAACGGTATTTTCTATTTTTGCAAAGTTTTCCCCTCCACAGAAGCATATACTTACCAGGAAACTATAGAAGAATTCGTGCACGCAGAGGCCCAGCATGCAGACCAGGACGTATGCTACGTGATAGAGAAAAGCCATGTCCATGATGACCGCTCTGTAGCCACGGGTGAAAGTTCCACGGTTCCCAACAAAGCTCACCAGAAACACTATTTTGTTACAAAGCTGTGGGAGGCAAGAAAGGCTAGGTTTATTCCATCAGAAAAATGCTGTTATTTATTGTTTGCATTGCTGTAGCGTGCAAAAAGTCTAGATAGATTGCATTGACTAAATGCACAACTTTTAGATAGCTGGAGTGAGATGAGAGAAATCCAGCTCCCAAGGTACACTGGGAATGAGCCCGTGAGAGTAAGTGGAAGTACGTCACCCCTCTAACACTGCATTGCGCCTCATTAGGTTGTGATTTATTTCTATAACATTAGTGAGTAGGTAGGGTGGGATTAATATCATAAGGCATTAAAAAAACAACTGGGGAGTGAATTCCTAACAATTTTGAGTTTAGACCCGAGATTATATAAGAGCAGCAAGGCATGCCACTACAAAGAGAACAATAGTAACACAACAGAAAGTGTGTGGGGTGCGTGTGAGATCTACTATTTCCTTCAGATCGTGTTTTTCTATATTAAAATCCCTAAAAAAAAAAATACTGGGGGCATTTTTGAAGTATAGCATTTAAGCAACAGCATCAGATTCTTCATTGCTCCTGAGCTTTGCCTGCATGCGAAGAGCAGTGCAGAAGTAAATACGAAAGGGGCTATCCTCATCTGTTGGGTAGTCCAGGACAAGCAATGAGGACTCAACATATTTTTTTCTTTCACAAATTTGACATGGGCAAGTGCTGCTTACTTGCCTTTACCTTTGACTATATGTCTGGGTAGTTAAGTATGTGAAATTCTCAGAGAACTGGTGGCAAATAGCCCAATACTTTGTGCTAAGGTGAATTAGAGCTGCAGCAGTCAGGCAGAAATCTAAATAGATGACTTGTGAGCATGACTGTCTATGTTACCAAGCTCAGTAAACTTGCAAACTTATTCATGCCTAAGTTAGGCGATCTGGCAAATGGCTGAAAGAATTTTTAATTTTGAAAACTTTTTTCTAGTCAAAATTATATTTAAGGTCACAGAAACATCTCACAAACTTGTGTCAATATTGCTGAGTGTATTAGTAGTGAAAATTATTCTTTTAACATGAGAAACTGTAAATTTGATTGCCCTTATTCAGCAATTTTTCTTTAAATTTCATATTGTTTTTATTTTTTAAATATTTGCATATGCACAAAACCAAAACAGCTCTTTTCTTAGCTTCCCACTTCGCTGATACTGCTGTTTCAGGATGACTGGAAATGATTATTTTTTTTTTGGCTTAACTAGTGAACCAGAAAAAGAAGTTCTTTTCACAGCTCTAATCAAGGACTTTTTTTAATAGGAGACCCTTAATATCTGTGATTCTGCTGAAAGGGAAATTCTGCTTGCTTTTTAAGTACTTACATTAGCAGCACCAAGAAGTATCAAGGTAGGACCAAGCCCTATAGTATATATAGACCTGAGAATAACAGACACCAAAAAGGGTCGAATACCAACAGGCTTGGAGATGAAAAACAGCATTGCTGTACAAAACGCCACTGCTATCCAAAGGAGGACTGAAAACAACGGAGAGAGTGTGCCTGTATAGAGGAGAAAGGGAGATTTGAGAAAGGCATCTTTGGAGACTCCATTTTTCACCAAGAAACAGATCCAAAAGATCAATTCCTTTGCCAATACAGCTAACAAAAATCGTGATTCATGCATCACAACTGCTGACCACAACTTGCCCTAATTGCAGCAAGAGCTATTATTATCATAGTATTGTTGATTTTTGTGCAGGTAATAATAAGAGCAGCTAATGAAATTTCCATTAAAATCCAAGGAGTGCTCAGAGATAAAACAGTTTACCCTTCTGGAGCAAGCTACTAATCAGCTCCCTTCTGCAGGGATCATTAGGGCTCCTCCGGTCTAATTCCATGATTGCTCAGCTACAGAAATAGCCAGTCCTCGGGGCGGCGCAGCAAGTGGCACCACGCTGCAGTGTCACGTTTTGATCCCCAACAGCACCAAAGCGCCCCGGTTTTAGAAAAGCAGCTTTCTTCGGAACGGCTGCGGGTGTTCAGCGGGAACCTCCGCCCCTGCACGGGAGCAAGGCACTTGCCACAGCGGGAGGCAGCCACAGGGACTTCGGCAGGAGCAGGCAGCATCTGCATTGCCGAGAGTAGCTGAATAGCTGTGCCTTGCTCCTGGGGAGGCGGTGGGTCCCGCGTCTTGCTGAGCTCCTGTGGGCACGCGAACCGCTGCCTTCAGAGTCAGTCTCTTCGCCGCTCTGCAAGATGCTGGCTCCAGGCTCTCCCTGAGTTTTGAGCGATGCCCCTATTTTCCTTCTCTCCTCTGCTTAAAGCCCTGGAAACACACCATGTTGCTGTGATATAAAAAGCACATTCAGATCGCAGGGCACTGTCACTCTTGTACACTGACTTCTATTGTTATCAGATGAACTGAGAGGTCAGTGACGGGGGAGAAGGGAATAGAAAATTTAGCTAGACTCACAATAGAAATCATGCTATCTCTTTGGCAACAGATACACAGCTGAGCAGCATCAGTGGGATTAGAAAACAATGAGATGAGGCCCTAGCCTCAACATTCAGATGGCATCCGAACTTCTCCAAAGTTCAGGAGTGTATATCCTTGGCAGGAGGTTCAAGGTCGGCTCTGCTAGTTTCTTCGCCAACAAGATTTGGAAACTTTTAACAGAACCTAAAAAATAACTTCCAAGTGAATCTGAAAGGTGAGGCCAAAGCACTCAGTGTTTCTTTAACAAATCATTTTTTCTTCTTCCCTACTGCAGGTCAAACAATTTCAGGTCGCAGAACCTACGCTGGTAACGTGTGCAGACATGCACGCCGGAGGCGAGGAGTCCTCATCTGGAGCACAGTTTCGCTTATGTCATATGATGTAAGAACTGCAGAAATCTACTGAAAGGCAGCATTCTTGGGACGATTAGATCAGCCCAGACACCTCAGACATCTGAGTATGGGGGGATTTACAGAAGGTAAAGGGGAAAAATGGGAGACAAACTCTGGCTGTGAGATCAAGTTTTGGTGGACGGGGAAGCTGGAAGTGAGGAGGCTGCCTCATGACCTGCTCGTCCCATTTGGCCACACCTATTGTTTATTGCTCAGGAATCGCTTTTGCTTTTACAAGCAACAGGAACTGGAATCCTGAAATGCACTATCACTGAAATCACTGGATTACTGGGGCCACTTAAACTAATACTATATAAATCTGCAGTTCAAAGTAAGTATTAATACCTACTGATGGCAGACCAGAGGATTTCTGTGAGTAAAGATTAGCTAACATTCAGTAGCTTAAAAGGTTTATTTTTAACTCTTTATTTCTCCTCTCACCCTGCATGGGCTTTAATGTGTGTGCGCTCCGAGTGACTCTTCAGTTTACAAACAGGAAAGCACAAACGCTTCCCTTTTACACGGCACAGAGCTGCAAACTTTGCTACGCAAAGCTATGGAGGTGCCTGTGCCGTGACCTGCAGAGACCATCCCGCAGGGTGAAAGGGCAACATGGTCTCCATGCCAATATATTTTAATCTGCTGCCTTTCTGTTTAGCCAGCCAACAGGAATGTTTGCTTGTGCCAGCTCTGGTGTTTGTGAAAAGCACATGTATCTACTAGAAGCTGGACTGCTTCCACCAGCCCAGTCCACATGCCATCAGACAGAGGTGACTTTCAGTCACATTACTGACTGGACTGGACACGAATCAAAGACCCAGAGGTGAATGGCTCTACTCCCATTACCAGTATTCTGAACTATTTACTCTCCTTTATCCCAATTAAGCTTGTTGTGGATTCGAAGAGGCCTCCCGCTAGTCTGCTGCATTTATTTAATGAAATTTATTATTTGCTATATTTCCTGTGGCATGTGATGAAGCAGAGACAGAATCATAGGTTTTAAGCATATCTTTATATATAATGTGTTTATACTCTGCAACAGTAATATCCTTTTATCCCAATAAACAGAATAGTCAAAAGCCAACAAGCTAGTTTTCAAATCTTTCTATTCCATATGTTTTTAAGACTGCAAGTCATTCAGTTTGGTCAGTTTTAAGGAATCTCTGTCCCTCTGCAGCTGCCAGGAATCCTTCTTCAGCTCAGAAGCTGTAACTGAATGTGTGCAGTAGTACACTGCAATATGGCAATGTAAAAAAAAAAAAAAAAAAAAAAAAAAAGAATTAGCTCAGATCATCTAGATAATCTTCAGCTTAGCAGCTATGTTCTGTCTATTTTACTTCACATCGTATGGGCCATGTGACACACAGAAGATCAACTACCACATTTCAGACAACATCTGGTATCTACTTAAAAGATACTAAATGGCTTCTGCAGATATGAGCATACCTGAAGATGCAGTTTTATATAACCGTTACCTTAGAATTGAAAGCATCTAAAATTAAAAGGAAAAATAAAATCAAACTCCACTTGCCTTCATCTCCATCATCTCCAAAGGGGTAAAACAGAGCAACTGCTAAATTGATGAATACAGCAAGGTTGAAGGAAATGCTTCCCCAGAGAGAAATGTGTCTGGAGAACCAAAACAAGGGTGGATTATCTAGAAAGGGGAGAAGAGCAGCAATCAATAAAATGAAAGCAGGCAGGAACTCCATGAGTAATGGCCTCAAGGGAATTAAAAAATACAGATTAATGAAGAAAATATGCAGATCTTTAAAATAAACTGAAATAGACAAATATCAAACATAAGTTTGCCATAAAACATAGTTTCAAGCACAGCTTTTAATCCAAAGATCCCAACAGAGTTTATTCTATATGAGAGTTTTGCCTCTGCTAAGATTTTAGGACTGGATCTTTAGGGAAGGAGTCTTTTCACCTGCCTCTGAAACTAGCCTCTGTGCATGGAGACACAAAACGAAACAAACAAATGGATTTTAGCACTCTGCATGCCAGTCAACCAGAAGACCCAGAATGGGTCATCTAGATGACCCATTTGGACCAAGTACACTGATGACATTATTCAAAGAATGATGGAATAGGCAAGGTTTCAGAATTGCCATATCTTCCCCACTTCTGTCAAACCAAATACATCTTGATCTACTTTGGGGAGCAGGTAAAATTTAGTCTGACTGGGATTTGGTTCTATGAAAGCTGACTATTTTCTGACTATGATCCTCAGATGTCCAAGGTTACCTTCTGACAAACAGGTCTGCTCTATACTCCTGCTTAAAAGGACTCAAATGAAGCCAGGATCTCCATGTGTCAAAGTGCTGTACAAATACACAGAAATAGTCTATATCCCAAAGAACTTATAACCTAGTTAGAAAAGACTAAAAAGGGAAATAGGGCAAAACAGGGTTAAGATTTTGTGTGCAGAGTCACATAAACGATTCACCAAAAAGGCTAGGAATAAGATCAGAGGGTACTAAGACCCAGGTAAGCACTTCATATATATGACTGCACTACAATATGTTTAAATGAACATTTAAAACAAGATTCTACAAGTGCAAAAGTGTGAAAAAATCTCTAGCCGGAGAGGTTTATTTATTCGAACATGATGTATTCCTATTAATTAGATTTTAAAGTACCAAGAACCTCCTGTAAGTATGCAGAGCATATTCCTGACTTGCCTGCACCCAGCTAACTTTTTATAAACAGCAGACTCCTTCAACTGCATGTGACTGTCTCAGGCTTTAGTCTAAATAGACTTTAACTGTGATTAGGTAAATATTCAGATTTCATTGTGATAACCTTATGCTGTTGACTGCTGAGATTTAAGCATTTGGAGCCATGGAAAATGCCATCTGTCAATTTAAGCGACACAGACTGCATGCTAACAGACACTTGGCTAAAGAATGAACCCAGCCTCAACCTGTATTATCTTTTCAAATAAAAAAAAAAAAACACACAGAGACTTGTAGGCCATTCCACTGATGAAAGGAATTGAGGAATTTCTGTTCTGAATAAAAATAAACCTGTTTTTTTTACTTATAGCATTAGGCAGGTCTGGTCTATGTAAGTATAGGGTTGGGTTCTTTTATTTGTATTTCTTAAGCAAAGCCCACAGATATGATTTTGTTACTGAAGCAATTTTTCTACAATACAGTGACTTTTATTCCGAAACAGACTGTATAGATAGGGAGTTATTCTGGAATAATTTATTTTTCAACTTCTATTCTGGCCGGTTTGTCAGTACAGACAAGTTCTTACAGTGCCACCAAAGGAAGTGGACCTGGGCTGACAGGGTTCAGGCTGAAGACTTAACTACTGCCTCTGAAAATTACAGCCTGGGAATTGACATTTATAAAAACTGCAACCAACATTCATTTTTCCATCATGTTAAGGATGCTACATTAAACCAACATTAAACCATATTGCTTTGACTATCCAAACTCCCTGCTGTGCTGACCATAGATCCTATTCTTCACTTCCTTCCTAATCAATTGTGTAATGCTGCTGTGAGCAGCTGATGTGTGCCGCCCTAACAGCATCTGCATTTTAGCAGTGAATGAAGTAATCACTCATGTGTTTTTATATACGTCTACATATATAAAATATAGTTTTCTTCCTTATCCCTCAAGGATACTATAGATGCTGAATTAGTTTGCAGCCTTGATTCTCTGCTTCAAAAGCAAAGGGCAGAGTTGACAGTGGCTGAGCTGGCAGGAGCTTCTTGTCCCTGGGACGTGGGCAGCAGCAGCAGCCCTGTTCCTGGTGTGGGCCAGCAGCTGTAATGCCCACCAGTGAACTAAACAAGAAACTCAGGGTACCTGGCTTGGCTTTGTTGCATCTCCTCTTTGGGTCCCTGCTTTTATGTCTCCCCCATGATCTTGACTGTGCCTGTCAGATCTGCGAGCAGCTTACGGTGGTACCTGTGGCTCTCCCACTACCCCAGGACATACACCAGTATGGGCTAACAAACTGGGACATACTGCAGCCTAGTCAAGCAAGGCTGATGTGAACTGGCAGAAGGGAACTGGCTCTACGGGAATTGGGCAGATTTAAAGCAGCTGAGGTTCTGGTGAGAGATGTTTTTAAGTGACTGACATTTACAAGTTTTTTAATGGTCTTTTAGGAATCTTCAAACCTCAAATATGCAGCTACACATGTTTTTGTTAAATATTAGGGGCCTTGGCTTAATTAGGTGCAACTCTATTGAGTTTAGTAGAACTACACCCAGTTCATCCATCCCTCAATTTAGCTTTTGGGAGTCCAAAACATCATCTTGAACACATTACTTATATTACTAACTGCTCCATATTATGCCTCTTTTATGGTGGCATGCGAGTGTCTCAGTTGACCTATACTCTACTGACCTACACTCTCAAGCCCTGAGCAGTTCTGCTTGTTGCACTATCGGAGTGAACAGAGAAAAGCGTACTATTAAAATGAAAGTATTTGAAGTCTTAAAAGCAGGGTTTTAGCATAATTAAGCTATTTTTTGAAATTGCAATACTTACTCCTAATTTTCTTTTGCCATTTCATCTCGTTGTAAAGATCCTCTGTCTGCTGAAAAAAGTCATTGACTTTGCTCCCTTGTTCATCTCTCTCTGTTGTATTGAATACCCGACTTTTGGATTCCCGAGTGAGGAATTCACAAATATTGGGGACAGGGAATACAATCTGTTCCATTGTTCTATCGTGGCGAACAATCTATAAATAAAACGTACGTTTTTTTCAGGATCAGTGACTTTCCAACCATTTTGTCATATCTTTTCTTGTTCACAGCTCCCCTTTTTTCTATAAATTAATGCATAAATTATTTGAACATTACAGTGAAGTTGAACTGATGAATCCTAAAACAAAGTAAAACTGTTTTTCTATTTTCAAAAGCCTACCTCAAAATAAGGAGGTGAATATATGTCTCAAGCAAAACCTAGGTCCAAACTTCCCCCAAATATAAAAGTGTTCTAATTCAGAATGCTTCAATTTGCAATAAATAGAAACTAATCTCTCCCAGTACACAGTGCAGAAGTTTGGGAGCTTTCTGCTCAGATCACGAAATTCTTTTCTCACCTTGAGTCTATTTCTATGATGAGATAAGTTGTGAAGGTGAACATGCAAAAATAGCACCTTGTTACTCAGACAGCACCCATATCTTGTCTGTCTTTATCTTCTTACTTGGCAAAAAACAAGGTTTTGCATTGTTTGTATTTCGGGGCCTACCGAGTTATCGGTGCGCGAGCTAGATTTTATTCCATCTCACCACACTGTCATGAAAATTGCCTCCCCATGCTGATCATGGACTCTGCATTACTAAAAATATAGAAATGGGTAGAAAACCCATCTTGACTCCTAGACCCATGTCTCTAAACAGCCACCAGTGAAAAAAACCCCCACTATTTGACTTTCAAATCAGACAAATGAGATACCCTGATATAGAGGAGCTATATCTGAAATGCTGAACAGGTTTAAGACTGCTTTCAGAGAAAGACCAGCAAACATCCATTTGATATAGCAGCAATGCTGGGCTGAGTTTCACTCTTCCAGTTACAGTTCTGCATTAAAGAACCCTCCCTTCTCTCTGTCAATTCATATTTATTATGTGAACATACTAAAACCCCCACCTGTCTTCAGTCATTTTTAGGAGTAACATAGTCAAGCACATTTGCATTGGAGAAGAAGGATAATTACTCTCATGTCTGCCCATGGGCACGTGCATTATGTGACGTTTGAACAGGCAGTTCTGAAGTGTCCTAAGTAAATACTTGTGTCTTAGGCCAGCAGTCGTGCAATGAGACTATGTGACTAGCAGCTAACCTGGTAGGGTGAGGGAAGGAAGCTGACAGCACATCTTCAGTTCTGTTAGGGACTCAAATGAAGAGATAAGCTGCAGGTGCTGCTCTGCAGAATGACATTTTAAAAGCCTCCCTGAGAATAAAGGCCTCCCTATCTGCTCGAGGAACAGGCTTTGCAGCCATGGGGTTTTAGCAGATTTCAGAAACTACACCAGGAAGAGGATATTGGCCACATAAAAGCAGACCGCATTGCTTGTTTAATGCCTAAATTTACAACCTACCCAGGTAACTCACTGATAGTTGCTAACAGATACCTCAAAAGCACCCCAAATATTAAAATATGTGAAGAGAAGCACTGAGCCGCCCTCTGGACAACCACAGCCATGGAGCTTCCATCTATCCTGTGGTGGGATAACGTGACCAGTATCAGGCAAAAAGGACGGTGGGAAAGAGAGAAGGACCCAGCCACGGCCTGTCTTGATGGCAGCCAGGACAATACAGACCTGAGGCACTTGTGTCAAGACTGCTCCCAATGCACGCAAGCTCAGGTCCAATGTTGATGGAGCCTGGGACCCCACTGAAGGTAACATTATTGGCTTGGATTCAGGCTGGGCTGGTGTGCAACCATACTGTGCAGTTTTCATACTCGGCCAATTTTGGACTTGATACAGCACTTCCAAGAGAGAGCCAGGTGCCTCCTCTTCCTGCAGTCTCTCGCAGCAGCTGCCTTTGCACCATAGAAATTCTCGTCCTTACAAAGTCACTAAGGTCTAGAGATACTACAGTTCCTAACTCCTATCTTGATGCCTATAATCCCATGAAATCTGTAAGAGCACAGGAACTGATATAAGAGTTAACAATCTAAATACCTCTGTGGATCTTGATCTAAATCCAATCCATGGCAGGCATAAAGTTTAAAATAGAGAACAGAACTGATGAACCAGGCCAAGCCTTGGTCTTTTAAACAAAAGCCATACCGAATGTCTACACCACTTCAAAACCTCTTTGTACTCTAGCCAGACTTTTAATTTGATCAGTTAGCATCACTGGCTTTGAAACCGATGATTATTTATTTAAGTGATGTACCATACAAGATTATTCTTGACTTCATGACACAGCTACTATCCACAGTCATTATTTCCTTAACAAAACAGGTTTGGTAACAAACAGGAAAGTTACTGTAAAATGATTATTTGGAGCCACTTTTAATACAGGTGCATTCCTTTTTCTCCCATAGCCAAAAGCACATTATTCAACCTTCTCCTTCTCATAAATTATCTACACCAATTGAATAAGCTTTGCTGTTCAGAAGCTTAAAAAGAGGTGATACACCATGCACGAGATGCAAACTTGTCTCATATTCAATCTTCTAGTAAGCAATTCTTTACCTCTATCTGTGCCGTATGATTGGCATAATACCTCAAGGCTTCATCTCCTTCATCTGGATCTGACCCTGGCTTCAGCATCTGTTGCAATGTTTTATTGTGACGAGCCAACTAGAAAAAGAAAAAAAAATCTGATTTATATCCCGCTGCTATGTTTTCAGCTTTATCATCTTCGCTAACACAAATCCTCCTTCCCCCCACCCCCATATACTTACATGCTCAACTCAGTGGGGCTCTTTCCACAGATAACAACAAAAATTTAATTACTTGAGAACAATAGAAATAATTTAGTCTTAAGAAGTCAGCAGCAAGTCTTCAGCTCAGATTTATGAAAGACAGCTTAGCCTGCAGCCTAGATGGTTTTTGGAGGGCTTTTGACAAATGCCAAAAAATTAGACCGAATGCTTCTTTTCACTTAAGTTTAGACCTAAATTTGCATACCTCTGTCTATGTAATTACATTTACAATTAAATTTTCCCTGCAATTTCAAATGGCTAAACTGTTCTTTACCATGTTGTAGGTTGGTATTTCAGGGCTGCCAAGATAATGTCCATAACTATTTCAGAGGCAGCTGGACTGCAGTGGCAGGCAAATACGTTCTTAACTGTACAGTTTATATACATAGCACATATGTACACACACAAAAATATGTATCTCATATAAACTTTTACAAATTATAGACTTTACATGATTCATAAAATACATCTGTTCTTGTTGAATAGTAAATACTTTAAATGCTCGATAGCTGCACAAAGTTTAACACCAAGAATGTCAGCAAATACATTCATGATGCCCTTTAGGCCAGTGAGAAACAAAGATCTAATTACAAGGCATGAGGAAACATTACTAACAATGCAATTTTCCCTATATCATAGTGAGTGGTTTTCATCCAGAAACTCTTTTTTTTTCACCTATTTTAAGGTGGGGGAAAGCAAGGCAGGAAAGGAAAGGCTATTTTGCAGATGTGATCCAGGTCTTAATCACTACACCAACATCGCCACAATGGACTAGACACAGATGTTAGAAACGAGGCAGGTACAGCACTCAAAATGACCACAGGAACTAGGCTTTGAAGTGATGATCACCACAGGTGGATTAGGATTGTACTACATGAAATAACACAGTATCGTGAGGAATTATAATATAATTGTAAATCTACAAAAAGAATGTCAGGGATCAAGTCTAAAAGTAACAATGGATCTAAACAGATATTGTAATAATCTAACCAGAAAGTAATCTCACTTGTTTATAAGCTATTTGCATGTCTCACCATCCCCTTTTTATCTAAGAATGGAGGGGGAGAGGTACATATACAATTTACTCTATTGAAGTTCTCTAGAATGTACTGATCAAAATAAATTTTCTCCTTGATCTTGATACAAACTTATTAATTAAAGATGAATAATAATAAATGGAATATCCCAAAGCAAGAGAATACCAGGAAAGAAATATTCAGGAAGAATAAATGTACTTCCTACAACTTCCTCATGGACAGAAGTCTGCTTGGCCCTGATAGTAGAGCCCTGAGCCAATGTGGCAGAACATCAGCCTTTTATAAAAAAGGCTCACGAGCAGATATTCAGGGAGACATGCAAAAAATCATATGGGGGTCAACTGCAGAGCAATATTCTTTCCACCAATAATAGATTTCTGCCTTAAATAGTTATTTTTTTACTCTATCTAGCAAATGTATGTATAGTCTCATTACACGTATTAATATCTTACGCAGCTTCCACTTATTTTTAAGACTAAAAAGGTTCTTTAAGACTATCTGACTAGTTCTTCTCCTTCACACGAGCCATATAACCTGATCCAGTCAGTAGTCTTTGCAGTATGCCCACAACATCTGCTTAGCAGGACAACTTGAATTCATTTTCTAGAGGTCTTTTGCATCTCTCTCAATACACGCTCTAGTATCATGAAGAAACAAGACGCGTTTGTGAAAACAAGGTAGTTACTGTTTAAAAATTCCCTTTAAACAGTGTTACTATTTTGCCTTTCAGCTTTATTGAATGTCCCTCTTCTTCTGTACTTACGAAAGGGCAAGCAAGAGTGCCCGATTCACCTTCTCTGTATCATTCATCATTCCGTACACTACTATCACGTCCTCTCTTATTTGTCTCTTCTTTAAATTAAAACAATCCCTATCTTTCCCATCCTTCCTCAAACAGAAGACTCTCTATGACTCAATTATTTTCCTTGTCTATCTCCAAATGCCCTTTACTTTGGCTATATCTCTTCTTTAAGATACGAAGAAAAGAACTGACTAGACAGAACGCAATCACACCCTGCTTGGAGTGATGAATTAGCATAAACAGAAGCAAATATATTCCCCCTTTTTTATCTTCAGTAATACAGAGGAACTTTGCCTGTATCTTTACCCTTTTTTCTCCAATGTCAACCATTAAGATTTTGAGTTTTCTAATAAATGACAAGTCAAGGATATAGGGATAGTTCTTCTCATATTAAAATTATGCCATGCCAGTTTGGAGAAAGGGACATGTATAGGTTCAGAAATTTCCATTAGTACCACAAAAAATTTCCTATAAACATACTTGGATTTGTATACAGAACTGGAAATGCCATTTGTTAACCATATGAAATCTCAAGGTATTGCTTCCTGATACGCTTTTAACTGTCCGTAACACTTACTGTAAACGTATCTCCCAGTAAGTATCAGTAACAGAAGTTCCCTCACCACATGGACTAGAAACAAAAACCATGTCAGCCCTCTCGTGCTGTAATGGGACTGACTAGCACAGTGCGTTAACAGACTGCTGCTGATTTGAGACAGCACTGATGCCGTGCATATTTCACTATCAGGTTTCATGTGAACAGCAGCCACGTACTTTAAAAGAGTGTGATCAGTGATCTTCATTATACTTATACTTAGGGCGTGTTATCAGGCAGCGACTGCCTTGTGCACTGATGTGTGTACAGAGCCTACCACCACACAGCTGGGGCTTCCTGACACTAGCACTAGACGAAATCACCTGAAGAACAGGCCAGGATCTTCCGTGCTAGCACCTCATCTGCCAGTAAAGACACATCAGAAATGACCAGGGACTGCTGACCAAGCTGGAGGAACTACAGCAGATTTCAGAAGGGAAACCTACCTAAAGGTGTCAGCAGTAGTGCTAGGCAATAAGTGCTCGTAACTTCATTTCTCTCTGCTTCCCCATCTCTCTATATCCACTTACCTTCTGTGGCCTAGACCTTCAGACAGTAACCTCAGGGCAAAGGGTCTATTTTCTGCTTGTATTGCAGTTCCTAAGTGGATGGATTTCTCTACATTGACAGAATAGTAAGTACTGCTAATATTTCTGTATTGTCACAGCTACGTCAATGAAAGAATGGTGTGGACAGTAATCTGTGAAAGCTCAGATCTGAAGCAGAGGCCCACAGTAAGACACAGAACAGCTTTAGAAATGCTATGTTATTTGGCAACTACAATGTTTTCTGAAGCTCTGCTTTCATGATCCTTCCTTTGCTCTGTAATGAGCTCAAAGGCCCACATGGGCATAGGGGACTGTGTCAACAGACTCCTTGACCAGCACAGAGCTTTTTGTGAGATCAAAGACATAGCAATGAAAATAACAATGTAGTGACAAACTGTGAACCTAAAATATGGAAAGCTTATCCAAGCTTATAATACACCCTAGGTGACAGTCTGTGACTGGCATGTAAAGGCCGTGCGAGCTCCGAATGACATTTTTTCATATTTAACTCCTGTGATGTAGTTAAGTGTTATTTCCGAAGTGCTGCACAAATCTTTTGGGGCAGCTGGAGGACAAGACACTGGATGGGCATGGACAATAGCAACTATAATGAAAAGAACAGCCCCATTTATGTTTGCAAAGCAAAGCTCAAAAATGCACAGCAAGCGTAACTGATACAAAAAATATCCATCACTAGAGCCTGAATTTGCAAAGAGCCCTGAAAAATCACCTCTGAAGAGAAAACTCTCTCAGTCAGTCAGTCATTCACCCATCAACCATGCCAGTGACAATATTTTAAATGTCAATACTATTTTACTACTCATCAAGGCATGTAGGAACAAGAAAGCAATAGCATACAATGGAAGGGTGATTTCCAAAGAGGGGATGTGTAAGGCAATAGCTATATGAATAAAGATCATTTGGCTTTCAGTCAGTTCCCCAGGAAGGATTGTTGTTCATCTTGAAAGATTTTTACTTAAAAAATTTGGAAAACACTGTAATAAAGCATCAGTACAAAATGTGAAAGATTGAGGACAGACCAAGACCGCTAAAGGCATTAATAAAGAAACAGCAGAGATAATGACAGAATTACAAGTAATACTCAGTCTAAACTCCTCACACAACACGATTATAAAATCAGATCTGCTAGTCATCTGGGATTCCATATATGATCAGCAGCATGGAAAACCACAGCAGAGCCATCTTTTGCAATTAACAATATATGGGTTTCCTACAGGCTTTTTGTTTTAAAGTCTAGATTTCCTTGAACAAAAATGCAGTTATTTAAATGTTTTCAAAGAAGAAGTGATTTAAAGCTGTGAACATTCATGTCATCAGCCTGTCAATAACTCCTTGACTTGGGATACTAGATTGATTTGCTAAAACACATATGTACATATGTGCGTGCGTGTGGAAAAATTGCTGGGAAAAGAGAAAGTAATTCTCCACTTTTCATTATCTCTGTAAAACACAGACCCCCTCCATATTTTTACAAGAACATGTCAGTCCCTGGTTATAAGTTGTAAACTGCAAGGGTCTCCTCTGTAGGCCAATCTTCATCAGAGGCATGAGATCTAACCCAGTATGCAGCCAAGACAGTTGTCAAAATTCCTGCCGATTTCACCAGGCTTTGCTTCAGGCCCAAAAAAGGACAGGAGTCCAAGAAATATGAGCTAGAAACAGCAGGATGACAACCCCCAAATTCTGTGATATTTATTTCACTCTCTAGCATTTTCAAACTGCCAAAACCGGGGGGTAAAGGTGACTTTTTATGACTAGAATGGTATAAAAGGATCTAAATGGGTGAGGCTTAGTCCTGTAAGCAACCAGGGTTTTCACGGAAGAGTTGGTTCACTGGCAGTGTCAAACACATTAAACTGATTTTCTAGAAAAGGCTGATGGAGTATTACTATAAGCTCTGGATAACTGGCCAAGAAGCACAAATAAAGACACAAATAGTTTCTGTGCCTTGAAACACTTTATATTTACAGTATTACTATTAAGAAGTATTACAAACATCTAAAAACCCAGAAACAACATTATTTAAAAAACTATTACCCTTGTCACCAATTCTCTTGAGTTTCTTCTCACAGCTGTAAGGCAGCGGTAAGGCTGTTACCTGGTGGGGGAGATACCTGGCACACAGGCACACCTGATGCGGCAAGGGCACTGGGTTAGGCAGCAGTTGGGAGCGCGCTGGGGTCTGGGGCTCATTTTGGGGAGGGAACTGGATGTGCAGTGCGCTTGCAAGCTATAGCACTGCACAGTGCCCTCTCTGCCCTTAGCCCAGGCCCCAGCTGCAGCTCACTAGCCAACCCTCTGGTGTGCCAGTCAGCCCCGTCTAGCGTGTCAGAGCAAAGACAGGCCACTGCACAGCCCTGGAAGTTGCTGAACTACAGACCTTGGCAAAAGTGAGGCAAGAGCTGTTTGTACAGACCTGATGTCCAATGCATGACATTAAATAGATCTGCTGTAAACTATCTTCATCTCTACCCTGTCAGTAACCAGATGTACTGCAGTGTGGGTTGCCAGCCCAAAGGCCAGTGGTCTTTCACCACAGAGAAATGAGACAAAATATAACTTCCAGCAACAGCAGAATAATTGCATCTGTTCAGATTAGTTTCACCTTGCTGTGCAAACAGACTTGTGCAGCTGGGGCTCATTTACAGCCGCAATCTCTTCCTCTTTCTTCCCCTTCAGTCTCTGGGCTCCTGGAGCCAGGCAGTGTGAGATCTGGTACCACCAAACACCCTCACAAGGGAAAACCCCGGTCATCTCACTGAACACGTTTTCTGCTTAGAAGCAAGAAAGGATAAAAAAGCTGCCTGGGGACTGACCAGAAAACCCCAAGGACCGAGAAACAACAGCAAAGAGAAAGTCAAGGGAGTAGCAAACAGGATGGGTGAGAGACAGAAGACGACAGGAGACAGAAAATGAGATCCTCTTCCCTGGCGTGCCAGGAGCTTACCACACACCAGCTCCCTGCCCAGGGCAAATGAGAACACTCCTATTCCATCAGTAAACAAGGACAGAGGGAAAGCAAGGAAAAAGGAAATGTCATCTTAACCATAACTGAGCAGAAATTTTTATTCCAACTGGCTGTACTAACAGTAATAACAACTTCTCAACTCCCCATGTTCCAATCAAAACTGAATGGTGCTTTCTGCAATACACAGGGCAACTTCCTTTCCAGAAGTCATTACAGTTTTATAGAGCGGCACCTTTGCACTCTACCACAAAGCAATCTGTTAACAAACATTAGGAACAGCAGGGATGGAGCAATGGGAGACTCTCAAATCAAGTATTCATTGATTTAATTTAGATGATTATACTGTACAGAGCAACCAAAAGGGTTTAGAGTTAATCTTCCCCTGATGGCTTGTGGTACATGAGCAGGGCCCTGGGTGGTCCAGACGCTGTGGATTCTGTTGCTGGGTCTTCCATGGCCTCGTGTAACCTCTGAGACACCACCTCTCCTCCCCAGCCTCCATGTGGTGCGCACTACAGATTATGGATAATAGCGATCTACCTCACAGGGAAGGGAGAAATAAAACACCTCGACATTATCACATAGGAGAAACCACCACTGTTAAGTGATCTCTATCACTATTATGTTTGCAGCCCCCATAACAAGTTTATTACTGGTTTTGCTGTGGTTTTGCTGTTCTTTTATCCCTGAGGAAAGCCAGCAGAAGACAAAATTACTTGCTAACATTTCAATGAGCTTTACTTCCATTTGTCATCTTCATAATTTCTTTCGCAGGCAAAGCTTGCTTTCAAAAAAAAAAATGAAGAGTATGTGTGGGGAAGGTTCAGGTCAGATAAAATGTGTTGCAACAGAACAAAATTAATTTGAGAGGGATGGGTGTGAAACATCTCTGCAGGCTATGTGTAAACTGTCATGGCCAGCTGTGCCTACATGAGCCAAACCGGCACAATGCATACTTTGGTCACATTTGGGTTTTGGTGTACACTGACCATACTGGACATAGGATGTGGACAGCAGTATGCAATCCAGAGTGTTCCAACAGGATGACACAACTGCACTTGTAGACTGCCTCCTATGATTACTGTAAGCAAAATTTTGGAGACTACAGGATGGAAGGAAATAAGGAGATGATGAAGTATCAAACATGATTATGGGAAGATAACAAGAAAGTTCAATGGAAACGGAAGAAAAAGAGAGCAGAGTTACTGCAACTAGTCTTCTTCACAGCATAACAAGGAAGAAGGTCCCAGCCACATGCAACTTCTATGAAAGGCAGATAAAACATTGTACCCAAAATAAGACCTTATTGGCATGCTCATCAACATTGTAAAGACCCAGTCTGAGAAAGACCAAAACCAGCAACAAACCAGCAAGCGTATGGATCCCAAATCCACACAGCAAGAGAACTGTTCACCTCTAAAAGCCACCAACACTTTATACACATACCAAATATATACATAAACCTGACATAGTGAATGGCATACCCCTTTCAGGAACTCTCAAAATCCTTTTGCTAGCAAGCACTTTACTTTCTAGGTTTCTCTCATTCAGAACAGTGATTCTCTGCAAAATAGCTATCTTCTGCTGTCTAACATGTGGCTTCTAAAGAAAAGGAAGGCTAGCAGAGACAAAAGGAGGAACTGCTTACGACTCCTGTTTTGGGGGCAATGCGGTAAGGGGAACCACTGTTTTAAGTCTTTAAGTATGGATATATTTCCTTCTGTAAGCCATAAGACTAGAAAACATTGATTGGCAGTCAACCTCCCGTCCTCTGGCACCAAGCAGAAAGTAACTCATGGGCTGATACTTCCAGAGTGGGCTCATCCTCTTCTCCAGAGTCTACCGAAACTACATGGAAACCAGCTCAGTCTCTGACCTGAAGTGTGAGACTTGCATCGCTGGCTCCCTCCTCATGTTTTCCCACCCTTAAGTCTCATCTCATACGTTTGCAGTATAGTGCCATGGTGTCTTTTGCACACTGTGACCCCTTAAGCTGGATGCAGTTCACCACCCAATCTATGATACAACCACCAGCTTTGCTACATGCAGGTATGGCTTGGAAGACGGCCACTGTACATACGCTGCACTTGTAGAGGCTGGGATAAGCCATCTACCAATTTTTAATGAAGCACATTAAAGAGGCTTAAGTCCTTGGCTGCAACTCGGTATCATGGCTCAGCCTCCATGATTCAAGCACTTGAATACGGCCATTATGTGGTGTTAGTTGTTACAGCAATAGCAAAGTAAAAAGTCTGTTTGTAGCCAACCCTGTTAGCATCCCACCTTTTCAACAGGTATTTCCACAACACACAGAAAACCATAACTTGGTCATTCAGGGTCAAAAACATATGAGACTAACATAGCAAGTAAATAGCTGAAGCTGCAATCTATCAAAAGACAGATTCACAAAAGACATGCATTTCCTAGTCTCTGCAGGGGTCTGATGTATATACTTTGCGGGGTACAAAACAGGGCAGTTATGAACTGTGGAGATGGACAGGAACTGAGAGATGTTTCCCTTCAAATAATTACAGTGGTGAGATTTTCCAGCTTTTTCAATCATGCTGTTGAATGTTTGCCTCACCCTCCAATTAGCAGAGCAAAATAGCTTTTTAAAAAAATAATTTAGGGGTATAGGAACAGAGAGAAGAAAAAGTAAAATGGTGAGTTACTCTTTCCAACTCTGTATTATGGCTACTGCCTTCAGGAGAGTACTTTCACCTGACATCTATAAAGTAACAGTTCCCGGTAGGAGAGCAAAAGGGTAGAAATTTCATCTCTCTCCTCATCAGACATTCACAAATAATGCTGCTTTACCCAACTAACTAGCAGCTAAATGGTGCTCTGCAGATAGACTCATAGAAAAACCTAGAAAGACCAATTTCATTTAAGGCTACCACAGATCATCATTCATGAAACAAATTCTGAAAATCCTTGCCCATACATAATGGCAGATAAACCATTTCTTTAACCCCAGGTTGATTAGATGTTTATCCGTGTGCAGGTCTGAAGGTGTTTTACTCCTGTAAAACTACTGGTGGTCATAAGTAACTGATCACCTCCTTTTGGTGCAGAAAAGCATAATCAGCTGCTAAAACTAAATTTCACAGCTGGACACTTTTAACCAGTAACTCTTATAGCTGCCTCGGAAAAAGTGCAAGGTGGACCTCATTTTCAGATTTCTGCACTGTGTTAAATAAGTGAAACAAAAAGGATGGCAACTGAGGTAGTCCTGCCTATTTGTAGACTACAAATTCAGATCTTGTCTATTCTGGAAAACTCTTAAGATGACTGAAATACCTAATTAAATTATGACATCAGAGGAGATGAGAGTTAAAACTGAGCAACTGTGAGGACCAGACATATTTTGACATTCTGTTTAATGCTCTCCATTTTTGTTAACCTGTAATTATTTCAATGACTACTGAACAATTGAGAGGGATAAAAAAGTATGTCTTGTTACAGAAGATGCTCCCCCTGTTTTTAATTAAGGTGTAGGATTTCACAATGCAGATATCTGAGGCCTATTAGAACTGCTCTGATAACATTAAGTAAGACCAGACTTCACTTTCATGATATTGCCAAGGTTACCCTCACTTCCCCTCAAAACAAACAAAGCAAGTTCCTCCTAGCTTAGAGTAAAATGTTTTAGTTGTGCTTTAGATATAAGAAAAAGAGCACTTTGGTTCATTTGAAGGTCACCTCTAATGGAAAAGCCCCAGCTCTGCCTCCAGAGCAAGCCTTCACCTACAGTAGACTATTACAACTTAACACTTTGTGTAATTCAGCTTTCTTAATAAGGGCAGTTTGCTGCAATCTGAACAAAGCAAGTAGCAACATTACATACATTTCTGAGCAGACAATATGTATGCCCTGTGGTTGAGGGCAACTGAAAGTGCAGTCTACATTGAAGAGTGACTTTGTAAAGATGGCACTGTGCGGTTCCACATTTATTGTCTCTCAATGGCTTCTGGATTGAGTTTACTCAGTGTACAAGTGAAATGATTTTTAATTCTACTTAACGCTCCTCCATGCAACTTCAATAGAAAAGCTTTAAGTCAAGCCATCCTCTTTTTCGCCCATGTATCATCACTCTTAATGAAGACTGTGCGTGCCAAATGCAATCTGGGATCTCTAAGGTAAGAGTATGATTTGAGGGCAACAGGTCAAGTTCTCCACTAGTATAAATCAGTACTGCTTGCCTGCTTTCAGTGGAGGCATTCCCATGTAGACCAGCTGAGGATATGGCTAAATGAAGACCCATTCTTAAAGTGAGAAGTTAAGTAACTTGCCCTGCTTGTGATACAGAATCAAAGGAGAACTAAAGTCATTCTCCCCAGTCTGCCCTGCTTCAGATAGCTATAAAAAGGTAGTATGTTTACTCCTAATACAGGACTGCAAATAGAGTCTGAGAGCAAAGAATGTCTTAAACAGTATGTCATTGTCCCGCAGCCAATTTTCAGAGTAAAACCACAGACTAATGTGAAGATTTCACAATGCAGATATTTGACAAAGAAAAGATATTTCTTCTGGTGTAACGTTTGGGCCCCAGCACCAATACAACATATTTCCCAACGACAAAAAAAAAATCTTGTAAACCACAAAACACAAGGACACAGGATAACAGAAGTTAAAGATAGAAGAAGAAACCCACAAAGCAGAAATATTAAAGCCACCTGTGCACTAGTGAAATACACAATCACCAGAGCCAAAGGATATATCCCTCATTAATATTGCATATAATAAAACACACACATATGTATAAGACACTCGATCTTACTCTAGAGAAGTAGAACCAGAAGAATGGAAATAAACTAAAACCTTTGTGGCCAGCCTACAGTAAAAACCTCTAGCCTGAATCCTAGCAGCTCTTAGCAGCCTAAGTCAACAGGACACCAGAGGGAAAACAGAGGTCCCCATGTAGATCCCTATCAAAGTCACAACAGGATTCTGAGGTGAATGCTTCCAAGGAGAAGGGGAGAAAAAGAAACGTTGAAGGACAAGTTGCCAAGGTTTTAACCTGAGACCTAACAACGAAGCACAAGTTGCCAAGGTTTTAACCTGAGACCTAACAGCAGCCACAGACATTTGTTTAATCTTTCAGGCGCTCATTAGTGTCAAGCCCTTGTGGCAGCCTCCATACTGTCTCTCTATACTGTAGCTGGCTGAAGGTAGAGTTATATACCATCCTAATGAGCCGCAAGGAGGGTGATGTGCGTCATTGGCTTCTGTTTCAATCTTGGCAATCTAAGTGTAAAAGCCTTGCAACAGCTTCTGATTCTGCTGACATTTAATTAGCCGGTGTCATTTTGATGCCATAGCCTGTCTCATCAGGATGATAACTACAAAACAACATGTGGAGCATAAAAGTTCTATAAGAAGTTTCAGGTCTGGCAGCCAAGGATATGAGTCCCCTGACAGTCACGGTTCCTGGGACTGGTCCCCATTAGCCCTTTGTTTTGGCATTGCTATCAGCAAGAGCTTCTCTGTTAAGGAGAGAGAAGGAAACAAAACCCCAAAACTGCAAACCTCAGCAAAGCCTTGCAAAAAACAACATTCTTTAGCTCGAAAAATTATACCCATCCTGCAGAAAGGGAGCATACTTATTGCACAAACTCACAGCTATTCATCCTGAAGGACAGGTTTATCCTAAAGAATGGATTTGACGATCTCCTGGCCTCAAAAAGTAGTCCTGTTCATTTAAGTATGTATAGTACTTTTCTCCATTTGCCATCAGATGCTTGGGAAGACAATCTCCAATAATACCTGCCAATTACTGCTTGCTCACATCAGCTGCAAAATTTGAAAATGGTCATCGCTACACAAAATGTGACTGGTCTATGTTTTCACTCAATATAACCAGTGATTCTGGTACAGTACATCCATTTACACCAGACAAGCTCAGACTTTTTTCTATGTGGGTCTTTTTTCCAAAATCCTATTCTCATACACTAAAGACACCACTGTTTTAGAGTGTCCCAGTCAGAGATGTATAAAAATTCAAATGAACCAAGCCATTTAATTCACGGAACAGAATCAGCTCAAAATCTTTGTCAGCAGAACCTAGGCACAGCCTAATGTTTTGTAAAGACAGACACTTATGGGACTAATGGGCCACAGCTCCATTTTTGAGCAAAGCATCTACCTGAGGCAGAGGATGGGCAGAAAGAGGTCAGCAACCTTAAAAATTCACCAGTGTGAACCAGTGTGGTCCCCAGGTCTCAGCTCTTTGGGAGGATCCTTGCTGGAGCTGAAAGCTGCTTCCCAACTGGATGAGGCTAAGCCTATCTTTTTAGAGCACCCACACGGACAGGG
Source organism: Astur gentilis (assembly GCF_929443795.1). Classification (NCBI taxonomy): domain Eukaryota; kingdom Metazoa; phylum Chordata; class Aves; order Accipitriformes; family Accipitridae; genus Astur; species Astur gentilis. The sequence goes on along the minus strand of NC_064897.1, from coordinate 9,476,775 downwards.
AGAACTCTTTTAGGCAAATGTTACGGGCCAGTAATGGCAACACCACCACTGAGGCTAAAGGTGTTCTTGCAAGACTTTTCCACTTGGCTTCTGTTCACTTCTTTTCCATGGTATAACCCTGATATTATCATTTCAGCCAGTTAATGCTCACTGCAGACTGCTGGTGGTTGTAACTGGTTCCACCCATTCCCTATTCTAAAGAGCCTTCCCCGTGTTTCTTTGCTGTGCCTTATAGAAGATGCTTGTTGATGCACAGTATTAAGTAATTAATTTCTTCCTTTTTCATCAACATTTCTTTTTAAACAGTCAAATTCACCCCAAATTTACCCCTGACCACAGTCACACTTACTTCACACAGAATACTGTTTTGCCTACCTGGGATAACCCAGCCAGTTGACAAAACTTTGGATTCTCATACTAAAGGACAAGTTACATACAATGATCCTGTCTCACATTTGGAGGCACACATTCACAGTGCTAATTCTCATGTTCCCCATACATTAAATAATGGAGAATCTGCACCCATGATTTTAAGGAAGGTCTTGCCATGGCATCCCTTGACATGACTTGAACTATATGTGGGTCAAGACAAATGGATGGGTACAAGAATTAACATTTACTTTATAGCATGTTTTAGTAAATGTATTTTACTTTATGGACACACACAAAAACACAAGGAAAAGAAGGACCAAGGTCCAAGTTCATCTGTCTAAATGTTAAAATACATCTAAGTGAAGGAAAGCCAGCAGCTGCTCTAAGCTACACCACCAAAAATAACTACCCACAAAAAACCTTAAGCCTTACAATACCTCCCTCATACACTTGTAGACATTATCTTATGAAAGCTCTTCTTGCCTTAACAATCTATAATATTAGCAGCACAGAAAAGCTTATTTGAAAAATATATGTTAGCATCATTTCTTTAAAAGACTCTTAGAGTACTAATGTGCTCAGTGGTTATGCACTTCTCAACTGTAACACCTGATAAATGCCAATTTTCCTCATTAGTAAGGTAGCTGGGATTGAGTGAACATAGGACGAAACCCAATGTAGCAGTTAAAGCAAAGCACTGGGGACCAAGTAAGCTGTATTTGCTTCCCATGACAGATAATGACTTGCTGTCTGTAACTGCTTCTGGCTTGCTGTCTTCACCTGTAACACTGGGTAATACTACCTACTTTATGAGAGGGGGAAACAAAATTAACAAAAGCTTTTAACTGCTCCAAAATCCTACAAAAAGGAAGATTAATGATTTTAAAATTTCTGAAACCACTATTTTTATTGTCATTTATTTGTTCTGCTGTAGCGTATAAGAGTCCCAGAACCCGCAGTTCTAGGCACAGCATTGATGTGGAAAATAAAGGTGGTCCCAGCCATTGCTGTACTCAAATCTGATGAAAGATATAGAATGACATGCTAAACAGAAACCCACAGCAACAAAAGGCTTTGTGCTTCTTAGAATTTTACATATTTGGACAGCTGAATTTTTTAACACTGACTTTAGTTTCTACTTAATGAATGTATCATATCCAAGTCTCATTATCAAACCTGTCCTATTTCAAATGTCAAAAATAGTAACTTTTAAAAAGCCTGTAGTGTACCCCTACTCCCAAACTATAAATCCATGCCATCAATTATTACCATTTTAATTGCCTAGTTAGAAAATAGTCTTCATGTGTGTACACTAATAGGCAGTAACTTCATGAAGTAAACATGGCAGTAAGACATTAGTTTGATAAAGCTTGCCAAGTCTGATACAGAAATCTTGATTTTCCTATTAATATATTAACAAATATATAAGGCTGAATGACTTATTTTGCTCAGTCCATTTAAAACTAGCACCAGAGAGGAAGGAGTATGACTTACTTGTGATGTCTAATTGCTACAGTATGCTTAGCAGTACCTGCAGCAAGAACCTTACAATTCACCTATTGTAAGTGATAGTAAGTAAGCAAATCCTACCTCTTTTCCCTTGGTTTATTTTAAGAACTTATAAATGGAAGAACACTTCCAACTGTGTTAGTCTATCAGAAGATAGCCTGGTTCGAGCTTGTGTTCATTTATGCTGCATACCTGCATTGATACCAAGCAGCATTAATTTCTTCTAACCTTATGGCATGGAGGAAGTGATTTTTCCTTAAGTCTTGGTGCCACCAGTAAAATTATATAAATATAAGTAGGCTTGGTACTCCATTTGGATTTAAATAAGTTTTTAGCTAAACCTCATTAAAAAAAACCAAAACAACCTTCTATTTACCTGGAGGTTACAAAGGTATTGTGGAATTCCAAGACCTACACTCCCCTCCAGCAAGGTATTTAAACATACGCTCAAAATGGAGCAGTTGAGTAAACATTTTGCTAGTCTGAGAGCACAGAACACGCATCATGAAAGGGGTGACATGCTATGCCAGTACCCCTATACTCCTGGAACAGCTTTGGGAACCAGATGGAGGAAGTCACAAGGCATTGAAAATTTGAAAATTTTATTACAGTATTACAATTTGCTTCCCTACTCCCTACCTACTCGTATCATTCTAGATCAAGGACATGTGTACACAGCCCTACAGGCAGATGAAAGTGCATTCTTCCCAAGCTACAAGCTGACTAGAAGCTATGTAAAGTTATTTCACGTTCTTCTGAGCCTCATGAATAAAGCCCCTGCTGAAAGGTACACTGTATTAGCTTGGGCTTCATGCCTGATTTAGACAGTTTGCATCTAGCTGAAAAACACAGAGACACACTCCAAAATATTTTCTGTTAACAGAAGCACATATATACATGCATGCAAACTACAGGATCCTGTGGTTATAACCAGTGCCTTATTTCACTTCATAGTAAATATAAAGGGGTCATGAACCTCACAGAAATACTACTGACTCCAAGAAAGTTTTTTTAAGTTTACAAACTACTGAAATACCTTGTTATAACTAACAGGTAGAAAGCTCAAGCAGTCATCTGAAAAGCCAGAGAATTTCTTTAGCCTTTTATGATTTCTTTTTTTTGGGTAGCCATTTAAAAACTTGAGTCTCCTACACTAATGCTTCTGCACATAAGAAGTGAGTAAGTATGAAATTTTTTGTGCTACTATGTCAAAAGGTTTTGTAATCTCTACAGAGACATCACATCAAGATGAAGTCTCTTTGTGGACAGCCTTACTAACCTCGCAAAATAAAGCGTAGCCTGCTTTAACACAATCTTTTAAAAGGACAGCAATAGAAACACCACACCAATTAATTTTGACTGAGGTCTGAAAAGAATAGGTATAAGAGCTGATGGAACTATCCATAACATACCACTGGCATTCACCCAAGACTACTGTAAGAAATCAGCAATCTCAATATCAAGGCTTGGCTCTGAGCATGACATTTGAACAAGACAAAAAAACCCCAGAATCTCCTCCATGGATTTTCAAGAGAATTGTGAACGCTCTCTTTCTAGCAATAATAGGCTTATCTTTCCAGGATGTGACCTCAAGCACCAGTTTGTGTCACTCCTCCACAAGCTGTAGGAGAGCTACATCTGGAAGGAGCCCCTACCCTAAAGCCAGGCTGCAGACTGGGGGTGCAGCTAGGTCGGTTCTTCATGGATAAGTTAGTTCTGCTTTCTCTCATGGGTGCTCCCTTCTCCTCTCTGCTTATAATACGTTGAATGGGAAAAGTGAGGAGCAGCAGTGTCCAGACAGTCTGGAGTCAGTGCAGGGGAAGCAGCACAGCTATGGCACGTGGCAGGCTGGAGGAAGATGAAGAAATAAAGGAAAGAAAAGAGGACAGAGAAACATGTGGAAGAGACGTGGTAACTGTCATGTTATGGCATATTAAACAGTCAGCGTCTTACCACCATGTCGCAGGCTGCTGTGCCCACACACCTCTGTGTGTCTGTGTGTGATGTACAAGTGTGCACATGCACTTCCATACGTGTGCCTGTGTTTGCATTTGGGGTAGGGGTTGGGAGGCTGTAAAGGAGATTTAGCAACAGAAATCTCAGCCTTGCTTGTGACATATTTATAACTTTCTATGCACTGTGGGTCAAACATTTACAAGAATGCCTTTTGCTTCTGGTAAAATCAACCACAGGAAGAGCAAGGAAGGATGTAGTGGTGCCAAAATGCAGAACCCACCATCGCCCTGAAGACTGCAACGACAAAAACTGAAAGTCTGAGCTCCCCAAAATAAACTGTCTGTGTTTGAGGGCTGTAACAGCAAAAAGAGGAACTCTTGGTCTTTATTTTGCTGTTACAGAGGGGCCAAAAAGCTGTAACTAGAGCAAGTGGTCACAAGCATCAGGAAAGTGACTGAGGAGCTACGCTAGTTGTAGAAGAAATAAGTCAGATGAACTGTGAAACTGTAAGGAGCACAGCAAAGAATTACTATGTAAATCAGGTCAGCTAGGCTGAGTGGAAGGGCCAGCCACCAAAAAGCCACTTTGACACAGCAAAGTGTAAGAGGGTGTTTGGAGAGCGGAGCCAGCAAAGGAACCCAGCAACAATGGCCTTACTGAGGAGGGACCATGCTCGTATCCTGCCCATCCCAGCGCAAGTGAAAGGGCACACATGGAAAGAGTTTGGGGTCAAAGATCAGCAGTCCTGTGCCAAGAATCATAGCTTTTCATTAGTGAAGGAGAGAGAAAGGCCCCAGATTGCCTGCCCTTCCATTGCTTTGTTTTGGTATGGGGCTTCACATGGCTACAAAGCTATTGCAAACAGACACATGTACTGTGTTACAGAAATGCAAGAAGAGGAAAACAGTCCATTTTTTTTCAAAAAGATGGATATTTTTACAGCATTAAAAGCCAGTCATGCCATTTAATTCTACAGAACAGGAAGGAGCTCAGCAAACTGCTGCCATGAGCCTTATGCAACCAACATCCTGACTACAGATCAGGCATTTGGAATAGCTGTGGAGCGGCTTCATGGGCCTCCCCGGCACCCTGAATATGTATCTAGGGACAGAGCTTAATCTACACCTCAGCTAGCTAGTGTACCCTTGGAAGTGACCTCTCTGGTAAAATGACCCCAGCAGTCACTTAATATATAGTTTTAGGCCTATATTCTACTCCCCCAAATTAATTATCCATTGTCACCAACCCTGTTAACACAAACTGTAGGCAGAAGACATAAAATTCCAACATTTCAATTTGGCAGGCATTTAAATTTTCAAGGAGTAAATAGTCATACAATGTAAGGTGCTACAGAAACTTTCTAAAAATTCTATCATCTTTGGTGGGTGTCTTATGTACATGCAGTGCAAGAGTGGAACATGGTCATCCATAACAACAACATAATAACAAGACTTATTTAAATGTGTTGCAAGCACGCGAGCATAAATCAGTAACTGTTTTTCCATTCCTTGCTTGAAAGAAACATTGCATAATACCAGTGTAACTATAGATTGCTTTCTTTTCTTTTTCCATTGACTATTCAATTCCTAACAACACTTAATAAGTATAATCAATGTGGAACACTCCCTATCCCTATCTGTTTATTTCTTCTTACTTAGTAAAAACATTTTTAAAAAAATTTGGCCCTTATATGACATATATCATTATGATATAATAAAAAAATGTGGTCTTTACTTAATTTAAAAAAATCTTTTCAATACTCTTAACACAATGAAAAATAAACTATTTTTGATACCAACTGCTCTGAAGAATTAATATACCTTCAGGGTCCATTTTACGTTTACCAGTAGAGAAGTAAAAGTGATCAGAAAAAGCTTGAGGGCACTACAAGATAATTCAAAAGAACAAAACAGTGAAAAGGTCCAACTATTCTTATTAGCTAATTAATATACCTAAAATAATATGAATCTTCTCAATTCAAGTTCACTTGGTATCACAGTTGAAGCTACTATTTAAATACACCAATAATAATAACTTGATTTATGATTTGATTGATATGAATGAGCTCTTAATGCTAAAAGAAGACAAAGCTAAGTATACATTAACTGCTTTGCTCTACGTTGTTATTTCACACTAACAGAGCCTACCAAATCCTGCAGAGTGCCTACTCATACAGTGAGACTGCTCACTTGTCCTGCTCTCAGCAGCTTTCCAGATAAAGTCATGTTGTACACATACCTAAGCCAGAAATCACAAGAAGGGAAAACTCCCTTTTTTGATCAGACAGGTTTTGTGTGGCATTTAACCACATAATGCTTTTCTGGAAGCAGTCCCATAACAACGAAAACATACCTGATGTGCCAAAATATAGATATTATGGCCAACATCTTTTGGAGAGATGCCATCATCTCCATTCTCCTCCTCATGGTCACATTCGAGGCCTTGGTTATATGCATTCTTCATCACATCCACCTGTAACACAAACCCAACCAAGGAGAGATGAAATAACTGCCATGCTTGGGGAAAAAGCACAGAACGCTGTGTTTGAACGCACTCGCTTTGTTCAGCTCAAGCCTGGGTGGGTGCCCTGCAGTCCTGCAAGAAGAGGGAGCAGTCTGAGAAACACTTTCTGAATAAAGACGAGCTTGAAGTATTTATGAAGCTCCAAACTGCTACATTTCTCATCAGGAAAACTTCTGCAACCATGAGAAAGGAACAGGGACGCTGAGTCTTTCTGAACAGGTATTTTCACAAATGCTTTTAAAGACAGATCTACAGATACCACAGGCAGAGTCTTGTGGCACTTAAGAGTGCAGCCACGATCCCTCTCTGGCTAGAGCTGGCTGCAACGTCACGCAGCATTCTCCAACCAGTTTAACACAAAAAAACCACTAAGCCAAAAAGAAAAGGAAGATACAGATCTTGGCAGGACGCTTGGGTAATTCCAAAATATTCAAAAGCCTCTTACAGGACCAATGGGGTGAAATCCTCTGTTCCCCATGCAGGGCCTGATCCTGTAGTTGTACCTTAGGGGTGGCCGCATCATGCTGACATGCCACCATGGCGATGACGCCCTGAAACCATCAGGCCACTGGGCTCTGCCCAATTACAGGGCCTGATGCCCATGGATCTCCCCACAAAACAGGTTTTTCAGTCCATGCTGTTACATGGCCAATTGGATTGGAAACGATTTCTCCAGACTTACAATCTATTTAAAATTCCTGGAGACCTACACAAGTATCACGGTTGTTCCAAAATACAGCAACAACTGCTTCTAACTGTTTGCTCATGAGACATATGTGTAACATACAACATACATACATACCATGTATATATTACATGTCTACACACACACTTCTGTTAGCACTGTTTCACAAACTGTACAAGCTTAACTTCCCAGCCGCTGACAAAGTGTACTTGAAGACAGTCTACCAGAATATGATAATTTAGTTAGGAAACAATTACAGAAAAGTGCTTGGAACGGATAAAAATAATGAAGTCGTAAAGACTGAAATCATGCATGCTTGATCCTTTTAAAGTACTTTTTGTGAATTAGTACTATCCTGATACATTGTGTCACTATACGCTGCCAACACTTTTCAGCTTAGATGCAGATAATTTTAAAAATGTTTTAATGATGATTTTTTTTCAGCCAAAAGATTTATGAATATTCAGAAGTTTTCTCACCAGTTCCCTTGGTCTCATGTTGAAAAGGATTCTTTCCGCATTCTCACTGTCATGCCTGCTTTCCATAATAGCCAGCAAAAGCTTGGAGGCATTGTTCTAGAGATACAAAACCAAGTTAATGCAAATTTAAAAATCTATTTCATGGATTAACGACCCTTGCATTTGTTTTAATTGAGATTACGAGGACCACATTTTTAGCGGATAAGATTTTAAACTACTCACATCTTTTATTTTCCTGACATATTTAATAGGGTTTTTCTCCCATTTTCATGTCAGCGTACTGTAAGGTTAACTAACCCTGCATGCTATATTGGAAGAAGTATTTAAAATATTGAAAAATACTCGACTTAAATACAGAGCTTTGTTCTATGCTGTGCACAAGAAACAAAATCCCGTTTCCTTTTCTAACTGCCCACCTAGCAATTTTTGCCATGGCTTTCTATTAAAACAATACTCAACAGAGGTAATTACAAAATGTATTACATGAAAGGTTTCATCACGCAGGCAGGTTTCATTCCCCTTTGTTTTTCATAAAGTCCAATTGGTTATTATTTGAAAGGCTACAAAATAAACTGTTTTCCTACATTCCTGGAATTTTGTTTCACTACCAAATATTCCAGGGGGAACATATAAAGATATTCTCTACTTTGTCAACTGGCTGCTTTTCACCGAGACCTCTCCCAAGGATTAAATAGCATAAGCTTTAGCAGCAGTAACCCAGTAGTGCCTTAGACTTCGGAGACCTGTCTGTAAATTCCAGTTAAATCAGATGCTGTGAACAGGAGAGGAAGAATGGTTTCAGAGGTTTGACTGCTTTCTGGCAGAGCACGGTTGCCTTGGTTCACCTGCCACAGCATCTCACCATCATCCTCTCTTACAGACCAAGCTGTGTGAATACTTGGAAGTAGACCACAGTCCCACGATACAGGTAGGGGCCAGTAAAACTCTCAACCCACCATAAAACCTCTTTCTCAGCTGCTTATTGCCAGATGTCAGCAATTCAAACTGAAATTTCTTGCAGCGAGGGTACGCCTTGGACAATTAGTATTGACAATCTTGGAGGAAGAGGGTTGAGCTGCTTTTGGGACTGAGGCAAAAAGAAAGATGTTTCTGCATATTCAAGCAACTTCTGTTTTAAGCAGCCTTTTTATCTCCAGGTTTTGATAGCAGAGCTGAAAATCTGGAGCACTAGAGGCCAAGATAACACAATCATGCAAGTTGTAGTCCCCAGGGAATCCCAGCCAAATTTGTCCAACTCATAAGCCTTTTTTTAAAATTATGATTTGAATACTATGCTGTGGAAACCTGCTGGAATTTCACAGCTAAAAGTCCTCAGAGTTTCTTCTTGGTGGGCACAGAATCACAACAAAATCATGCAAGTTGGATCACCCCGCATTTGAGGGTCTCCTTTGGACTGATATTTCAAGCAGTCCAACTCCCTGCTCAAAGCAGGTTGCTCAGGGCTGTGTCAAGCTGAGGTGTAAACATCTCCAGTTGGAGGACTGTAGGATTAGAAGTCAGCAGCAGAAGGAAAAAGAAGATGAAAGGAGGGTGGATGAATAGAATGAGGATTTATATATGACAGGGTAACTAGGACCTTCTGGGACAGGATATCGGGAGCTGAGTGAGAAGCCAGGAGAGAGGGGACTGGGCTTGCCAACACAAGGATGAGATAAGGACAAAGAACAATGGATGAGAAGAGAAGACCGGACTGGGACTGGCTAAAGGAGAACGGGACTCTGTATCAATTTTTCCATAGCTCCCCTTTCCTTTTGCTCCAGAATCAAACCAGCATCATCCATTGGAAAGGTCTGATCAGACTCTTTATCTTGCAACCTACATTGCAAAAGTTTAACCTGCACAATCAATGAGGCCAGGTGGAGGGAAAGGATAGCATTTAAGACACTTGACAGGGTGCTGCTCTGAGGAACTGGATGCTGCTTTTTCTGCTGCAGTTTTCCCTCACAGTGGTGACCAAGTCAGTTGTGGTAGCATCAGTAGGATCTTAAACTGAGGAGGAGGGAAGGGGGCAAGACAGGCTGTGAGGTAGCTTGAGAAGGAAGGGGAGGAAAGAGTGAAGAAAGGCACCAGTCTACTTGCTCATAGATGAGGAGGACTTTGAAGCTATTTCCCAGTGCAGACAATCCTGGGGATGGAGAGAAGTCTGCTGCAGCTTTCAGGGAATGACGAAAGGTAAAATGTGGGTAGGACTTTGTGTCATCAACAGCTAGCTTCTTGATACTGACTCAGCAAAAGTGGCATGCCATAGCCTAGAATCACAGCAAGCAGGCACATCCTCCAGTATTTTTTCTCTCTAATCACTTGCACCCGTCATTGAGAAGCTCATCTCACTACTTGTTTCTCATTTGCTGCATGCTTTGAGACCCTAGGATCTGATTTCCATTCCCAGATATCAATGAGGAAAAGAGGTCCATTACCTGGAAAATACAATATAAAGTTCTTCGTAACACATTAGTACTGCAAAAAATTAGTTCCCAGAGCTACAAACAGGACAGCCCAAAGTACTTCTGGCCTTCATTTCTCTTTACCTGAGTTAACATCTCACCTCCTCCTAAGATTTTTAGAAAAATAAATTAATGGGTGAAGCAACTAGATGCAGCAGAGTAAGGTGCTATGAGAAAAGCCAAAAAGACACTTGTATTAGACTCTCTCTACCCTTAGACTGACAATGTCTCTTCATCCTGCCACTATACAGAGTGGCAGATATTGAGGTCATACTGTGTGCCAGGGCTTAAATACTAGTCAGTAAGGAAGGCTGGGGGTCATACTCAAAATAACAAGAGGCAGAACAGAACATTGGCCATCTGTGCACTCAGTGAACAGTGGCTACCCTGCTAACTAAATGATTTGGGAGTCCAGTGGAAAATATAATCCATGAAGATGTAATTAAATACCACATCACAAGCTATGTGCAAAACAAGCTAAATTAAGATGGGATGGGAAAATATAATTCTGTGTTGCCTTTGCTTTGGTTGGGGGGCATGAGTTCAACCTACAATGTTCCCTGAAAACAGTGTCTGAACTTGTGTGTAAGCGTGTGGGCCTATATACTTTGCATTCTGTATTTTCATTGCCAAATTTATGTATTCGCAACTTTAGAGTTGCCTATGAACACTGACAGATTGTCAATGTTAAACATTAGCTGGTAGACTCAGCGCTACATTGTTTTGATGTGTTGCGACTCAAAATGAAAACCAGTAACTTCTTAATTTAGATCTAATTCTTGACTTCACATCTGGCTCAGCACTGTGTCCAGTTCTGGGCTCCCCAGTATGAGAAAGATATGGAATTAATGGAATGAGTCCAGCAAAAAGCCACAAAGATTATTAACGGAATGGAGCACTTTTCATATAAGGAACAGCCAAGAGCTGGGACTGTTCAGCCTGGAGAAAAGAGGGCTCAGAGGGATCTTATCAATGTGTATAAATAACTGATGGGAGGGAATGAAGAAGAGGGGGCCAGACTCCTCTCAGCAGTGCCCAGTGACAGGACAAAAGGCAATGTACACAAATTAAGACACACATTAAATTCTGTCTAAACACAAGAAAACACTTTTTTTACTGTGAGAATGAACAAAAACTGGAATAGGCTGCCCAGATGGGTCATGGAGTCTCCGACTGTGGAGATATTCAACTGGACACGGTGCTGGGAAACCTGCTCTAGCTGACCCTGCTTGAGCAGGGTGGTTGGACAAGATGACCTCAAGATGTCCCTTCTAATCTAAATGACTCTGTGATCCTGTAAAATCAGAATAATTTCCACAGTTTGAACCTTTGGAACCATTCACTACAATTTTTGCTATTTAAGTAAGGCATATATAGCCTCCTGTGAACAGGGCCAAACTGGTCCTTGCAGCAACGTCTCTAAACTCCATTTTTGGTTATTACGTAGTAAAGATGTTCTACAAGCATTTGCTAGCTTCATGATAATGGCAAATCAAAATGGCACTGGAGTTACTGTGGCTAGGTCTTTACAGAGGCTGAAATTTTGACTTCAAAAGAACTGTCTGCATGTTCAAAGTTAAATGTCTGCTTAAGTGTTTTGCTTGAGGGGGGCCTGAATTACATTGCCATTCAAAAATGTAATTACAGTTATTAAAATCATGTGTAAACCACTGTTGATTCAATGTTTCATTGTACATGATATATAGCTATATTAATTATTTTATTAGACATCCATAATGTTGCCAATATGATGCAATGCAGACACCACAAAGTATTTGCTGGTTTGAGGGAGGAAACAGAGCATCTGCAATGGAAATACTTCATTCGGAAGGCAAGAAAAGGCAATAACCCAAGGCTCCTCCTGACAAGTTCTACACTACTTGGCAGATAGTATAGCTGCAGAGCTCCCCTCTGCATGCAATAGCACACAGACTAGAGAAACTTTACAAGCCTACCCAACTCTCCACAGAACACACCAAAAAATTACAAGCCCTCCCACTCTACTCGTCGCCCTCCCAACTCTACACTTTGTCCTACTCCTCAGAGGACACTGAGAAGGGAAATAAAATACAATTTACTTTAAGCTTGTTTTCAACTTTATTTGACATTACAGGTCATCTGATATATTACTCTTTTTTCACAACATCTCCTTCTCAAGTAATTTTTTAAGAGTTCAGTATATAGAGAATGCCTGACTTGTTACGTGTCTGTACAGTGTTGCTATTTATCAACCCTGTGAGATTTTATGCCCACAATATAGACTCTTCAATGCGAGCTATGTCGTGTCTATTTGATAGGATTTTTTTTTAAAAAGCTGAGGACATACTCCCAAACACAACAGTGAGTCAAAAGGCCTGTGGTAGAGGGCCTGATAAGGATTCAGAAGCTGAGCTGATTTGCAACGTTTGTTTTCAAAGGCTTCTGAGTATATTATGCTATGGTAAGATTAAGTAAATGTCAGGTTGTCCAGAGCTCTTGCATAGGTATGTCTTCTATTATTACCCAAATTTAAATAAACAAATTTACATTTACTGTACCTTTAGCTGAAGCACCAAGTCCATGCAGTATTTGCCAAGAGGGTTTATGTCATTCAAGATAAGTGCAATTATAATATCAATCCCATTAGATTCATGGGCGGCTATGCAAGTCTGCAAAATAAGAGAAGGGAGTTGGGGGGTCGGGGGAGAGGGAAGGAAGGAGGGGGGAAAAGAGGGAGACAGGATGGGCAGAGGGAGGGAGAGGGAGAACATGTACATCAGCAGATTTCCAAAACAAGGACCCAGAACTTGAAAGACCTTGTAGCAGCAATGAACCCTCCAGCCCAAGCAGAGCAGCCCGAAAACATGCCACAAGAGGTGCTGGGGAAGACTTGTGTAGTACAGAACTAACCCCAACCCTGCCAGTAGTGGAGTACACAACTGCAAAAATGGTGGTGCAAGCTAAAACATGCTTGCAGTCAATCATGCAGGGTTTGGCACTAAGTGGTACAAGTTACAGGCAGCAGCCCACAGGAGCACTGCCAGATTCAGCTGAAGACACATGCAGAGACATAAAAGACATGGTTGAATGTAGGCACAATCAAATCTGCACACTCAAGTTCTTAATTTGCACTCAGCAACCGGCATTAATATTGTCCTTATAGCATGAATTGTTTGTGAAGATTAAGGTTTTCTACATGCATCTGGATGACCTGTATAGAAAGACATTTCTGGACATGGAATTCAAAACTGTAATTATGACCAATGGTACTTCCCAAACGCTTTTACAGCTGGAGTCCTGCACCTTCCAAGCCTTGTAAGCAAGTGTCAGTTATACAAAAGCCTATGGTATTTTTTCTTCTAGCAGGTTTATAGGACAATAGGAAAGGAAAAGGTTTCCAGAAAGACAGACGGGGGAAAAAATGAAAATAAGAGTGTGGAGCATTTGCCTCTGAAATACACTGAATTAGACTTGCAGTCAGTGTAAACAAGCATAACTCAAATCTTGAGTGACTTCCCAACAGGTAGGTCTAAGTAATAAAGTGTAATAATCATTCCCTTCCACTATCAGCATCCCTCCAGTGCTCCTCAAGTAAACTTGTTGGAGAACATGTTAACTTGAAACATATATTTGTTTTCATCTCCAGTCCTATAATTATTCTTTTTTTATAGATGTTTTTCCTATTCATTAATGGATCAAATATGACTGTTTAAAATTTAGTCTACTAAAGGATTTTTTGTTTATTTTTAAAGTATTAAGCAAAGGCAGTTGATTACCAGCAATGGCAATAATAGCACTTTACACTTCATTTGTGCACGTTAATGAAGTAGCATTAATACTGCATGTATTTCTTCAGCTATTTCTAGTATCAAGAATAGATTGCATCTGTAATTTTGCCCACTGCAATTTTCCCATTGCTAATTCATAGTAAAAATTCTGCTATTTCATCTACTGTGACAACTTTACTACAGTTCTCTTCAGATCAAATATAGCAGCATGTAACTACATTCTTTACCTTTCTATACCGCCTCAGCATGGCACTAAAGAGACATCTACCAAAAGTCACAGCTGTATGACTTAAAAGACTGCATCAAGCAAGGCACAGAAGATTAGAAGCATGGTCTTTAGTCTCATCCATTTCACTACTGATACCATAATTAAAAATGCTGCTAGGTAGTATAGCAGGATAGTAAGTTAAACTTTGTGACAATTATGTGAATTAAGGAAAGTAAATGTTAGCAACCTATATAAACACCAGCAAAGGCAAAATGTATGAAAATTAAGAAAACAAGATTGCGTTTGTAATGTACTTCCACAACTGTGTCTCAAAATCCAGTCTCACAAAGTGATATTTAAGCCACAGACCCACTGACTAAGAAATTAAACTCTCTCCAAAAGGACTGGAAACCCTCTGACTTAAAAGGATTGCTTCCCTTCAAGCAAGGAAAGCTTGAAACTTAAGTTAAGCCTAGTCATAGCAGTTACAAGTGAATTTATGTTATTAAGAACACTGAAGGTTTTATGACAAGCACACAGATACCATACTCTTCTGCATCCAGAAGTTATTTGAGCCCTACCTGGTTTTCATGACATGGGCCCTGGCAATATTCGGTCAAGCTTTCCAGTGTCTGGTTCACAAGAGCCACGTTCCTCTCATTGATGTAAAGCCCCAGTAAGCCCAGCCCACCTGTCGTGCTTCCACAGATACAGTCCAAAAACTGAAGGGTCTCACAAACAAGGTTGTAATTTGTTTTGTTGTTCTGATGTCTTAAAAAATTCTGGTGGATGGAGAAAAGAACACACAACCCCCCCCCCAAAAAAAAAAAAAACAACAGAGAGGGTTAGAGTGAAGTCAAGCACAGTCTTTTTTCATGAAAATATTGAAGGGTACAATTTATGACCATATGACCACTGTACCTTAGGAACTGAAGCACACTACACTGTAGAAAAGATATTATGCCTTAGTGCAGCAGTCGAGAACTGTTATCTGATTAAATCAGTAGAGAAAGGAGAGCTTAGGAAAGTGAACTTTGCAAACATCTGCACTGGCCTTAAATGTCATATATATGTCCTGCATACCTGCCCCCGTCCATCTATTACGACCCTGCTCTTGGAAGCTTGTGGCCCCACAGCTGAGCAGGTTTGGTGGCACATTACGACTGCTCGTTAGCAGTGCCAGCGCAGAATGGTAGCTTAGCTCAAACCACCGCCAACACTGCCTTAAGGGAGGCTGCTGGACACAGCACTGAGAAATATTTGCAGAAAATTCACTTTGCAAAGGTTGCTATGGGGACAGTAATTTCTACCAGGGGAACTGATAGCAGGGACACACGCAGCATCTTAAAGCCTTCAATCATAATATCTAGGGAAAAGAGCAGTACCCAAACTTTGCCCAGAAACTTCCTGTGGTCTTCAAACCTGTGGTAAGTGATCCATCATTTCTGCACAGAAACCATACTAAGAGGGACATTTAGACACTTTTCAATTCCATGTGGCTATGCTGTGGCCCCCAAGCAATTTTTGAGGACATAAACATGAGGTCCATCAGAACATGCAAGTGGCTCTTGAAAAGAGTTATTTTACCCCTTGGACCAAAAGAAGAACAACATTTCAGACACCTCTATTCCGTAATAGGAGCCAGGCATAGGTGTGTTTTGTTTCCCTTATGATGTTCCAGCTCCTGTAATACTTCTTTCGGAGCTCAGCTCAAAAACACTTTACCTGGAGCTCTCGGTTGTGGTTCTCGCACAACAGCTGAAGAAATCTCAATATTGGCTGCATGATTGCAATGGCAGGGCTCATGATTGCTTCTTCTGTGGACTTCTCTTCTGCATTTGCAGCATCTGTTCCTGAGCCCATAAGATCTATTTCTGGGTCCATTTCTCTTCTATACACAGAGTAAGCCTTGGATGTTGCAGAAGATGCTTCTGTTAACTGTCCTTTCATACCCTCTTTCAGATGCAGGGTTGAATCCTTTACTGAAAAGAAGATAATTTTCCTTCATTTTTTAAACTCTTTCTCCTTGTTTGATTAAACAATAAGAAAACAATAATAATGAATGCAACTTTTTCTTTGTTGGTGCCTAACTTTTCGAAGACCTCTAGGCAACTTACAAAGAATATCAAAGCAACATTCATGCAGGGACAGCATGTTCCAAATAAACCACAAACCAGAGTGAAACAGAACATTAAAACAAAAAGCCCTACTATTTCTCTCCCATATACAATAAATGATGAGAACAATGGAAGGACCACAGGGTGGGAAATCAGTTCCTGTGCTTGCTCTTGTGAAATAGTCCCATTAGTAGCAGCCTTTACTTCTGTTTCTCTAAAAGTATGGTTCTATATCTTCTACTGGTATAAACTGGCATAGTTTCACTGATTTCATCAAGGCTAATTCCTTGTAACCAACTTAAAAGAAGGCCTATAATTTAGAGAAAAACAGGCAAAAGATGCAAACTAGCAGTGATTAATATTAAAGCTTATTGACCAATGAAGCATAGTATCAGTGGTGCAATACATTCGGTTTGAATATAATGCACTTCTCCCCTCTTTTACATGGGTGCTTCCTTACCTCTCTTTTTGGGAACAGATATGGTTAGGTCACTATCATCATCTTTCTTTTTGCTCCCCAAATCAATAGTGTTCACTGTCACCGTCGATCGTATCTCCTGCTGAGCAGCTTTCATGCGGTCATACAGGACTTTAAAGAATTTTTCTGACTTTTTTTGCTCCTTCAGTTGCTGGTAAGTTGAATACTGCAAAAAATAAGTTCTTTAGATATCAGTCTTCTAAGGAAGAAGAAATACAAAAATACACTATTTTTTGTGAAACGAATGATGAATAATTATTTCACTTACACAGAACAAATGTTGGCCACTGCCTGACCAGATCTTTCACAAAGTGATATACAAGGCTGGTAACAAAGATTGATGATAACATTTTAAAATTTGGATAAAATGGTGAGCAATGCTATTTGCAATCTTTAAAATGTCACAATATTACACTTGAAGTTAAATTACTTTGTGACGCTCTCCATTTCTCCAGGCATTCTAGAGTTAGACTATTCCATCTACAAATAACAGTGAAAAGTAATTGTTATTATGTAACAAAAGAGGAAGCTTGAAACATCTAACGTGTAATATTAGATCTTAGATTATATACATTTTTTGTGCTTCCCAAAGAATTGGAATTAATATTTTAGACTATTAAGTCCAGTCCCTTAGTATTACTGTCAAGCAGGCTGAGTACCATTTTCAACAGTTTACAAATTCTATCTTAAAGTAAAAGCCTTTTACAGCCCTTAACAAATCATTGTAAAAAGCTGCAACAAAATCTCTCTTCTTTAACATTTTCTGGACACTCTCTAATGGCCACTGATTGTATTATCTTTTTTACAGAATAAAGATACTGGATGGGATTCCTCTCATTTAACTTCTATACTCGCGATGAGGTGTAAATTGGTTATTTAGGCTGCCTTCACAGGCAATGATGAGATATGGGGAAATGTGGGGAGCGATTCATACCATCTCTCCTCTCTTATGAGAACTCTGCTGATCATAGAGTAAGAATAAACAATCATCTTATTTGGCTAAAGTTGAGTGACATGGATATCATTCACAAAAACTAGAATCCATAGTTTAAAGCAGTTATTTCCTATGGACTGGGGCATTGGTCTTCTCAAATGGCCAGTTTTTCTCTCTTTGGAGATTTTGATAAATGTCCCTAAATGTTTCCAGAAAATAACTTAATTTTATTGCTATTATAAACTTGAAAGTATTGTAAATTTTAATTTTACAAAGAGAGATATGAAATAACTGGAGATAATGCTCATATGGCAAAGACCAGATTAAAAGGAGCACTGTGCTACACAGAAAGGGACAGCTGAAAAATGTTTTCTTCTATTGAAGAGTCTACACTATGAGATATTGCATAATAACAGGGCATATTTACATTTGTATTATAGCGATACATATTGTAGTGATAAACTTTTCACAGAACTCATAGCAAAAAGGTTCTTTTTATTTGCCTCCAGACTACATGCATTTGAAAATCAGTATGTGAATAAGTAAATGAAATAAGTACCTGTGTTTGCGTATTTCCACCTTCAAGCAACGCAATGCCAAGCAAAATGCCTTCTGAGAAAATTCTGTCATTTTTGGTGTTTACTATAACATCTATGACTAGTTCTGATGCACCTTCTTTATCCAGAAGGCACTGGATATCAAACATGGTTACCCCAGACTTATCTGAGTCTTGTCCTGAAAATCCACCTGCAAATTAGACAAATACATACCACTTGTGTTTGTTTCACATATGTCTATGAAAGTGAATCTATTAGTAATAGCCATTTGTCTTATGCATATAGTAGCAATGTAATAAATTTAATTTTGAAATTGTTTCAGGCAAATTCTCCTTGCTACAAACAAGATTTTTGTATGAAACTGCAATGCTGGGCTCTAAGAATAAGAAATAACAAAACCCTGAACCTGTTCTGTCATGATATTCAAACAACAAAGACGTTGGAAATTACACTGATTGGTCCACCGAACCCCTTTTTTAATTCCACTGCTGCATACACTGAACTGTGTGTATGGTCAGTGCTCTGAGACCACTTTTAAATCTGCTTTTCAATCTCAGGCCTAATCTATACAAAGATTGTGTACTGGTAAATCAACTCTGGTTATGTGTATGACCTTCTAGCTAAATACTTTTACCGATATAACTCCTACACCATTAACATCACGATGACGTTCTTTAAGAAGAGAGAGTTGAGCTAATCCAAATTAAAGGCGTGGTTTTAAGGAATTTTGTTAAATTGCATTAACTTATTAAATCAACCACCTTTTATTATCACAAATTATCATCTCTCCCACTATACTTACTTTTATACAGATGTAACTGCATCTACTTCACTAGGAAAAATATAGTACTGCTTTAATCAGTCAGTACTGCTTTGATTAAACTGATTAAAATGGTTCAGACTTTGTGATGAAGCCATACACACAGGCATATGTATATATATGTGTGTGTATATGTATACATGTATACATGCACACACACACGTTTTAGAGAGAGAACTAAAAAATAGTAAATCTTTACTCTCCTGTTTGTTAGGGAGCAAAATCTGGTGCACAGGATATTAAGACCATAAACATTTCCAGTGTCTACACAGAAATAGTCAAGGAGGATCAGTTGGGTAACATTTGGAAATGCCTGCAAATCTGGGCATGCCTTTAATATATGCTGAAAATGCAATGGCAAGTATTTTGACCTGGCTCAATACCTGACTTCTGCCTCATTTCCTATGACATACATTATTTTGGGTTTTCTTAGAAACCAGCCTACAGTAACTTCCTGTGGCTTCTATAATGGAATCATGCATTAGGTTATAATGGAACAACCTAACAAAAAGTTAGGTTATAAGGGACCTACAGGGAGCATCTACTCAAATTTCCTGCTCATGGTAGTTAGAGCAGGTTCATCAGAGTCTTGCCCGGTAAAGTTGTAACAAGAACTGATACATTCTGCAGCCTCTCCAGGAAATCTGTTCCATTGCCTAAACAGTATCTTTGTGAGAAGCTTTTCCTTAGATTTTTTTTTTTCACATATCAATAAAGGATCTGGAATTTCAAAAAAATTTTTTGTTTCCAGAAACAGCAACATCTTTGTTCAACTGTTTTGCACTTTGCTGAATTTCTGGATGTGGATTTACTGGCAAATTAAAATGGTGTTAACAACTGGACCTTGTATGATTGATTGGGAGGCATGGGGAAAATCCCTGCTTCAGTACCGCCCAATGCACACCAGCCATCTGAGACAAGTGCATGCAACTTAAAAATAGGAAAAGTTTGGTACTACCTCTCTTCTAACTGGTTACAGAATGTGTTTGATTTATTTACCAGCTCAATCCCTGGAGCACTTCCAATGTGCCTATTAGAAAAAAATTGTGCTGCTAATTTTGTTCTCTCTGAATGACCTGTGTTGATTTACCTCCCACTTGTGCAGTTTTGCTGTAGCTGGCAGACAGAGGCCCATTCATACCACTTCCATATTCTCCTTTAAAGTAGCGATATAGGAGTATTTTCCTTAAAGTGTTGCCCTTTAAGAGAAAGATAAAAATAGAAGAAATTAGAGTTGTGGCCAATTTCCTTTGTTTGAAAAGCAAGCTGTTTAACATAGATACATAATTTATTAGATCTTTCTGTTATTATTAGTAAGCATACAAATAGTAAAGTTGTCCAGAAAACAAACATCTAATGGTCTTATCTAACAAATCTCATGGGAAGAATTCTAAAACACTGTTGTATAAACTTCCTTTGAAGTTTCTTTTAAACTTATTGATTATAAATAAAATACCTCCACCTCAGTAATTCTTACTGGCTATCTGTAAGACGTGTATCTTGAAACAAGTGCAAAGAGCCAGTGCTCTGCAGTCAGTGTGTCTGTGCCCTAGCCTGCCATGCCAGTACTTTCTTCCTATTTTCTGCAGCTGAGTAGTATCCCTCCCTTTTCTCTGATCTCAGATAATCCAGCTGATCATCTGAAAGAAGCCACATCACATGAAATATTAAAACAGAGATATGACATTTGATAGAATAGCTTAAAAAGCATTCTCTGTATCGCCTTGTTCCTTTACTTCCAAAACCACAACCAGTCAAAATTTGCATGCAGCTCTCTGAAGATCTTCCCTTTCATTTCACTTATGTTCTGCAGCACAAGACATGTTGAATTAAGAGTCGGGGGTACCAATTACTTGGCATTTTTATTTTGCTTTCAGTCTCCTGGGAACACCTGCAGTCAACACTCAGCTTTATAGAGGCAGAAAGTGACACAACAACTGTAGGGGTATGTGTAACCTAAGATTTTATAAAGAAAAGAGTATGGCAAGGTCTCGGATGATTACCACAGAAGGGGAAAAATTGTTCATTTCAACAGCATGGCAGTAAAATGGGACAACTTCTTCCTTACTTTTACTCACCTACTGGTTTTAATGAAAAATGGTTCTTAAAAATATGTGCACCAGAAGCATTCTCAGTACTTAACAGCTCACCAGTACCTGCACATTAGTGCAGCAGTCAACTTTTCAATCAAAACATCTCTGTGGCCACCACAGACAGCAAGCAGTGGGGAAGCAAGTCTCAGACACACCTCAAGAAGCACTACTCACACTCCCACTTCTTTGTTAACTTAGCAATATTTCCAAGAACAACCACATGCCACAGTGGGGCTTCACTGCTTCATGGACCTCAAAGACAATGGGCTTGTCCACCTCAAACAAGTGCCAGAATGCTGTATTCTGTATGTGTAGCCTGACAACACAAAACAACCATTCTTTCCTAGTTCTTGCATTTTGATGTTTTAATTTGATAATAGTCTATACAGAGTTCCTTCAAACAGCCAAGAAAAGTAAAAGACCTATAGTAAAATATCAAAAGCTATAAATACAATGGCTGCAACAAAAATAAAAAGCATCCCCTATACATCTGCGGTGCCATGGAATTTATTAGGTGGATTTTCCAGGTAAGCTTAAGCCAGCATGCTCTATGCTACAGAGGAAGACAAAGAACCAGAAGTCCCCAAGGACCTCACAGAGACAGATTCTTTCTCAGCCTAGTTTGTGATGGGGTTTAACCCTGCATGCATGGACAAGGTACGCTAACCAAGCTCATAAGAGATTTCAAGAAGGCTAAGAGCACGAGCTCCTCCTGCTCAACATCCTGTCTCTAGCTGTGACCAGACTCCAGTGTCTTAGAGGAAACTGAACCTCATTTTTTTCATCTCCTGAAGAAGACAAACATATTACTGAAGAGAAAATAGTTCCCACCAGAACTGATAAACATGGACTAAGAACCAGGATAAAGTCCCTTTTCAAACTCTCTCAGGCATATATATCACAGAATCATAAAACTGTATCACACAAACAGTATCATAGAGCAGAAACCCTTCCTAACTCCAGACTAGGACCCAATCCAGAATGGGCACTGCACTGAGACAAGACCTCTTAATCAGAAAGGCTGGTATTTGCCATACCACTTGATTAACCACTTGGCTTGAGGCAACATCCTCAACCAACAGTCTATGCAGTCCGCTGATGACTAACACAATGCCATGGTAAATTATATAAACAGTCACAGTGCAGTCATGGGAAGAAACACCAAAAGCCATCTATACATAGTTAAGAATAATACCCGTGGTCACAAGCTTTATTGGCCAATCAAAACAGCCTTTATTTTATCAGGAAGAACGTTTAAGACCATGAAATAGCATTTGACTAATAAACTGAATGATTTAGCACTTGGGTCTTACCGCCTGGAAGCAAGTAACTGTTAGCACGTCTCAGATCTTCTTCCTGCCTCGTTACCTTCAAGGACACCAGGAGGAGCAGTGATAGGAAGATGCTTCTCCAGCTGGCTATGGCAAGGGGAATCCTGCTCCACCCATATCCAAACTAAGGCACGGACTTCACTTCTTCTCCCAAGGAGCAAGTCTTAATTATTAGGATTCCTGCTCTCTCTCAGTTCTCTCAACCTCCCACAAATCCACACAACACTTACAGTTCTCAGAAGCCAAAGGGTCAGAAGTCAAGCAGATCGTGTTTGAAAAGCAGAAATGTGGTAGAACCTCTGCTTTGCCTGACAGCTGTGCCAAAAACGCACCCTCAGACTCAGCCCACATATTTGCAAGCTCGGGATCTTCATCCCCTTTGCGATGACCTTGGGCAACCATACGACCTCGGGCAGCCATACGACCTCCCCAAGTCTTGTGAATCAGCTGCCACTACAAAGAGCAGAAGAGCCCAGCCCTATGAACCGGGGCTGAGAAACGCGCCAATGCTCATGCCGTGTATCAGACATGCCTGTCACCTCCAGCAAGTAGCTGTATGAGGCACCATGCTAGAAAATGCTGGAAAGACCCAGCTTCCAGAAAAAATGCTGATCCCGCTGGTGTAGGTGTCTGGGTATGCTTTTATGGGAATGCCAAAAACCAGTCAAGAACAGCCCCATCAAGTGGTCGAGACAAACTGCTGCCAGGGCAAGCGAGACAGCCATGCCATTGATGTCCTTGTAAATGGTTTCCTAACTTAGTATAACCACAAAATTAATATTGCCCAAAAGCAAATGATCACAGCAGTAGCATGAATAAGCAGTTTGCAGCAACTGTTACTGACACGCACGTTACTGAAGCAGAGGCCAAAAATAAAAGCACACTAGGCAGCACAGTACTATCTTCCCTGACTAGGTTTCCAGCCTCCCAAGCTGAATCCCTCCCCTGATGATACAATACACTTTCTTTTATACCTCTTATTAGGGTATGGAAGTGGCACGTAAACATCACTCAGCTGACTGCAGTCCCTCTATAATGGCTAGAACATTGTATAGCTTTGAAAAAACCACAACGAAACATAACAGTCTTATTGTTAGCCATGAATACCGCTGTATTGTCTCTAACAAAAGCTAGGATAAAGACTGAGGACACAAGAAAGCAACAACTGGTTATTGTTGTTGCAGTTTTAAATAGCTAGGGATTGACAGACAAAAGTTTCCAATGGGGAAAAATTATTCCAATAGGAACATGTAGACACAAACAAATTACGTTTTCTCAGTCCGTATTTCATTATACTAGTTGGTCTTTAAACTTGATTTAAATGCCTTACTACAATGGATTATTCACTTTCCTTCTCTAAGCCTGCAAAAGGCTGGTTCCACATAAGGATGGGGTGTTCCGCGTGGGGAAGCAATGACTGAGAGAGGTATGTAAGGCTTATCGTGGATACCTGCATCAGCACCAGCTCACTGTATAACACTGCCAAAAATTATTTGTTCTGTCTTCTTATAAAACTTTGCACACTTCTTAAGGAACTGGAATGATATTTATGATGTTCAAAAGGCTGAACTAGATGACCTGGTGATCTCTTCTGGTTTTCACTCTACATTAAAATAATGAAGTGGAAATGCTCAGATTATCAGTGATAACACAGAAAAGGCAACCACATCCACCAAATATTTCTGTGATACAGTGGATGATGCTGTGAGTATATTTCAGTATTAATCCAGGAGGATGCATGAAAATTAGCCATGTTAAATCTTCAGATTTGAATAACTTGCAGCCAAGTATAAAGGAGGAGCTGGCTGGGATCTCTGGTCTACTAATACAGGTTTTCAGAAAGTTTGGAACAGATACAAAATTCCAGAGAACTGGGAGAAATCTAACATGCAATGATACTCTTAAAAAAGTACACAGGAGTAAGTTTTTATACCATTTACTGATATCAAACCCACTGCAATGAGTTTGATATAAATTCTGAGAAAAACAAAGGAATGGCTGATTTTAAGGTCCATTTACACAAAATTAAAGGAAGCTACTATAAACCAATGGCAGTTGTAATACTGGCATCATGTTGTAATAATTGCCTCAATACAGGTTTAAGAAAAATAGACCTTCTCAAACTTCTGAAGATTATCTTCTGGTTTTGCTAGTAATGAAAATATCACTCTGGTAAAGTTTGATAAACTGGTGATGTGACACAATCCTGTAAGGCAAAATTCTTGATTAAGTAACGCCACAAGGATATTTACCAAATGGCTTAAGTGACTGACAGAATTCAACATGCAATTTAAAGCAAGAAATCATAAATGAGTGTATGGGCTTCTAATGGGCAACCTCATAGAGTATTTATTGTCTGCCTGATTTTTTTTTCTCAATGAAATGGAAGAATACAGAAAATAATTATTAATAGCATTTAGAAAGGACACAAGAAGGAAAGGGCATCAGGTCAAGTCACCGATAACAATTTAGGCATCATTTATTAAACTGACTAGAAGCAAACAATATGAGCCTCATTATGTCCAAACCTCTGTATGTCTCGTTATAGATGTAATAACAATAAAATGCATAACACCAAAAAATGGAGGACTCTGTTCTAGGTGGCCATGACTCTGGGGAAGAATGGAAGGTCTTGGAGAAAAATCAGTGGAATCACAACTTCCAAAATCACATCATTCTGTAAAGAGCTATTATGTAAGATTTGTAAGACTATCTTACTTCTTCCCATGCAGGGGCACATTACTGTAGGAATACTGCATCACAAGTTGGTGTCCACAATTCAAGAAGAATGCTGACAAATTGTATTAGGTTTGGAGAAGCTCCACGAGAGTGATTAGAAAATAAAACACTCCTTCTCATCAGAAATTCAAGGCTTTCAATCTACTGAGCTTATCAGTCTACACATGAACTACATGAACTCTGTTTCTGACTATCTACATGAGAAATCTGATAATGGATGACTTCAGTCTACAAGATAAAGGTGTAAGACACGCTGGTAAGAAGCTGAAGACAGAAATTCAGCTAGAAAAGAGGAAGAGGCAGCTGGGTTATTCAGTTTGTGGGTTATGAATTTTGTTTTTATTTTATATAACAGTAATGGCATTTAGCTATTGGAACAGCTTAAGAAGAGGTGTGATAGTCTCTATTGCTGACAGTTACTAAATCACGACTAGGTGGCTTCTCAGACAGAAACTATTTGAAGATCTTGTGGTCTACATTAAGAGAACAAGCTGGGTGACAAAAATACGTCATCTCACATAATCTATGAAGACATCATGCCACCTTTCCTGTAGTAAATATAGATAAGGTTAGAAGCCTGGCTTTCTATGAAGGCTGTTTAAAAAATACCTACTTCTACACATTTCTTCTCATCATTTATAAATGAAATTTCTGTTCTGCTTGGTCTGAGTGGCTGCTTCAGGATGATTTTTTTTGTTGTCTTTCATCTATTTTCAAACTATTTTGTTCCCTTATTTCCCTTGGAGACAGAATATGGCAGAAGAAGCAGTTTTGTGCAGGTGCCTTCTGAGAAGATACTATGCATGGAAGTTTTATAACCCTTTAAATTATGATTTGACCTGTAAGATGGCACAGACATCTTCTCATCTCCAAAATGGATCAACTGAGGCACACGGCTACCACATGCATGGTGTTGCACAAGCATGAGCTTGGAAGAGAGTCCCAGAGTCTTGACTCCTACTATGTCCACAAAGTGGAAAATTTTTGTCTTCATGATGCCAGCAACTTCCAGGGGGCTCACGAGTTGGGGGAGGTTGTTTGGTTTGGGGGGTTGTTTGTTTTTACACAGAGTGAGCTTTTTCCTGGTTTTGATCTTTTTTGCAATGAGATGTTTTCTTAGCCAAATGATAGTCGAACCTGATGAATTTTCACCAATAAAACATGACACCCAACAGCAGAGTTATTTGCACACTGGGGTGTTTATTCACCCCAGGGAAAAAGCACTTTTAAATATGAAGTTGGGTCCAGCTGGTGTCCAGCCCTGCTTCCACTAAAATCAAGGGGAGATTTGCCAGCAACTTCAGTAGGAGAAGGAGCAGACACGTACTTTGTCTGGCAAAAGTTTTTACACAACTCTGAAAGGAAAAAAGAAAAAAACCAAAACCAAATATGCACCAGACTTCATGACACAGTTCTCCTAGGAGAGCAGAACTGGCCACCCACACCTCTCAGCTGTCTCTCATTAGGCAGAGACACCCCACATTTTAAATGTGCCATTGTTCAATCCTACACAAATCTGGTATTAATCCCACTCATCTTAATACAAATTGCCTACATCACAAATGCTAACTGATAAACCTGAGGTTGTAACCAGTGCAGAGATTCATTAACAGGTTCAGATAAAATAACGAACCACAACCATGACCCTTCTCTAAAACCAAACTACGGTGGTTTAAAAAAGTGGTTCATTTATTTTAGCAGTCTTTTAATTCTTCTTTCCTTTGCAGTTCCAGGTTCCATAGAAAGCTGGAAGCTTAAGTGCCAAAATACTGCAAAACAAAGCTATTGCCAGTCTATTTTCAATACGGATAGTGAAAAGAATACTGGACACATTGCAAGAAAACCAGTTTTTGCCTGGTAACCGTCCAATTTTGCACCTTGAAGAAACTCAGGAAAGTGTCATATTAAAAGAAAGGTTTTTTTTGGCAGTATCTCTACAAAGTGTCTGCACTCGGAATACAGCAGGACAGAAAAACTGTTTGGATTAGTGAAAACCTCAGCATTGGGGCATTCAGACCTAGACTGAGAAAAAAACATTTTTAAAATACAGTTTGATTTTGTATATTATAAAATTTTACTAATGGCCCACAAAATATTACTAGCTGTCAAATGTCCATTTTTTTTTGTCAAAATATAAGATCTCCACTTACGTGGACATACATTATATATACATTTGTATATATGGAACAGGTCTTTGTTGTGGGCAAATATTATTGTTAATATCTGTCACTTGTCCTGTTGCTCATTCAGTTACATGGTTTCCATCTGTAGTCCTAAATTGTGCACTTACAAAACAGATCATGTTTGCACCAATGTAATTTTGCCTTTGCAACTTTCTCCAGTACAAGACAAAGCATTGAAAAGCACAATAACCCAAGATCTCCACCCCTGAAAGAAAACAATGTAAGATTTGATCACGATTATTCAGAAGCATTTATGACTGCACCATCAATAACATACTGTAGAAAAAGACTAGATCTGAAAAGCATAATTTTCAAAGACTAAAATTATCTAACTCTTATGCTGCAGGGGGTAAACTTTCAAAGTGATGCACAGGGAGTTATGCACGCAAATCCTATTATTTGTTAACAGGATTTCTGTGTGGAACTCCCCATGCTCTGTAAGAAAAATTTACCCGTAAGTGTCCTAATGTGAATATTTACCAAAACAGACACTTAATTTCCAGATGCATACTTATGAGCACTACTGTGCTTTGACGTTTTAAGAGCAATTTGAAACAGGTAGCTAGGGAAAAATAATAGAAGTGGCCAAATAGTATTTTCATCACATTATTCTGTTTTACCATGTTGCTATTATGTTGAATTTCAAAACCAAAGCATTACAGATACCTAATTTACCAGATAAGGGATGCACTGCAGACATACTGCCTGTCCTATTTTGCATTAGATATGCTAGGATCAGGATTTTCAAAGTGGCTCAGGAGGCCCTTCTGTAGTTCCGTTTTCACCTGTTCATTTTTACCCACCACCAGCTCCAATGATTTCTTGACTTCATCTTTCTCTACTAGTAAAGATTGATGAAAACACTTCAGAAATTCAGAATTTGTTCTAAGGCATTCCAGGTACTCAAGTCACCGCTTACGTTTGAAGGAACCTATGCATTTTCTAAACCAACGTTATCAGGATTATTTTGCAATCTGGGTTACCAGGCCTCCGGAAATTTTTCAACGGATTTGACATGAGTTCTGGCTTGTATCAATACCAAATGAGTACTTCATGGTTTGGGGTTTTACTGTGGAAATGTCATTAAACTGTGACTTGTGCCACCTTCTCCAATATATACAAATATTCCCAGTTAACGTTAATTACTCAGCTAGAACTGCTCCGTATGTCTATGTTATTTAAAAAAAAGATAGCGATATTAAAAGAAACCAATTTTCAGTGTTTACTACATTGCAAAATAATCATGGGACATGTGCCTTGACTCAAAATAATCCCGAGAGCTCATCAAAACCAGCCATTTTTCCTCCAATGCCACTCATTCCTGCCTGAACACCACTACATTCAGCACACATAACTGCCAGATTCTGTCCTCCCATCATTTACAGATGTGCGTTTGACAATGATCAGCAACCCTATCTATAGTGCACCGAGAACTAGCCTAACAAAATGACCAACACACCTGATGCTTCTGAGAAACACCCCTTGCATTCTTAGTCGAAAACAGATACAGAATTATTGCTGATTTCTTGGACTTCAGGCATTTAGGACAAAACTGTGTGTGTGTGTGTGTGTGTGTCTACCTCCAAGTATACTTGTATTTTTAGGTGCCTAAAGACTGTACAAAATCAGGCCTTAAACAGCTTAAAAGGAAAGACCAGAATTGAATTTAAATTCCTGAAAGGCCAACATACAAAGTGGGGCCCAGTGAGTTTGCACTCCTACAGTCTGGCACAGACTGTGGCTACTGCAAAGGAAAACAGCTGGTCAAAACATATTTAAGCAGCTCCTATCCATGCAGCAAAACTGGTACAACCAAAGTCAACCTCGTGGCAGTTCAGGACAGCAGTAATATTTAAACTGTCAGTGTTATCAATGGTAAATGGAAACATAGTCTTAGCATCTACCTTGCAGTAAAATGAGCACACATCAGCTTGAAAGAATAGTCTGGATGGGGTCAAGATACAGCATGATATGTCCCAAGTGCTAATTGCAGTGATAGGCAGATTCTCCCTTTGCTCTATGCTGCACAGTATGGCAAAGAAATAACATCTTCCTCCATTTCTAAGCAGAGGAGAACAATTCCCACCTGGAACAAAGCCAGCTACTGCACTGATTTCACTATATGTATGAGATTAGGAGGCATTTCAGACTAACAGAAAAGTAGAGCAAAGTTAGAAAACACTACAAATGTAGCAGTTAGCCTTTATTAGCTATCCATTTTGACAGGGATAATTTAAAAGTATTTTTAATTCATGCTCCCTGGTTTTTAAAAAAATAGTAGTTTGAATAATTTTCCAGTAAACTTAATTGGGAATTTTCCATTAATGCCAACTCTCCCAACTGTATTATCCTTTTCATGATAGCTGGCACTTTTAAGTTCAGCACCTGAAGTTATGTGCTTGTATGAAAATTCCAGTTCTCATCAAAAAAAATCCAAAACAAAAATCACACACTGACCCCACATTAATTTCTACTTCTCCTGGTCCTGGGAATAGTATACTTGGAAATGTGAAATCTGTGTGGCCAGAGCCAGAAGGCCAGAAAAAAACAAAAAGAAAAAAACCCTAAAATATGTTGTTGGGGGTTTGATCATTAAGAAACCAAACCAAAGTAGTTTCATCATTTTTAAGGGCCTGACTCATGACTTCAGTTGCCAGAGGTGGTAAATATCAAGTAAATATTAAGCAATGTCCTCCAGCAGATTTGTTGACACTGCATGCTCGGATCCTGACTGTTAGCAAGGACGTAGCTGCTGACACTTGGCTATCGTCACAAAGCGCCGCATCTCCTCTTCCTCAAACGGCAAATCAGCACATCCACTGCCAGCAACGGAGCCCAAGTAACTAAGAGTTAATGGTGATCCAGGATTATGAGTTAAGGAAGGCCATGTTAGAAGGAAAGGACCCCTTGATAAAGTATGAGAAAGGGGTAATCTTACAACTAAAACAAAGTTACTGAAGATCTGAGCTCTGCTTCTGCTCTGGCAAAGGCTGTGCTGCCACACGGAAGAGTTGGGCTCTAGGATAACCTGAGTGCTGAATTCCTCAGGAGGCTGGAAAAAAGCATTTGGCAGGTTTATTCCCCAGGAATGAGGCATCAGGTCTTGGTTCAGACCCCAGGTTTGGCCAAGCTACCTCAACTCCCATTAATGTCATTAATAAGTGAGCAGACTAAGCACCCATCCATGGTCATTCAGGGTATATCCTGGCTTTTACCTACTGATTCACAAAGCTGCAGTGACTGGGTGTTGGGGTCTTTCCTGGCATATTGAAGCTTTTATAACACAGCGTCTGTTCCAGATGACAGACAGACATTCTGATTTTTGAAGGCATCTTTTACCAGGAAAAACGCCTCCGTTTTCAAAGCAGTTCTCAATCCTCCCCTTTAAATTAGAGGCCAATATTAGCTTTCTACTCTTGGAGTCTAAGATTTCATCAGTTCAAACAAATAAACCTAATAATGTCCTTTGAAGAATGCCATGGAAATAATTCTGACTTTGCGTAACACTGCAGCAGAAGTTTCATAAACCGTTTCTATTAGCCAAAGTTGCTGAATGAAACTGAAATGTTGTTAAGAGAGCAACATTTTGTTTTTAATAACTTTTGGAGGTATATTAGCTGTCATGCCAGAGCTTGATAGCTTCTTAGCTGTCGTCTTATTTTAGGAGCAACAGTGATTTCTAAATGCTAAGTTTCACAAGATCAGGAAAAAGTTCTCTTCTAGGTAGAACAGGGGGAAAAAAAAAAAAAAATTCAAACCACTCTAGAATTGGTTGGAAAAATGACCAAAATTTGCTTGAAATTAAATCAGCTGTTCAAAGGTAGAGACAAGGGGGAGACGAAGACACTTTTTCATGAGACTGCCTCAGCTTTTCAAATTCCCACTACTAAAAGACAGATTCATGTTTATATAAAATTTAATATGCAAGCTGTTCACCCATAATATTAAATTGCCCCTTTATATTTAATATTTGCTAAAATTACTGAGTTATTTATGTCACAGATAAGATTGCTGCACATGTGCAGTAGCTGTTTCATCATAATATATTTTAGTAGACATTTATTATGAAGCTGTTGCCATTATAATGCCTAAATTTCTATTGCTTCCAAAGAGAAATATATTATCACCGGAATGTTCCTACATGCACAGCATGTAGCTATGGAAATACAATGTCATACGCTTCTTTAGAGCTGTTAAGTACAGCATAGATTGACGGTGAGCCTGCAGAAAACCTGCTCTGGAGGTCCTATAACTGACTGCAATTTTTTCTACTATGTTTCAAGAGTACTGATATCCCCACTAATGACATCTCTCTGATAAATGCCATGCAACATCCCAACATTAGGACTCAATGGCATTATGAAAACCAAGATGAACTTTACAGTTCCAATAACTGGAAATTAGACTGCATACGCATGCCAGCCAGTCATTGCTTTGAATGAATACAAAACAAAACCCACCAACAGTCTTAGGGGCTACATAATTCACAGCTCATGCTATTCTGATTATTAGTAAAATCCTCTGTTGTGAATGCAGCATTGCTACTGCATTAAGTTAGCATGTCTTCATGAAAGGGAGAGGGCTTTACACTAAAGTTGCTAGAGGAGGGGAACCTCAATCCATCCCACTCCTACCAGTTTGATGCCAGTGCCAGCAACAGATGCCCAGGGCCTGGAGAAGGATCACAGGTCAGCAGGAGAGCACCTGAAGAGCTGCACAAAGGAATTCCAGCCACTCCAGCCAGTAAGCCAGCTTCACCGGGGGCCCAACTTAAATGACTCTATGCAAATGGACGTAGCGTGGGGAATAAACAAGAGGAGTTAGAGAGAGACATGGGGACACCTTCAGGGCTATGATCTTATCATGGAGAAGTGCTGGGATGGCTCCTATGACTGGAAGGACACAGGCTCTTTAGGAAGGACAGGCAGGGGAGACAAGGAGGGAGTGTTGCCCTCCATGTCAATGACCAGCTGGAGTGCATGGAGCTCCACCTGGGGATGGATGAGGAACTGACCGAGAGCTTATGGGTCAGGATTAAAGGGAGGGCAGGGACAGGTGACATTATAGTGGGCCTCTGCTACAGGCCACCTGACCAGAAAGACCGAGAGGATGAGGCCCTCCATAAGATAGGGGCAGCCTCACGTTCACAAGCCCTGGTCCTCATGGGGGACTTCAGCCACCCCAGTATCTGTTGGAGGGACAACATGGCAGGGCATAAGCAATCCAGGAGGTTCCTGGAATGTGTTGATTCTTCCTTGAAGAAGTTGACACTTCCTTCTCCAAGTGCAGTCAATGGCTCAATGTCCAAGTGGAGAGCAGTGACAAATTACATTCGTCAGGGTTTGGTATTGGGACCAGCACTGTTTAACATCTTTGTTGGCAACATGGACAGTGGGATCGAGTGCACCCTCAGCAAATTTGCTGAGGACACCAAGTTGTGTGGTGCAGTCGACACGCTGGAGGGAAGGGATGCCATCCAGAGGGACCTTGACAGGCTTGAAAGGTGGGCCCGTGTGAACCTCATGAAGTTCAACAAGGCCAAGTGCAAGGTCCTGCACATGGGTCAGGGCAATCCCAAGCACAAATACAGGCTGGGCAGAGAATGGATTGAGAGCAGCCCTGCAGAGGAGGACTTGGGGGTGTTGGTTGATGAGAAGCTCAACGTGACCACATAATGTGCGCTTGCAGCCCACAAAGCCAATCGCATCCTGGGCTGCATCTAAAGAAGCGTGACCAGCAGGTCGAAGGAGGTGATTCTATGATTGCTATGATTCTCCCCCTCTACTCTGCTCTCATGAGACCCCACCTGGAGTACTGCGTTCAGCTCTGGGGTCCCCAACATAAGAGGGACATGGATCTGTTGGCGTGAGTCGAGAGGAGGGCCACAAAGATGATCAGAGGGCTGGAGCACCTCTCCTGTGAAGACAGGCTGAGAGACTTGGGGTTGTTCAGCCTGGAGAAGAGAAGGCTCTGGGGACACCTTATAACAGCCTTTCAGTACCTAAAGGGGTCTGCAAGAAAGCTGAAGAGGGACTTTTTAGCAGGGCCTTTAGTGATAGGACAAGGGGTAATGGCTTTAAACTGAAAGGGGGTAGATTTAGATTAGATATTAGGAAGACATTCTTTACTGTGAAGGTGGTGAGGCACTGGAACAGGTTGCCCAGAGAAGCTGTGGATGCCCCATCCCTGGAAGTGTTCAAGGCCAGGCTGGCTGGGGCTTTGAGCAACTTGGTCTAGTGGAAGGTGTCCTGGCCCATGGCAGGGGGGTTGGAACTAGATGATCTTTAAGGTCCCTTCCAACCCAAACCATTCTATGATTCTATGAAAACCTTGTTAAAAGGTTGATTAGGGTGGGAAATAGTATAGACAAAGTTAGTGCCTTAAGTTAGATCAATGGCACAGTTTACTACAGCTTGCCATCTCCTAGAAGGCTCAGAGAAGCGCTGGGAGCACATAAAGGTGTGGAAAAACTGTGGTGTTAAAGATTAAGATTACTCGCCTTGGAAAAGACATTAAAAGATGTGTCAGTAGTACAGAAAAGTATAAATGGTGAGGAGATGGGCAGGTTGGGAATTACTGTTTCCTCTTGCACCCAAGAAGGTGCCTTCAATGGATTGTAAAGACGGTCAATAAAAATGTGATTAAGAAATACTTGTTAACCCACACATAGTTGGACGGCAGAACTCATTACCATGGGAAGTCACCAAGGCCAAGAATTCAGCAAGACTCAAAGAGGATTTGGGCATTTCTATAGACAACAAGCAAAACCAGTTACAACAGTAAATGTTAAAAAAACAACTATGGGAAAGAAGACAAAATCTCAAGCTTTAGGGGCCACAGATTTATGATCTTACTGTTAAGGATTATCCTAAGACTTCAGGAATAATAGAAAACTTCAACTCTGCGTACAGTGAGGATTCTTAGACCTTCTGAAGCATCTGGTGATGGCCACACAGAGAGACAGCATTCTTAATCCTCTGGTCTGATTTGGCAATCCTCTTGTGTTTAAAAGAGAACATGAAGTGTACCAAGTCTATTTGTATTGGATCAGAAAACCAGTGCAGTGTAATGTAGATTCAAGAGAAAAAATGTTTTTATGAAATGTCTGATGATGAGACACCCAGAGCAGAGCACTATAGTGACCCAAAATATCAGCTGGCACTCTACATTTAACAGGCAAAAAGCAGAATTGCCATAACGAGAGTAAATTACCAAAATCCTAACATGAAAAAGGTCTGCATTTCATCTATCTTCATCTTTGCTTAGCAAAATACTACTGGTTTATATAAAAACGATGGCAGGTAGAAACACTTTAGCTTTTGAACAAAAGGCAGCTTCTTAGAGAGAAACTCTAAGCTCCCTTCTTCAGCGAGACATTCTGCTGGTGTTGACCTGCATACCATGGTCATTTGGTCGGCCAGGTATCTCTCCAAACTTGTTCTTCTGCCTCCCACAGATGACTTTTCTGTTCTTGTACTAACTATGTCCAAAATACCTCATCCTCTAAGACACTAAAGAATGCCTTTGCATGGCAGGGACAGCCACAGCATCAGACTTCTCAGTTCTGATGACAGCCTATGAACACCAGATCCCTCATTTAGCCCTAAATAACACTGCCCAGAATGTCACCATTATTTAGTTCCTTTGATTAATTACAACTTTGCAATTACTTTGTTACATAAATTGGTTTCCTATACATATTAAGCACCTTTCTGTCTCCCAGTGAGTCCACTTGATGATGAAATGGCTTTTTGACTGCTAAGGATTGAGTGTCACCCAGATGCTTCCACCTACATACTTAATGTCCTTCTCTGGCCTAAAATTCACTATACGTAGAAACAAGTATTAGTATTCTAGCTGTGGCACCCACAGCTGCCAAGACTCAGCCAAAAGCTTGACAGATTTATATAGTGCAGAAGGGATGATGTAGAAGACCGGGAGAGGATCTGGATTTTGTCTCTCCCGCTTTGCTGTCTTCCATCTTTTTTCTTCTTTCTTGTCTCCTCTGAGTTTGCCTTTTTCCTCCCTGTCCCCTGGCTGTACCAATGACACATTATAATACATATGACACTTGATTTGTAGCTTCTCCCCCTCAGTAACTCTGGTAATCATGACTCCTTGTTTGGTAAAACAGCTCTGGAGGAGACTGGAAAAGGGCAAGCGAGCATTTGGGAAAGAAGCATCTGGTTAAAAGTTGAGCCTGCTCCTCCTCCACGCTCAAATCACTAACCTGAACACTCAGAAGAAACACACGTGATGATTCACTACAGCAAAAGCATCGGAACTGACAGAACAAACCAAGATGAAGCAAAATTATGTCAAAAAAAGGACAGGACAAGCTTAAGATGGAAGTAGGCTGGCAGGTGAAAAAAGTTCCAAGCACAGCATTCAGTTTTGCAGAGAATTTTCCTCAGGCTTTGGTATATGCAGATAAGTACCTCAGACAACAGCAAAAAAATCATTATAGATTAGAAGAGAAACAAATCTTCAATGAACATGTATTTGCAAATCAACAAGAAGACAGGGAAGGAAGGAGGATAATCTTTGGAGTCTAATCCTGGAGCACCCTCAATTAGAACAAGAGAAGTCAAAGGAAACCGAGTATACTGAGTACCTGACAGGGGAACTAGATGACATCATGCTATTGTAAACTTCACATTAGGATGACTCTTTGGTGGTAAAGTAGAAACTTTAATTTGGAATTTCCTTGCTGCAAAGCCGTTAACATTTTCAGCACAAGACAGGTTTAATTTAAATAGGTCTGGGCAACAGACATATTTGCAGTGGCAAAGGCTTTTTATATTGCTTTCACCAGCAGAATGAAAAGGCTCAAATGGCTAATTAAATACGAAATTATATCAAAAAAAGTCAGAGTCAGTGTCTTTTTAAAAATACCTGATGTTTAAGGGAGGCTAAATTGAGTCAGTATCTGGGAAGGTACGTGCTCTGACCTGTGTGAAAAGGCAGCCTGGGGTACTGTGTACAGGCAAGACAGTTACCATGGATACCTCACTGCTTTAGGTGTAGAAGCTTAACATTACAAACAACTTTGCAGCATTAGGCTACCGGCCTCATAAAAACACTGCAAAATAACAATGAATTCTGAGATGACCATTATGATCTGTTTCTTGACATGCGAATATAAATCTTGTATCATAAAGCAAAAGACAAAAGCAGGATTGAGAGGAAATGGCCAGATCTTGCAGGCCTTAGTTTACAGTCTGCTCCTGAAAGATGCTATGGTCCTCGGCTCGCACTGATGATAATGGGACCTGCAGGCAGGCAGCTTGTCTCACAATACTGTCCTCCTGCCTAAAGTTTTACCTAAATTCGGACTCCAAACTTGATCCAACACACCACAGGCAGAGGGAGATGCAACCGGAGTTAAAATAACTCAATTATTGATTATAAAAAGCTTTCCCTTTTAAAGTTTCCCTTTAACAGCGCAAGTTACTCTGTAAATATCTACCACAGGGTTTATGGTATCATGCATGCTGACTACATTAAAGGACAGCTATTTCACATGAAAAGTTATACTGTATTCCCACACCCTTTAAAGATCACTAGGTCTAAATGTGCCTGTTGGGCAGTAAGCTGTGTGCCTACTGAATGCTTTCAGTAGTCGAGAAATGCCATAGATTTCTTAGCTGAACAAGCATGGCTTCATGACTGCAAGCCCATCTCTTGGCCTAAATACCACTCCAACTGGTAGACACTCTCAACAGAAAAAGAAAATGTGCTTCATACCGCCGTGTCTAATAGTGGCAAAGGATATTCACCCCTGTCCACCTAACCATCTGATCTATTGGTCTAACAGTCAACCTTTTTTCAGACAGCGAATACATCTGTCTCCTCTTTCACCTAGAGCAAAGGTTCACAGGAAATCACTTGAGGCGCTTTCTTCTGCTTTTGGTATTAAATTATACACAAAAGAAGTTCAGGTGCAGGTGAGGCTAGTGTTATGTTTCAGGGAATGAAAAATCCATCTCAAGGATATTTATGATAATATAAACTATTCCACAACTAGGAGCTCACATGGATCGAATACAGTGCTCATAGCTGGCTCTTACATCACTAATTAAGATGCTTCTACAACAAGATTACAGATGTATTTATTGCAAAGCTGTAATGGTCAAACCCTTGATAAGGCACGGCCACTAAGCAACAATGGGCTGGAAGAGCTGCTAGTTATAAGCTATGAAGTAAGCAGAGAAGTTGGAGCTGATCTCAGATGTGGATAGGTGCGCCTGTCAGATGCATTCAGCTCATAAGATCCAGCTGAATACAGATGTGCATACCTACAATGTTTCATAATCAAATAACATGTATTCCTCCAACTTTTTGCAGACCTACCTGACAGAGGAAAGCAGACTCCTTCCGTGCTTGGTCAAATGTTTTTGGCAGTGGATGAGTTTCCACACACTGTAATAAATTTTGCACTGAAGGCACCCTAAGTTTTTGCTAGCACAGAACCATCTTTCAGCCTTCATGGTACACACTATACAAATGCAAAAGGGGCGTAAGGAAAAAATAAACTCTCTTCATCCAAATGACTAATACCTTAGATCTGCACCACAAGAGACCACTTTTTTAATATCAGCCTTTCTTTGTCCCATAATTACAAGAAGGAATAATATAGATCACATAAATGCCAAAGTAACTGATTCTATCTGCAAACTAAGTAGGCAGATTTGAAAGTAACATGGCACCATGGGCCCACTTAGCTTATTTGAGAGCAGTGTGGGTGCTTAGGTCCCCACGCAGTCAGAGTTATTGGCAAAAAATAATCCTTGGTTTTGATCTAAGCTCTCCACATCAACAATTGCACTGCAACTACCTTAGTTTTGTAACAGTGAGGAGCAGGTGCAATGACTAAGAAACCTCTAAACCAGTAAAGACCAGTTTCTTGGTGGGCAGGGGTGGAAAGCTTCCTACTTGTTATAACTGATGCTTTTATGCT
Source organism: Astur gentilis (assembly GCF_929443795.1). NCBI lineage: Eukaryota > Metazoa > Chordata > Aves > Accipitriformes > Accipitridae > Astur > Astur gentilis. Next base: position 9,438,599 of record NC_064897.1, on the reverse strand, counting down.
ACTCAGTTAACACGAAGGAGGGGAATCCAGACACCAGCCCACAGTGAACGCTGAGCAGGCAATGCTAACAGCAAGGGTACAAGGAAAGTGTGGCTGGGGTGATCCCGTCATGGCTTTAATATCATTAGAAATCTTTTCACTGGCTTTAATGGGATTTGGATCAGGTGCAAAGGAAGCCACCTTACATTTCCCTGATCTGTTGCTCCTGTCAGGACAGCAAAACAATCAAATCCCAAGTATCTATTTTTGCACATCTGCACTCCATGAAGGACACAACGCCCCCCCCCTCCCCCCGCAATGCACACACAAGCAACGTCAATAGTCATAAGTCAATTTGATTCTTAATATATTAATGATAGAAATTAGTAAAGTAGGTAAGAAAAGGAAGTAAAGAATTAAATATAAAATTTTAACTTGGTATTCTCCCATCTAACAATGTTCCTGGGTATTTTAAGTAAACAACCATCCAAAAGAAGCCTGTAAGTGGCTAGAGCTATAATTATAATAATATTAATCTTATCATTCAGATAGAGGGAAACAAGGTACTGATATGCATATTAAAGCCTCACATGTAACAGAAGCTATGCCAGACATCCAAACCCATTGTACAAGTTGTAAGAAGTGCCACCTGATTTTTCCGGATTCTGCCTGTACTACAGTTTAACATCAAAGAGAGTATTTTAAAAATATTTCATTATATGCAATGTTGGCTGAGGTTTGTTGCTATTCCTTGCCCTTCTAATGAAGAGATCAGGTAGATTTACAGCAAGACACAAACTCCTTGGTGTTTTCCTAGAGAAAGAATCCCACTCCTCCTCATTTAAAAGCTGCTAGCCTTGCTGTAGGTGGTAATTATGTTGAGGGTGAATTGCTGTGGTTTCTCTCTGGCAACACACAGCACTGGCACATGCAATCCCCACACTGTCTGGAAACAGCATTACATCAAATCATCCAAGCTAGTGGCTTACACAACCAGCTACAGCCCTTTGAAATCTGGCAGCTCCAGTGACTTGCTATGTGCACTTCTGCTTCTCAGACATTAGCTTCATCACGTTTATCATGCAGGTATCAAGCTCCTCTAAAAATAAAATTTGGAAGCATTGACCTTCAACCTAACTTAAAATCTTATGAAAAAAAAAAAAAAATCTACAGCAAACAACTGCTCAATTTTAACACCAAATCTGAACTCAGTTCCTGAGAGCCTGTGGGTGCATCCATGCAACACTGAGAGGAACCTCAGAAAACACAAAACAAGACAGCACCAGAAAGAGAAGCTGCACAATGCTGCTAGTGAAATCAGTTAATGAGTTAATAATGGAGCTAGTCTAGGGATCCCTAATGCAAGGCAGGACTGCACGCTGTAAGCAGGCACATCCCACAGTTAAATCTAAGAGCTATGGATCAGGTTCTTAATTAAATGCAATTCTGCTGGGATCCCTGCATCAAAATTAAAAATCACTGAGAAATCTCAAATCAAACATAGCATTCAACTTCATGTCTCCGGCTGTCAGGCAGCAACGTCATGTTACGTGAAGACTTGTGAATAAGTAGTTTCCCCTGAAATCAGTGGGAGCAGACATGAACCAGGGAACTGCTCAGCCCAGGAACAGCTGTATCTGCCCCAGCATCATAGCTGTGTATTAAGAATGCAATAGCCTAAGCCACAGAATCACTGCATTTTCTACACGATTTGAAAACAAACACGTTGTACTTTAACAAGAAATGCTGTAACTATGTCCTTGGAGGATTGCTGTTCTGTACCAAAGAATTATTTCCCTTCCCTCCCCTCCCCCACTTCCCTCCCCTATGAATTAGTAAATGAATTTCTGCCACAAACCCTCAAACCATATTCTTCCCAATCAAAGAGTAAAATGATACCCAAGAGAGCAAAGCAGCACAGAACCAGTGAGATCCTGCAGACAGCTAGACTGGATGGAAAGCTCCTGCCACAGCCACACACAGATGGGCACACACGCTCAGAAAGCCTATGGGGGTAAAACAGGACAATACCAGAAAGAGGATTACATCCAAACGACATTGCTGGAAAATGTTCTCCTGGAACCGGACAGCTGAGTCATCTGTGACCAGACCAAAAAGGATGATACATGCACGACAAAAGACAGTACGTGTAATTTAATAAGTAAGCACAGATTTTTCTTTTTTATTATTTTTTTTTTTAACCTGACCCTGCACTGCAAGTTTGGAAACAATTCCTTAAGGGCAGAGTCCATATTATGGGACAATCCAGTGTATGCATTTATGGGCAAATATATTACAATCTGCATATATTTTCTGGGGAAATGAAGCCTGCAGTTTTGCTCAGGGTCTGCACTTCAGTGTTTTAGCAAATGGGGGATGTAATGTGTGCCTGTGAACTCAGCCAGAATACAGATCCAAGAAGATGGGATTCTTATAATGTTTTTTGTAAGATGCACTGCTACAGGGCCTAAATAAAAAGCTTTTCAAAAAGTCATTGCACATAGCCTGAGAATAAAGTGCTAGTCCCAGCAGTAGCCGCACAGTCGGTATCCACATTGTACAACAATCGCACAGCTCAAATCGTGACTATGAAAGGACAGCCCAAGCAGCAGGTGGGATGGAGGGATGGCAGGGGAGTCCATACCCGAGCACCTCTCTCTCCAATCTGTCTGTTCATCAGTCATGTCACACGGGCTGTTCCCCTGCAAGGAACATCCAGAGGAACAGAGAAGCTAGAAATGCGGGTCCCAGGCAGGGGAAGCAGCTGGCAGGCATCTGTAATTGAATTCCGGGAGGACTTGGTCTATTTTTAAAATTCTCTGTAGGTTGGCTTTTTTTTTTTTTTTTTAAACAGGTGAACATTTCCAAAACTTGACACAATTTTAAAGTTTCATTACATACATATCTGAGTTCCAGCACTGTGTAAAGATCGTGCGATAGCAGCAAAGCACAAGCAAGCAGAACCAGGTTCTAAAACTCTGAGCCAGGGAGGGAGGAAATGAATTGGTTTTATTTTTAATTGTATATTTTAAGGATAAAGAACTTTTTTTTTCAAAGTGCAAACACACAAACCTCTTCTACTGTATTTATACCCTAAACTAGAGGGACACTGGCTTTCTATAAATTCCAAAATAAAACAAATTTCATTGTCATTATTTACATGCTGTGCTCCTGCAGTATCTACTAAGCCACAGCTCTGAGGGCACATTGATATCTGAAGAATAAAGCCCTACAAAAACTATCAAAATGTGAAGATTTTCATTATGTTCTTTCCATAAGTGGTATCTGAACGTGTTTTCATTTGACCAGTCTAACACCATACCAAGTCACCGGCAGAGCTAACCAGAACTCCTGACTTGCTGTCATTCGTAAGCAATCTGACCTGCTCAAGTTGTATTTAGAGCTTTTCGCATCTTTAGAGCTCCTTTATCTCCTGTAACGCCTGTTAGACGATAACCGAAGTCTTAATATTCTCTCACCACAGGTTGGAAGAAGAATGATCATTTATTCTGAGAGGGAGCATGTTGTTAACCTCCAGCTGTCAAGACCTCCAGTTCTGCTTACCTGTTTGGGCACTGCCTCTGCTCAGCAGAGAGGGGGGGTCTGGGACCACTTCCTTACCCTTCCTTGGATGGATTAGTGATAGATGGTAAAAGGATCCTAAATACAGTTCAGAATGGCTAATATGAAGCAGGAGGAACCAAAGACTGCTAAAGCTACACAGAGGAAAAGTTCTCATTTCGCTCACAGCACAGTCCAGTCTGAGCTATGCTCAATTATTTTCTGAGTTGCTGCAGCAAGTTAAATTCTCTGATGATAATGAGCAGTCACCGACTGCATCACCAACTCATTAAATCAACTCAGTATCCACTCGTTAGCAAACACATTTACACACTCTGGATTTAAGACTTGCTGGCTAGCAGAAATGTAGCATATGATATTTGTTGGGGTATAATTTGTATTATTTTTGTTCCCATTTGTGTAAAATGATCGTTATGTAGCTGCAGTGTGCCTCCCTCTGTCTTTTGACAGTGCTAGATTATACACAAAAACTGTTACTTTTAAAAAACAGTCAGAAGATAAAGCCAGGGATCATGTTTCAGCACTTTGCAAGACAGGGTTATGTAACTATACATCGCAATGTATATTTAAACATCGGTATGTTAACTGCATATATAGAGATGAAGTGAAAGAACAGAGGAAGAGAAATAGAAAGGAAGAGAAAAAAAACTCTAAACGCCAGAAAAAATGCCATTTTGTGATGCTTATTAATAAAAAGAACGACTCGGACAATAACTTTCTCTTGGAAATATAATAAATAGAGGATAATAGAATGTGTATCATATAAAGTGGTATTATTTGCTGAATATTCCCCAAATGCACAACCAGTATACCTGATCTTATCAAACAACATTGGATTTTGTTGCAAGCGCAGCTTTATAAACGGTTATTTTCTTACTATAGTGGTGGCAGGGGAAATGTTTAAGAAGAAAATGTTTTGACTGCCATGCAATCAGACTGCCTGTAAACAGTATATTCGGGCCCTTAAAAAGCAGAGAAGATTTAATACAGCTTAAAATTTCAGAGAGTTTGGTTTCTTCACAGCTTCTGGGCAGCAATATTATTCTTTTCAAGGGCAAGACAATGAACATTAGCTTCCATCAGAGGAGGAATGATGAAATTTCAAAACGTACTTTGGAGAAAAGGTGGGGTGAATGTTGCAGGGTGGGGAAGGGGGAATCGCTTCTGCGTCTTTCAGCTCTCTTATGTCAATTTGTTCCTCGGCTGCTTCTTAATAAAAATTGTTGCTTAAATTTTAAGCTGCCCCAGTTCCTCTACGTTTTTTTTTTCCCCTGCAGTCACAGGACCTTCTTTTTGCAGAGAACCGGATAAAAGGCAAGAGGTTTACGGCAAGAACATTTGCAGCTTTATACAGACACCCCTGTGTAACGCCACTAGGGAGCCTCAGATATAAAATAATTTATGAAAAGTCCTAACGGGCCACCTGCACGCACAAACTTCAGCGTCTGCAAACCAGCAACCTCTGCCAAAACTGTCAGCCTCTTGACGACTAACCCGCCAATCATCCCGAAACCTGAAGAGTCAGCTCCGCTGACTGCGAAACTGCTTTCGGAGGCAACGGCAACCCGGGCGAGGACCGAAGCCCTCCGCCAGCGGCAACAGAACGCTGTTAATTCCGCGATCTTTTGGCAACGGGAGGGCAGAGGAGGAGGACGAGGAGGAGGAGGACGAGGAGGAGGAGGACGAGGAGGAGGAGGACGAGGAGGAGGAGGACGAGGAGGAGGAGGACGAGGAGGAGGAGGGCGAGGAGGAGAGGCCTTCGTTTGTTTGCTTTTGTCGCTGCCGTTCAGGCCGCGTTACGTAACGCGTGATTTCGGGCTCTTTTTTCTGGTGGCGCGGGGATGTATACGCGATGCAAATACGGCCGCCGGAATCACAAGAGCGATTTATCAATTCATGTGCGGCTAATCAACCCATTTGCTTTCTAGTGTCTCACAGCGACGGCTTATCTCATGCGGGCTCACGATCGTTCAAAGCCCGGCTAATTGAATTTCAGGGCCGGGAGCACCGCCGGCCACGTGACGCGCCTCTCGCCGGCGCGCGCTGCCAGACACTGCGGGCGTTACATAACGGCACGATGCCGCCGCCGCCGCCGGGGCGGGGGAGAAGGGGGGGGCCCCGCACGCGCCCTCGCCTCAGCGAGGCCCCGCCGCTGCCCGCCCCGCTGGCAGGCGCAGCTCCAGTCAGGCGCTTCGGGGGCCTCGGCGGCAGCAGAGGAAAAAAAGGGGAGCGATCCTCCGAGCGGATCGTTGAAGCGGCTCGCCGGGCAAAGGCGGTTACAGCCGGCGCAGGGGTGGGGAGAACGAACGGCGAGACCCGCTCCCGCCCGTGCTCACCCCCGGGCTGCCGGGGGAACGCAGCCGCCGGCCACAGACGGCGGGCACCTCCCGCTTCCCGCCGCATCTGTGCGGGGGTCTGGGGCGCGGCGAGCCCCGACCCGGCTGACGGCCGCCCCGCCGGCTGTGGAGCGCCCGAGGCCGGGTCGCTGCAACCGTGGCGGGCCTGCCGCCGAAACGGCGGCCGAGCACGGGCAGCGAGGTCTGGGTAACGGCCCCCTCCTGTTTAGCGCGTACTCATCACACCAGGTATCGCTCACCTGGAGGGATCTTCCACGAACAAGGCAGGCGCTGCTTAATAATGGATATGTATTAGCTGTGGGGGACAAAACATGCTCCTCCCCGCCTCAAAGGTGAGCGCTAGATCCACTCCAGGCAAGGGGCTTCCTACCAGCGTCGCCATCTGCAGGGCTGCATTGCTAGATACAACAGCCACAGGTCACAGCTGAGTGCTGGGAGGAGTGCGGGGTTAACACAAGTCCCAGCTTGCACCAGTCTCATGCCGACAGCCAGCTTACTGACTGGGAAGCTGCTAGCCACCCCACCCATGCTCAGCATCAGTGCCTGGATACGGCAGGCAGGTTTGTAGGGGAGGGTACTGTGTGCAAACCCCTCCGCTTTGTCTTTTCTTGGATCACCCTCTTGGTTTGCAGAGTTTTGGAGCCACCTTGACCCAGAATTATTCCTGCAGGAGAACGGGCATTGCAAGTCAACTTGGCCAACACAGCAGGAAGAGTCTCTGAAGTCTGTACGACTCAAGAAGTGACTCTTTGCATGTATGCCAACATTTCAGTAAACTTTAAAAAGCATGCTTTTTCCCCAAGAGAAGCCAACTTCAGAACAAGAATTTATGTAGATAATCCAAAGCCAAGCTTACTAAATCAGTGTTTGTTAAGACTTCATACCATTTTTTTTTCAACAAATCTTTCATTCACAAAGCCCAGGAGCACACTGTTTGCTTGATTTAAGGAGGAGAAAACGGGCGCCCTGCCAACCGCTAGGTTCTGCACTGTCATATGCAAAGTCCTGCTTCCACTTTCAGAGAGACCTTCTTTGAAGGTGAGTCATTCGGTCCTCTGGAGAGGAGCCCAAAACAGGAGCTGGCTTGTGATACTTAAAAGTACCCTCTGCTGCACTGACACGTGTCCACAGCGACGGCACATCACCGGGCAGAAGACTCGGGGCAAAAAGCGATGCTGTATTCAAGTAGCCCATCAGAGGGGAGATCAGTTCCCTTCCCTTGTCCTTCAGCAACCCTTCTCACGACAGAAAGATGTAGAATGAACTAAGTTCTGGGCCCAAACACAGTGTTCATCAAGTCAGAAACAAGCATTAGAGCAATGTATCTATTCACCAATTTCAGAAAAAAAATAAGACAGTTTCCCCAGGGTGGCTCTTGCTCAAGTCAGATGGGCACTGTAACTTGTTTTAGCTGCACATGTGCTTTTCTAGCAAGAACGTGTCTGAAAGAACCCCTTTGTGCACTGGTGCAGCTGCCCGGCGGCTGGTTTGCCACCTCCTGTGGCTTTGGAGGCCCCTGCTGGAAGATGGAGATGTACGTGCACGGAGTAGTCCGGGGCAATAAAGCAGCTACTTTCAGCTGGCAAAGCTGCAGTGGGAAATTAATAGCTCAGAATCATGCAGAGGGCTTGAGAAAACACTTTTAATTTACTCTGATTTTATTACCTCACGGTTCTTGTATGGGGCAGAGCCCCAGCTGGCTCAATAGTAAAATCACACTACATAGGGCTTAGTAGCAAAACAGATAGATAGTGATCAAAGTACTGAACTTAAGACACACAAGTCATAAACTGCTGGCTAGTTCAAAAGAAAACATTATCCCAGCAACAGTTCCTTTCCTGCTCCCAAATAAAGTCTTTCTCCAGCTAAAAATCAGAACAAAACATAGAGGAAAGGAAAAAGTACATGCAAAAATGGGAAAGAGAGAGATGGTTTAAAAAGTCAGGGGAATTGTTTTTTCCAGTTTCAAATTGTTTAGAGCTTAAAAATCAGGTTAAATACATGTTGAATTATAGTATATATCAACTAGTTGACTTCCTGTTTTTTCTTTTCTTTTTTTTTTTTAAAGGAAGTAAAAGACCTGTATTTAGATTACCTAGTATGCTAGAATTTGCTGCTGAGTTAAAACAAGCTCTTTCAGTATCATAGGTATGGAAATAATCTGTTTATATAAACAGCTTCATTTAAGTCAAGTGACTCTCTGCAGACCACACTCCGGAAAGCATACCCTTCTAACCAACCTCCCAGAGCATCAGGTAGGACTGCAGAAGGAGCTAGTTCATCTGCCTGCTCCTAAGCCTAGCTCAACACACATGTTCAGCATGCTCCAACACAGCCGGCACTGCTCTCATTTGACTCCCCTCCCTTTGGCGTGGTGGCATAGCAGGTTATTTGCACACACAGGCAGAAATAGGTAGCACTTTACTCAGACTTTGCAATACAAATTACTCATTTCTGACGAAGCACACCACAGCCCAAAGTAATCTCTTAAACTTGTTACTCCAGGTGAGGGGTTTTTTTCTCTCCATGCAAACATTTCCACACACAGCACCAGAACAAAAATCCAAACTCAAATAATAAAATCTGAGTTTTTCCCATGCATGATGTTATTCCCTGTAAGAATACTTAAACGTGAAGAAAAAGAACAAAAGGAGAACTTAAACTGTTCAACTTCCATTTTTCAAAAGGCCCATTCTAGGTCCTTATGGTCAGTTTTATTGTCAGAATTAAAATGACTACACAAACAAAATGCTAGCAACAACCAGGACAAATTTAATAAAGACTGTGACATATAACCAGAACAATCCTCTGTGCCATCCAGGGTAAATTTACTGACCATCACCCACTTTATTGCAAGCAGTGAATTACCACTGTTATTTCCTCTGCCTCACAAAAGCAACCTAGTTAATATGGGTCTCTTTGCAAAATCAAGGGAACTCAGGCTGCATAGTCTATTCTCCAGCAACATTTCTAGTCCCTTTGAAGAAACTGCCCTGACTAGTAAAAAAGGAGGAACTTCCCAACGATGTGCAGGACTTCCAACATTTGTTTAAATGCAAAGATTTTCATTTTTAGAGAGCCACAGTCAAATATTCGTATATTTAGAAGAGTTTGATTTCCTAAAGGGCTAAACTACACCCAGTAGTGTGGCCTGAGGGGAACCCTAGAGCTGAGAACCTCTAGTTGGTCGTAGATGAGAAAACACCTGGTTCAAGCTAAGCTGCTCGTTCCTCTGGAGTCAGTAAGAAGTCTTCATACTGAAAAACCTGAGAGTCAAGGTTATCCAAATTTTTTTGGCACCTGAGAGAGACTGGCATCTAGCCCTACTGGATGTGGGGCTAATGGGACACAAATGCTACCATATACAACTAAGGAGTCCAAGAAAATCAAGTTTTCTCCATGAAAGAGGAGGAAGGTAGTAAAAAAAAAAAAAAGGGGGGGGGGGAATAAAAGGCGTGCAGAAAAAAGGAACATAAGGAGACATCACTAGTGTAACTGCTCAGTACTTGGGGACAAAATGTTTTGGACAACTGCCAAGAGGAATTTTCAGAGTGATAAGGTCCTCTCCCCAACCCCACGTGACAGCTCTGCATCTGGAGTTACCAACACTAGTCCAAACCTTCAGAGCACGTTTCCTTGTCTCACAGCTCAGGCAGCTCAGTGCCAGCACAGCCTCTCACTGACATCGACGCCGTGTCAGCACGTTACGCTCGTGACTGTGTACAGCAGAAAGCATTTGCACGTGTGCAGTCCAAGCAAGACCTGAGCAATGGCGAAAGTGCAGTGGGAAGAAAATGGATTAATCAGGCCTCACTGGCAAGGTGCCATGTGCTGCTCATGAAAAGTTGCTGCAAGGTAAACAAGGCACAACCTGCACAAAGTGTTCATTGCCATAAACTGAAAGAACACTTTCAGGCTCTGCCCAACAAAAAAACTCTCTGCAAAAAGAGTAGGGGTCAAAGTGACACCAAGATAATTAAGCTCATAATCCTCAGGGCAATCACCAACTCCAGAACAGGCCCCTCATTGAACAGCCTAGTCAACGCACATCATTTAGATATTCTGGTCTTTTCCCTGTGAACTCCAGAGGTCAGGTAACCATAAATGAACTTGGCTTTCATTTAAGTAAACAAACACTTGCATAATTCAATAAAGTATATTTCAAGCTCTGGGATTTGTACAATAAAATTGGAAGAACAGACACTCTAAAGACTCAAAGAAATCCCAAATAAACTACTTGTAATTAAAAAATCTCATGATTTTCAAGCCAAATCTCGTGATTTGTTTGTGGCCTGACTCAGGGTTTTCAGTGCTTGGGGTTGGCAACTCTGACTAAGCAGGGATATGAAATAAGAGCGAGAGTGACTGCCCGCCAGGCTTCTGTTTTCCTGGGACAGAAGACAAAGCAGCTCTGACAATTCCAGCTGGCAATACCATCCAGGCACTCCTCCAAGGCCAAACATGCTGGGTAAAATCCTCATCAGACAAAAAAAAAAGGCAACAAAAAAACCCCAAACCTATCAGAAGCAGTTACTGTGGTTGCTTAATAGCTGTTTTCCAAAGTTCAATATAGCATATACTTTCTTTTTCTTGAAAAGGGGGAGAGAAGGGAGATGGACCACATTACGGACTAATCCCTTGCCAGATGTCATTAGTGATGAAGTCCCCTAGAAATTACATCAGTATGAAACAAATCAGAAAACAGTGAGTTTCCATTTCCTCCTCATATCTGGCTAGACAGAGACTTCAAGATCAGCTTTCATCTATGGCCTGGAATCAACCCTCCTCTACGTCTTGCTTAGTGTGGCAGGGGTGTTTAGCAAGTAATTGCAACCATTAAAAAGAAAAATAGCTCACTCGCTCCTGCTTCCCGTCTCTGTCAAATACTGACTCCTTCATTAGGCTTCCCCAAAGCTGTTGCAGCACATTGCAGTAGTTTCTCCCTGCTCCTGATGGAGGCAGGTGGCTCCAGCTGGGGCATACATCTCCGGCCACGACCCTTGCACCCTCCTGGGTGATGCCCAACCAGGAGCCTTCCCCTCTCTGCTAATGACCCCAATTGTCCCCTCACAGCTGGTATCCAGCAAGACAGCCTGGTCAGGGAATGGAATCTAATTTCCACCTTCCTGCAATGCTCAACCCTACCTACCTGCTCACAGGGCAACAGATGAGGAGCAGAAGCACAGAAAGAGGTTGAGTAGAAGGGCCTTGCTGGTTCTTAACTGCTTTTGCTTTCCCTAGTAAGGCAAGAGCATAGTCCGTCCTGATATCTGAAAGAGATAAATCTTTAGTTCTTTGTGTTTGGACTAAACGAAAATAGTATCATAAACTGAGGTTTTCTGTAGAACCTCTGTTCCTGAAACATATTTCTGAATCGTAAATCTTGGACTAAAGCAGTTTATGTAATGCCACCTATCCACACTGCCCTAACTAACCATCACTAACCATTCCATTATAATGAGTCCATTATCCCCTACTTTATTGTATTTTCTCTTAAAACAGAGATCAAAGATTTGGATCTAGTGGCATCATGCCGATTTCATTTTTATTACTGGCTCCCTAGGTCTATCATAAATATTCATTGGCCATTCTTAATACAATGCATTGAATTCTGCTCACTGCTATCTCTGGTGTGACTGCAAAGTACAAACAGGGTTGTTGCTCAAACATATTAAATAAAGCAACAGCAAATTTGTGACAGTCAACAACAAAAAAAACAGAAAACAAAAGAACCCTTTTCCCCTTCCAAGGAAATTCAAAACCAAAGGAGACATTTTCTCTCGCCCCCTCCACGACTGCAGACATTTGACTGCTGTGGGAATTCAGCTGTGCAGAAGCAGCAGCAGCTGACCTGCTCCCACAGACAGGAGACATTTTTGAAAAGTCCACAGTTGCCACACAGTGGTCTCTGCGATACTGCAGCACTCCTCTGTGCTCACCAGTAAAAATTGTAAACGTTACCCGGCAGTGGTACAGAAACTGCTCAGAAATGTGGACTTTCTGTATGCCAGCTAATACTTAAAAGGGAGCAGGAGGTGTGTGTGGAGAAACATTCTCCAGTCTCAGAGTCAGGAAAAAGGTTTATGCAGTTTTATTCTCCTAAATCCCAAGAAAAACTGCAACTATCCCAAACTTCAGGATGCCTGCCATTTGTTTCTCTCCCCATACCCATCACTCACAGATTCCTTCGAGCTCCCCTTCTCACCTCAGTGTAGCTCCTCCCAGCATCAGACAGGCAGGGTATGAAAACCTCTATTGCACCTATGTGAATTGCTCCTGCTCTGCAAATCAGCACAGACACAGGCCCCTTGGGATGTCAACCAGCTACTTTAAACAAGCACCAATTACTAAAATTAGGGTGGCCATGGGAATTATGTTTTTTCCTCATGTTAAGTAACTCTGAGAGCATTAACGCATACCAGTTATTTTATATTCTAAGCAAGAACATCTACTCCATTAAAAATAAAACAATATGGTAGGACATAGTACATTCAAATATTTATCTTCTAACAAGACTCCACCATTGAGGTAATATGCTGCTCATTAAAAAAAAAAAAAAGAGATGGAATAGGAATAAATCATCTAAAATAAATATTTATATTTATGCATATGAATATATCCTCACAGAAAACTCCACACACCTGGAGACGTGAACCATATGATAGAACTGCTGACTCATTTTACATATTAACCTACAATGTACCTTTGGTCATTTACCTAGCCCCTTGCCAATCTAGTATCTGCTGAAACTTCTATTAAATTCCTAAAAATCTTTGGCTGCTTTATTAACAATTCAAAATATATAAATAAAACCAGACAGAAAGAAAACCTTGATCCTGATGCCTTCATGATGTAGAATTTGATTCAAATAGCTATAGTGGGCATGGAATTTAACTTCTAGATGAACTGAAGTCTTTAGTGAAATCCATCCCACCAGTATTCAAAACAAGAAAAATAAAATCCAACTGTTGTTGTTCACATAATGGATCCTGATCAGTTCCATGAATTTTGTGTCTGAGTAAGGTGAGATTAAGCATATTCAGAGCTATGTTCAGGTTTCATTTGTTAAACAGCTTCCTTCCCTTGCACTCTTTTCCATTTGTTTTTAACTACAAGTAATATTAATAGAGAAGGATGCCAAACAGTTTGAAGGCAGTTAAGATCTTCTTGCTGGTTTGTTGTTCCTAAAATCAGATCCATAGAAAGGTATAGATATGAAAAAAGAAGGGGAAAATAAGGAGCATCCTTATATCACTTACACTGTGTAAAGGGGAAATTCCAGAGCAGAAATTGGTCATTTGAAGTTCAGAGAGGAACGAGCTACTCCAGTTTGTTATTGTTTTGGCTATGCTGTCTAAATCAGTATCAACAGAAAAAATATTTTACAGTATCAGATGCTCCTTTAGAGGAAATATATTATATGTGAGAAAGGCAGATGATACAAGTTCCAAAACAATTTATGAATCAGGATTTGGGGCTTAATATTTCTGAAACAAATCTGGGTAACAACATATCATATTGTGAAAATTTTATAAATATAAGCTGCCAAGAGACTACAATCTTTAGGAAGAAATGTGTTTACAACCATGTGTTTTTTCAGCCTGCCACTAGATTTGTTTATGACTTGCAGAATGAACAAACAAAATCAAGGTTTTGAAACGAAGAAGAATAACTACCAGTGAGTGGTGAATACCATTGCCCACTCAACTATCAGCTGAGCTAAAAGTAGCAAAAGTCTCTGGAGATAGTATATTTGGATCATGGTGACAGTTAACAATTATACATATTAAAGAGAGGGCACGAATGCACCCAGTCCTGAAAAGTAGTTAGGCATGTGCTCCACTCCCACCGCAGGAGATTAAAGTGCTCGTCTTTCACTAGATCAGGATGTTGCACTTCATAAGAGGTCAGAAGTGCTGTCTCTTACCTGTCCTTGATATATGAGACTTTCAGTTGAAAGTTCTTGTCCAGGTCAACAAGAGCAATGCACTTTGCCCCAAACTATCCTTGACACAGACCACTATAAGGACCTCACAGCTGGTCCAAGTAAAGTGGCTTTGAACAGGCTTCCAAACACAGGCAGATAACGGTCCAAATCTGGATCAAATATCTGGGACCTGTTACCTACTGAAAAAAGAATAATCTCCCTTTAAAAAGAAGCCATGCTTTTCATATACTGAGTAGCTGCACTTACAGGTTTTTGCACTAGAAGCAAAATAAATCTCTCTATAAATGTACATGATTGGAAACCCAGCAGAATATCTGGGGGATGTCACCCACAACGTACAGTAGTATTCTGCTTTAGATCAGAACAATGTACATTACAGGAGGGATAAGGGATACCACAAAGATGAAGGATGCTACTTCAGAATAGGTCTAGTTGATACTGCATGTCAAAGCACCAGAAACACACAGCAATAACAACATGCCATAGCAGCTGATGGCCTGAGGCACTAAGCACTATGGCTAACAACACCTCGCTAGTACCAATGGCAGTATCACACGCCTTGTGGTACCTCTTCGCTTAATTATTCCATCTTGAAGCCTAGAGGGGGGGGAAGTAAAACTGCGTTGGTTTCTTTCTCTGTAGGTTTTATTTCTTTGGCTTGTAAAATGTCAGTGTATGGGTATAATGAGAAATTACCACACTTTAAGGGTCTGACCACATTTAGTGTTTAGTCTTGCATATCTGAAAGCTCTGATGTTCCTGCCGCACTGGCTCAGAGGATTCACAGCAATAGCAAAGCTTGAATCCTCCACTGCAATGAATCAGTGCAGGCTTTAGTTCTGCAACAGACCACCACCACCTTCACGTAAACCATTGCACAGATGGAGGGGTTTGCCCTAGTTGTTTGAACTTTCTGCCGTACTTCATCACTTAACCGTCTCGACAAAACCACAACAGCAGCTTCCTGACCATACCAGACATATGTGCCGGTCACAGCAACCAGGCTGGCACTGCTAGAGGTAACCAAACATTCTTCCTCCCTGCACCTCCAGTCCCCCCCAAACTGTGGCTATTTTCCTAAGGAGAGAGTTTTTAATGCAGGATACTGCAAAAATGTCCTTTACAAGCTGAAATGTACAAGTGATTTTTTAAAAAATTCAATATAAACAGCTTTGAGCTTAGAAGTTCACCTATAGTATTTCTAACACCCTATTACCTTACAGCCACACTTGAGCTTAGTGAGGAGAATGAAAAACAGAAAACAGGCTAGTGCATAGGCATTTTTAGAAATGAGCACAAATAAGACAGCAGAAACGGTGAAAAAATAAATGTAATTTTTCAGAATGCCTGCAGTGCCACTAATCCAAAATGTGAGTAGTAACACAAATAAAAGAATTTTGGATCCTGTTCTTCCTTCCCATTTAAAATAAGCATCCTTTTAAGGTGTAATGCATTCAGCAAGCCCCATATATTCAGAATTATTCTCTTTTTTCCCCTATTTTTACCTACACATGCTATTTATCTGAATGCTGCCTAATTTGCAGATGCAAATAAGTAAAATCATCTTGAAAAGATGAGGCTATAGAATAGAATGCAGTTTACGTTGAGAATGTCTTTGATTCAAAGAGCTGCAACACTGGGACACTGTGTAGTGGTGCATTTCTTTCCCCGTCTTCAGGCTGGTTTACAAACTCAGGAAGGCTCGCTAGCCCTTCTTGTAAGTGTAATGAGTCCGGCAGTTAAGCGACCCTTGACTGTGGCAGGAGCTCTTGCACAGCTAGGACAGGAAGATATGCTGTGCATCTCCAGGACTCCTGCTGCCCTGCGAAGGCAGCAGGACGGGAGTATAGATAGCCAGTTCTCATAACAACCTGCAGCCAGTTCTTTCGCATAACAACCTTGAGACATTACAATCCTCCCCTGACAATCTTGGAGCATCCCAAATCTATGTTTTGAGTTATTCTCCAACAGTCTTGGAATTTTCCAGTGCAGCTGGGATTCTAGAAATTTGTTAATGACAGAAGTCACTCATCTCCGGAACCTATAAGCAGCGGTACTAAGTGAGGCCCTTTGAGCTCTCCTGGACCACAGTGGGCTGTGACCAGCATCTTCCTCTGAGTGGGACACCTCTCAGAGTTTGCAAACTTTCCCATTTGTGAAAATCAGAGGTCTGTCACTGAAAGCCAACACAACCTGTGCTGATTCTCTTCACTCCTTGAGGCTTGACCCTTCGCACATCGAGACAAATGCCAAAGCTTTTGACGTGAATATTTTCACTGACCTTGAGAGGAATTTTTAACAGGTATACCTCTTCCTCTCTCTCTTTTACTCTCTTATATATATTTCTCTTAGTGTCTTTATGCATGCATACTAACCTGAATAGTCTACAGCAAGCTATAGCAAGTATATTATAAGTTATTAAGTTATAGCAAGTATATTATAAGATATATTATAAGTTAACACTTTCAAATTTATACTTAAATTACTGTCGTTGATTTTTATTTGGCTGTGAATGAATTTTAGGCTGCTATTATACTCATAATCCCTTTAGATATAAACTGTTGACCAAGTCTGGGACTAGGAGTTGATCCATCTGCACCTAGACTCCAACAGAAGTTTAGAAAGCAAGGCGGTCTTCTCTGAACCTCGTGACTCAATGGGAGGGTCTCCCTTACCCTTTCCCACATTTCTTTTTACCCTATTATGGTTTTGGTCCCTATATATATAAGTTTAGTTTGGTTCTGATTTAATTTTCCTGTGTGCATGTTATACATGTAGTAAGTAACAGAGTGAACCTTGCCAACGCATTCTGTGAAGTCGCACTTTTATACAAGTTTCCATTAAATCATTTTTCTATTGCTAATACAATTGGAGGTGATTCTTTAAGCAATCTGAATCTCTCTCTCAATTTTAAATTCCCCCCACGACACACTGTAGTAGCTCCCAGCAACACGTCCTGGCTTCTAAGACACATTGAAACCATTTTTCCCAGCAGAAAAAGACCTTCAGCTCCCACTAGTTTCAGCTTGACTTGTAGATCAATACAGTCATGAACTGGGACTATTGCTTTTGACAAAATCATTGGAGTTTTGTCAACAACTCCGCATGCAAAGACTGAAGTCTTCTGGCACAAAATAACCAAGAGCCGATAGTGGCCATACCAGGGACTACATCTTACAGGAATATAATACATTTGTATTTACACTGAAGCTGTACTACTTTTTCCCATGTATATTTGCTCCAGTTGCTGAAAACGAAGATGAGAGGATAGCTTACATTCCGTATCTAAAGCGGAATGCAGAAACGTTAACACTGTAAAACGAAAGGCTTACAACGCTACTTCTAGGATTTTAAATCATGAAGCTAGTGCAAACGTGTAAGAGCAAGACATTTTTCATGAGTTTTTCCCAAAAAAAGGCAAAAAAGCACAACTACTTATTTCTGACAATTAAGCAGCTTACACAGTCTTTGTTCTACTGACAGTTAAAAATATGGAGTTTTCAATTATTTATACTGTAGTTCAACACCTAAAGCAGGAAAAAAGTATAAAGTCTGTGTTCTGCAGCACAAGTAACCCTTACTGAAGGGTTCATTCTGTTTATAATAGTGTTTCCCTTAGGAACTACCAGTTGGCAGGGTGTACAGGCTTGGATTCTGCCATATTCTGTAATGCACTATCATCCATTAACACTCCGATCAGCCAATAATGTTACACGAAACTTGTCCTATACACACATTATCAGAGATAGTATTTTTTTCCCCCAGAGATGCTGACCTCATTTAAGAACAGTTGGGAAATCGGAAGGTTGTCGATGCCCGAGGCATTGACATGCCAGCAGCTGGAGTGGGTTAAGAAGTTGCCATATGAGCACACAGTCAACATTTCAACAACTTCATCCAATTCACTGAAGGAAGGTTTAATTTAAGCTTCTGAACCCCCTTTGAAGCAGCTGGGAGCACTCACCCCTCCTGGCCTACCAGCTCCATTGTAGGGACAGTTGCTTTCAGCAGGGCAGCAAGAAAACGCTAAGATTTTAAACTGCTCCAGTCATTTGCAAAGTGAACATGCATCGGTGATTGTTCTGGAACCAATCAGGTGCTTTTGGAAGTGTTACTCAGATTCAATCTGAGACATCTAGGTAGGTCTAGAGGCAGCATTCAAACAGAAATTAAACTCAAATCAAGCACTATGGTGAAGGACAAAAAAGATTTGCCTAAAATAACTCAAAAATTCTAGACCAAGATCCTTCTGGTCTTGCAAAATGTGTAGAAAAATGGCCAGCAACAAAAAACATAAATAGACAGGGCAGATGTAGTCCAAACACAGTCCTTTCTGTCTCTCCTGTTTCTCTTAAACAGTCAGTCTAAAGTAGGCTTTTATCTATACCACAGTAACTGTCTGAACAGAGGCAGCATCAACTTCCTCCGCACACTGCTTTACCCAAGTTTTTTAACACTGTTCGGGAAGAACCTTCTGTAAGAGAGGGGCTGTAGATCAAGTTTCATTCCAGTTAGCTACCTAATCAATACAAATAGGACTAAGACTTAATGTAGAACTCCCAGGAGATCGTAATAATCACCCACAATTACTTATGAAAGCCAATCAATGACCAAGAGGTTTTGTGTGTCATTTATATACCTTAAATCAAACTTCTGAAATTAAACTTTAATTCCTAACATGGTTAGGTGTTGCAGCACTAAGCAAAACAATGCACAAGGAAGCACTGCCTCAAAGGCTGACTGGAAAAGGCAACCGAGGATGGAGCCAGGAGACCACAAGCAGCCCTGAAGCACACCAGCAAGGGGAGGCACAACAAGAGAGCTGAGACAGTGGATACAGGAACAAGCATAAAAACAGTGAAATAAGTACCTACAGCTAGCTATCTTTTCCTCCTGTTCCTTCAGTGAAACAGGCTACCTTCCACTAGTCAAATGAAAGATAAAAACTGGAAGGCAAGGTTGCCAGACCTGGATTCTCAACTGTGGGAGGTAAAGGGAAGAGAAAGAGACAGAAAGAAATTTTACTTCATTATTTTTTCCTTGTTTCTCACTGTGGGAAAGTCTGTAGAAGCCAGAGATTTTTCATTTGTCAAATCTGTCACACAAAATATGTTATGATGGGTGATTAACAAACTCAGGCTTTCTGTCAAAATGTCATGTGTCCCTCTATAGCTCTGTCCTGGTACTACCATTATGTATTTACTACTATAATTTTTTTTAGTATCTGCATAACATAGTTGAATAACCTTGCAGGCACCGAGATCACAGTTCAAAAAAAGTTGGAAACACATGCAAGAGGTTATTCATTGTGCTATTTTTACTATTCTGAAGTCCCTACCTTGAACAATGACTCATAAGAGTAGCGAGCTGGAGAAGCACTTGCAAACCCTACAAGCTTCTTTACCCACTTGTTTGTTTGCACTGATTCATTACATTCCTCAGTGTAAAATCTATGGGACTTGAGAGAAAGCACAAGGGAGAAATTCTGTTTCCCAACAAACTCTTCCACCCACCATGGCCTACCGAGACAGATGGTGGAGGTCACACGAGGGGTCTGGGCATACACTATGTCCACTCCCAAGAACCAGGGGCTGGGCTGGCTGGGTGAAGAGCCTCTCTACATGCCAATGGAGCACGCTCCCTCTGGTGGCTTCACTCAGTCTCACTTTACCAGCATCCAGAACAGGGTACAAAGAGCAATTAAAACAGGCAAATGTTCTGTTAGCTTGTTTTAAGTCATACATTAAAGCGTTGCTTTTTTATCCCCTGTAGTCCTGAGACGATGCTAACTTTTGGTGGGTTTACTGAATTATTTTGGAGAGGTTTGGCAAAGTTCATCATAGCATACAGTTAGAAAAGCAAATTAGTTTTTCCATGTGATGCAGTGGCATTATGGAGCCAAAAAGCTATTAAAGTAAGTATGAATAGTAATTAAGAATAATAATGTCCTGCTTCACCTGTGAAACCCTTGTTATGACATTAAAAAAAACTGTCTGCCCAGGCCTAGCCACATTTTTCTTTGAGTAGGAGGTGAAGAGGAGGTTGGTTTTCTCTGTGTGCACTGGTTGGTTTTGCGTAGAGAAGGGCTGATGTTTTGCTATTGCTGCCTTTGTCTTTAGATTTTTTTTTATTCTGTCTAGCAGGTTGCTTAGAAGCCTGGGCAATATGTTCCCATGTCCATATGTTGAAATCAAAACAAACAATATACAGTGAAAACAAAGACACTGAATATTTCCCATTTCTAATATACTGCTCATCTAACATAAAAGACAAAAGAATGTGTTGGTACTGTATCACATCATATGACAGGACCAAAACATTTAACTTTAAAATTAAAATCCCAAACACCCAGAAATAGGCATGGGCACCTTAATCACCACGGACCTTATTTTTCTTAATGTTAGATTGCAGTTAAGATTTAATCTCATAGCTAGTATACCTGAATGGTGGATAATTTTGCCAGGTACAATAAAATGAACAAGCGCTGTTACTTAGACATCCAAAAATATTTGGGTTTAAAAGCCTAAGACAGCAAAACAATACGACACTGTGTTGTAATCAGTATTTTTTTCTCCAGGTAAAGTGAAACCCATGAACATACTTGACTAAACATGTCAGCTGTGAACAAATGAAAATGACGGCACTAAGACATTAGATAATAGCTCTATGATTCATACTTAAGAGTGAGTAATACTGAAAGAATTTGGGGAATACTCAGAAATATGGATAAGAGGAAACCACACAAAAGGCACAGGAATCAGGCTCAAAAAGAAGAGGCACCTGACATGTAAATCTGAATCTAGCTACTGATACCCAAAGGCACAGGCAAGAGGAAAGAGGTATTTAAAAAACTTGGTTTTGCAAGAGACAACTGGGCAATAAGGGGAGAGAGAGGAGTGCAAGAAATAATGAGACACTTCCAGGGTACAGACGATGTCACTTATCCCCAAAACCAGCATTAACATTACATATTCCCGTCACGCATTTACGAGCATTAGAAAGTGTATGGAGTAGAAAAATCTGGCACCACAGGCAGCAGGGAAAAACTGTACATTTGCAATTAAAAATTTCTATGTTTCCAATTGATTTTATGATAGATGAAGTCAGATGTGACATAAGAAGACAAGTCTCCAGAAATACAGGATATCGAATACATAATAATCATATATAGTAATACTTGCTACTGCTAATTCATTTCATCTTCCTTGCCTTGACTCTTGTCAGGTCCCTGATACAAAACTATCTATGTAAGGCAGATAGTTTATTTTGTTCCAATCTTACCTTCTACCTTACCACATTGTTCCTAAGACACCACATTATCTTTAAAACATGTACAAAATTGAAATCATGTCAGATTCTGTTACTGTTCTAGAACCAACATTGTAATACCATGCTATTAGTTCTATATTTAATACTAAAATGGTAGCAGTACCTCTTCCGCAAAGTTAGTTTTCTTGTCAAGCATTTCTCGTAATGTCTGAAGAATTTTAATGCAGAGTTTTTCTTCTTTCTCCATTAGCTTCTTTGTGTGATTAATCAACCTTAAAGTAAAATATGAAACCTTAAAGTGCATTGCACATTGTTGATAAACCATACTACCATTTCTTTATGCAAAAATTGCCCACCACTATATTTTTCCTCAAGGAAAGGAAATAAAAATAGACAAGAGAAATTATAATTAAAAAGGAAATGGCACGTTCAAGGTGTTATGAGTTTTTTGTGTCAACTTGCATACCTTACTGCCCATACAGAAGGCAGAATTCTACATCCACTTTTTATGAGTGCTTCCAGATTAAGATCCAAACTTGCTATTTCATCCTTTCTTTTTAAAGGTAACTTATTTTAACCTTTATTTAAAGGTAAGCAATGTTCACCATGCACCTTGCAAACTTAAAAAGCTACAACCTTTATACCTTCTGACTTCTATGATGGTTATAATATATTTATAATTAGCAAATGGCATCCAGCCAAAAGGATCCCCAAAAACCTTACACAGAAGTGTTCAGAAATGCAGACATTTGGATGAAACATAACCATTGTTTACATTCACACAACAACTTTAGAAGACTGTTTCAAGCCAGAAAACAAGGTACATTTGTGACTCCAACTACAACTGCGATGGGAGTTTGGGTTTTAGTCAGCTTAAGCCAATACCAGAAGCAGCCTTTCTATCTCTGTGCAGAGGAGGTTGTTGCCCTGGTTCACACACTGCGGAAGAAACATTTGTGAAAATAGAACGGGGGAGGAAATCTGAAGGCTTTGAACAGGTTTTTTCCTTCAGTACCAGTGCTGGCGTATGGTGGATAGAACAGTGTTCATCAAATTACAGCCTAAGACCAGCATATAGCAAAGGCACTGCAGCCACCGATTTACACTGAAAGATGGCATCATTAATGGTCCTAAATCACAAACAGTCACCAAAACAGGGCTGGGAGGGCTGACACTGCATCATCTAGACCAGCGCTCTGTAACCAAACAGAACTGATTATATTTAGATCACTGCTAAGTTAGAATCATAGAACCATTTAGGTTGGAAAAGACCTTTAAGATCATTGAGTCCAACCGTAAACCTAACACTGCCAAGTCCACCACTAAACCATGTCCCTAAGTGCCACATCTACACGTCTTTTAAATACCTCCAGGGATTAGTGCACTAACGCCATCCTGGGCTCAGTGGAGGCACCGTGCAAGACTCTCCCATTGTCATCTTCAGCCATTTCATGAGCTATGAGTCCAAAACAATGCAGCTCTTGGGCCTGCAGTTCTAGCAATATTTTTAAAGTAGTACATCTTTATCTCAGGATTTCTGCATAGCTCTGCAAAGCATTCCTTTGCCATGGAAGTTAATTAAATAAAACAGAAAACTGTTTATAGCATTACATGGGCCACGTCCAGCAGCCCTAGACTTGATCTGATGCTGACTTTGAACAGGAGTTTGGAACAAAGGGCATGGGATAGGAAAAGCTCAAAATTTAGCTTAATTTTTCCAAACATATAAAGTATATTGTTATAATGCTACCTCTGCAGAATATGCAAAAAGCTAAGGAATCAGGAGAGCTGCCAAATGTGTTCATTTCCCCCAAGTTACTTCTGTTTAAATTATAGTTTCTCAAGGGCAGGGAGGGCATCTCACTTGAGGACTAATAAAAAAATTGCAAGACTCTATTCCAATGCACAGACTGCAAATAAAATATCTAATAATTCAAGATCAGGTAGGGGTGCCAGTGAAATGTATTTTTAAAGAGCTGTTGGCAGTTTAAAATAAAAATCAAAAGATTGATTTGCTGTACCTAAAAAAACCCCAACAAAAAAACCACTAGCCTTGAGCACCCCGCCTCATTATGAATTCTTGAAAATTCTACTATGGAAAGTCTGATTCTGCTATAGGTTTGGAGAAACTTAATAGCAAAAGTAGCTCATTAAGAAAACATTAGTAGGTTGAGCCTGCCACAGTTTTAACAAGCTACTAACATCCCAGTTCTAGGCAGACAAGGCAAGCAACCTCTCTCTCTACTCCTCTCCAGACTCCTAAACTGCTGGGAAACATAAAACATGCAGCAAAAGACCTCAGTTTAATTTTTCAGTATGAACTCAGACACTTACATGCTTAAGTCACTGTTGAAAATGAGAGGTAAGTGCTGTTGAAAATTTTAACTCCCTACAATCTTTTCCAAAGAAGCAAATAGGCCTCTCCTTACACTACTTACTTGGACATGAAAGCACCACATCTTATTCTAGCATCGCTCCCCTCAGGAAAAAGAAGTTCTGGACTGTGCAGCACATCAACCAGCACTGAGAATTCAGCTTGCATCATGGGTGTGAACTGCTGCTCCAAGGAGGACACTACATCCTAGGGAAGAAAGATGACATGTAAAATGCACTACCACACCTGCTGCCCAAGCCATTTGCTATTTTTGTACCTGTAGTTTTTCTATTATATTCCTGTAATCCCAGGCAGGCCCACCAAGAGCTTCTTTAAAACGAGGTCCACTGCGGGCTGACATTCTCCACCCCATGGCTGCCCTCTGCACCATGTTTGAGTGACTCTTCATGAACAAGGTGTTGACCTGGCTGTCCAAATCCACTGGAATTGCAATCCCACGGTTCTTTGCTTTAAAAGGAAGAAAAAAGAAGAAATTTACAGTGGCAAAAACTTGAAAATCTTATGAAGATCACGACATGCAAAATCCTGATACTCTTGAAGTTAAGAGGCAGGGGAATCTCACTTCAACAGCTTTTAAAAATAAGGATGAAAAACCCTAAGCTGGTAGAAATCAGCAGTAATCTAGTTAAAGAAAGCAAGCTGTACCGCTTTAAATGAGAATAGGATCATTTCCGGTATATATTTTCATAGGTACAGATGTTTATTTTTTAAAACAGAATAATTTTTTTTTTACTAACTTAAAAAAAAGATCAGATCCAGAGATATTAATAAGAGTAACAAAAAGAGCATGCATTATTATTTCAACAGCTACTTTTACTCTACTCGGAAGTAAATTCAAAAATTCTTCTTTCTAGCAGACATATGCACATTTAGCCAATTTACCCCAAGTGCTATTTGTTGCTTTTCTGCGTATTTCTCTTGCAAAGACCTTGAGAAACCAAGTGCATACAAATTAAATTTGAAAAAGACTGTCTTCTCTCTCCCTCTGGTTTCCTATACAGCCAGAGTTGTTAAACCATGGGGTTCCTGGATGCCACTGCAATATAACCAATAGTTAATAAACATGTGATAGTTTAACTGATAGTTAAACAAATTTAACCAATAGTTTAAAAAAATGCAATTTTTATTTTAGACTTGAGGGGCAGGAAGTGACAAAAGAGAGAATATGGAGGGAAAAAAACTGAGGAAAGACTTGCACGAATTCTTACAGGGCATCCACTATGAAACTACTTATTGCATCCTGAACTGTCATTTGAAAAGGAAATTTGAAAGACAATATTAAAGGTATCTGCCCTCTCCTTCACAAAAATCTTTGTGTTAGCTGCATCTCTCCATTCCACTGGAGATCAGAGTGACATTCTTCTATGGCTCAGCATAAGTCGTCTGAAAGTCAGCAAATAAACAAGAGATCAATGCAGCAATATCTCTGTTTGAAAGATTAGGTCACATTCCACTGATCAGGCTTTGTACTGTACGTCATTTCATTTAATTTCCATGGCACAGTTCATGTTTAATAAAAACTGAGAAGTAAAATGGAAAAGCAGTTCTAGTTTGTTTGTAATAATGACTAATAATAACTAATTTCTCAGTTTTCCTTATTGAAACAAAGTGAATTTTTTAAAAAAGCATTAGCCTGTATTACAGTTCTGCACAACGTTTCACTGAGGCATTTCCCGACCATTCTGCACTAACACGCACGCTTTCCATAGTAGCGGAAGGCATCAAAAATATTCCACCCCTCCCTCCCATTTCTTAAAACATATACAACTTGAAGTCCTGAACTTGTCAACAGACGCCCTTCTTTCCTAAACAGCCTATGCATCAAACCCCACAGGAGTACGTGCAAGCAAGAGATTCAGGCATACGGCTCTGATGAATGAACGCTCGTGTGCTGCCAAGCAGAGTGAGTCACAGATCCCAGGCAGAAACCTTCTCTTCCCCCGAATACTATATTGTAATGGCAGCATTTATTATGAACCTAAATTTGGCTGTGACACCTCAACCCCCGATCTCACAGACTACGGCAGGAGTGCTCTCTCACGCGTGTCCTCATCCCTTGAATGGCTCCGGTGGGTGCAGGGTGCCCTCCTCTCTTCCCACTGCAAGGGTGTACCCCGGTGCAGGACCAGTGCCTACACCTGTAGGCTGTTTAACTGGGATGGAAGGGAGATCTCTTCTATTTTTAAACAGTTTGCCGTAGGGAATTTAAAAAAAATTTTTCTTCGGTCAAGATGGGAAGACACATTTCCCCACAACCGTACACAAATCAGCAGCAGCAGATGTACAGCAGTTTCCACACTGGCAACTGACTTGTCCTTTCCACTCTCCATTTGTTTTGAAGGCAAGGTTCCTGATTATCATGAGGAAAATACCATGTATGGCTGGCCATTATTTCGAATGATTGTTTTTCCATATTATTTGACTGGGTTATTTTTCAAAACACATTTGCCCTATTGCTGCTTACTTTATTACGGAAGTCCATTAAAGTTCTGCCAGTGTGGGTAGGGTGCTGCAGCCTATTAATCCAATTTATTGTGTCCTAATGTCAATCACTGGAATGTTATTGGACAATGCTCGCTTCTCAATTAAGTGATATGTATGCAGAATCCTGATATATCCAAGAATAAATTTAGCAATGGGGAGCATACTGTTCAGAGGAAAACCCAGACTTCTGCAGTCCTATAGATGCCATTTGAAGTTAACAACTTCCATCGGTATCTGAGGAGCAGTCAAGGACTATGATTGTTCAAAGAGTTGCAGCTAATTAAAACTATCACAAAGAAAACCAGAGAGAGAGAAAAAAAATACTCCTTTGTTTTGAACAGTTCTTATATGTATAATTCCATTTGTAATTAAGATTTGTATTGGCTGTCAAAGGGCACTGTTGAAGTCTAAGCTATAAACAAAGCCTTTGTCTTCTTATTTCTTTGCAGCTTGTAGAAAGTTTATCTTTCATTTGTTTCACATTTCATTATTTAAAACAACATGAAACATATTTTTACATTTTGGAAAGCTGATGAACAAATGTGAACATAAATATTTATTTTTAATTTAGGTGTTGTAGGCTGCTTTCCTCTTCAAATTGTGTCAATCTCCCTTAAAGTATGAACATAAAATATTTAAAAGCATGTCTATTTTTGTTCCACTTAGAAATACTTTTGGATGGCACTCAAACTTGCAAAGTAGGGTTAGAGCTGGTAGACAAAGGAGCCGGGAGGGGGTAAAATTCTGTCTTTCATCTGACTAGTGAACTTGGGAAAAAGGCATGCTACGTGGCTGTATGTGAACTAGTACCATAGGTATCAAGCAGGATACTTACCAGGATGGACCAGAACACGTCTTCAGCAAAGGCAAGTTCTGCCTCACAGTAGAGGGCATAGCACAGGCTTATATACTGCCCAATTCCTACCTAGGGCACCCTGCACAGAGCTAATTACACCCTGAATGCATTACACTGCTTTGCCAATGTCAGAGGAAATGCAATTAGCTGGGAAATCCTTTGCATGACTAACTCTCAATCTGCTGCTCACAATTATGCCATCAGCAATAGCCACAGTTGAGCCAAGGCAAGCAAGCAAACAGTACCCCTGGAAATGGTAAGCGATGCAGTGCCCCAAATTCAGCCAGGTCACAGTAAAATGTTCTGCTCGGTGCTGGATGGTTCTGTGCGTATCCAGTGCATCAGCAGCTTTCTTCTCCTTCACTGTTTAAACTGTGATAAAGTACTCCGAGATGGGGACTCAAAAGGGCAACATTACTGTCGAGAATCAAGTAGCTAAAAATCAAGCCGCTCTCTACGAGTGAGCTAGATTCCACCAAAATCCCAAGAGCATAGTCCAAGTGCTTACAGAAGGGCTGAAATGGGCTGAGATGTGTTTTGTTAAATTACCTGCGTGTAGTTCTCTTCACAGAAGCACAGAAATTGGAAGTAAAAGGACCTATTTCAGGAATGCTTGCTGAAGCACTGTCCTTTCAGTACACTGCCTATCTGAATCTTAGGATCAATTTAGTACTAAGGATTTCCAGGAAGTGGCCCTTGCCTGCAATTCTCCTTGGAAGCCCTTTCTTCAGAGTAATCTATCTTGCCATAAGGAAGCTTGCCGTTCTCCTTGATATTCCCACCTAGTGCTCCCCAATTTTAAATTTCACTCCATTGGCTTTTGTAGCATATACAAAATACAACAGTATTTAGTGGCTTCAGAGCTATTTAGTACAGTTTGCACTACCCTAAACCATCTGTCCTGGGTTCAGCTGGGATAGAGTTAATTTTTACAGGAACCTGGGAGGTGGGGGCATAGCCGGGGCAGCTGACCTGAACTAGCCAAGGAGCTATTCCATACCGTGTGACATCCTGCCCAGTATATAAATGGGGAGCGGGCCGGGGGGTGGTCTCTGTTTTTTTCGGTGGGGGAAGTGGCGGAGCGTCGGGTCCCGGGTGGTGAGCAGTTGCACTGTGCATCACTCTTTTTTGTATACCTTTTTTCATTAGTGCCGTTGTTGTTGTTGTAATCTCTTTTGTGTTTGTCCCAGTAAACTGCCTTTATCTCAACCCTCGAGGTTCCAGTTTCTTTTCCTTTTCTCTCCTCCGTCTCCTCCCCATCCCACCGGAGGGGGGCGGAGGAGTGAGTGAGCGAGCGGCTGCGTGGTCCTTTGTTACCGGCCGGGCTGAAACCACGACACCATCCCTGGTGCAGGTTTTCTGGGGGACATGCAGGCGTTTCACCCCTTTCACCCCCTGAAGGAGGAGAATGATGGGCAATCTGGGTCACAAAAAAGACACAGCTGTACCTGGTTGTGAAGCCTGTACTCTCCTTGCTGCTTACACCCCTCTGGTAGTTGCAGACAGCTATATCATGTTCTCCCACACTTCCCAATTGTCACTTAACGGAGCGATGCATATTTAGTTCAATTAATTTTGTTCCATAAATCAGTCCCTCCAGCTCCTTAATCATTTACTGACTGCTTAACAAATGCATTTGGATGGAGAGACACTAATGCTAGCAACAGCAAGACTTTTTAAGGGAAATAAAAGCTTTTGTACACAAGACACAAGCCTGCCAATCTTGTACCCTTCACTTGGATGTTTTCTTCCAACAGAAAATCTACACTAAAATATTTATCAGTCTGTAAAAAGATCATCATTGAATTTTTCTTGCAATTAGGGAAACACAAACAGTTAAAATAGAATAAAATATGTGCTTCATCTGAAATGTATTCTTCTTGCTGTCAAAAAAGTAACAACAGGATAATTATTTTATTTGAACTAAAAATTGAAAATGAAGGTCTAGCTTTTTATAAAACGGAAAAAAAGATTTTAAAACTCAAATGGGAAGTGAAATAAAGTATTTTCAGGGCTGAAAAAACTGTTATAGAAAAGAAATTTCATCTATATGGACATTAAAATATGCACAGTAATTCCAAAGAAGCAATAAAATGTAACCTAGATCTTACAGTTAATGTTTCCTGTTTGTAATTTGTCAGGGAAAAGGAAAGGGCTTTAGAGGACATAAAAGCACGGTCAAGAAGCACCACAGGAGAGTTTTCTGGATTCTGTACAAAGCGGTATTGGTCAGCTGAAATTGGGGAATAAATACTCAACTAGAAATACTTCACTACTCCTTCAGACCATCTGCTCTCTGTAACAGACGACCTATGTTCTTTAATATCTTTTGAAAAATGTATTGAGCCCCATTTAAAATGAAGCTAGCTTTTCTGCCATCCCTCCTCCCTCCATTTTCTCTTGGCCTGTTGACCAAGGACATCCTTCCAAAGTTGGTTCCAAACCTCTGATTTACAATCTCAATTTCCTTAGGTTATTTACAACCTAGCGTAATTTATGGCCAGTTGTTTTTGGGTCACCACTGTTCTTTAGCTTAAATGTCTCTTCTTCTTGACTATTTATCTTCCTAAGTACTTTTAAAGAGCCACAACACAGGCCTTTGTTTTACTAGGCAAAACACATGGGTCTCCTGTAGTCTTTTCTTATAATACAGTTCTCCTTTTCCCCCAATCGTCACAGTAGTACTTCCTCTATGCATGTTCCAGTTTTGAACTGATGAAATAACAATCTTGCAGAACTCGCCTCCAGTTTTGTAGGATGGAAAAAAGGATTCTCCTTTTGCTTCTCCTGCACAGCATCCTAGAGTATAATGCGATAATGACTAATGTAATTTGGCTTGCTAACAGACTTTTTTTAAAAGGGTCTGCCAAGAGAAATAGTCTAACAAAATGCAGGTTCCTATCTTGCACTGTTTACTCTTCTGAGAAATTCCAATTATTTCATTATTGGTGGTAACAGCACGGACATACACATACTACATCCTTGGGATACACACACAGTATCAGAGGGGAAGATGCAATTTGTAAAAACACAAGGAAGAAAGCTAATGGATACTGTAGAGACAAGAGTATAATACAACTAGATTCGCCGTTGTAACAGAAAACTGATGCTCAGCAGTGAAGATAGAAGAATCACCACTTAATTAAGAATCTTTGCATGTGTCCTGAAAGACTGGTCAGCCCTGTGAGAAGACTCTGCTCCAATACAATTTAAGATACACAATCCAGATCTTTAGTTGTGAGGACAGGTGACATTCTCCAATATTACCATATGGAAAGACAGCAGATGGTTTAAAATTCAAACTTTGAGACTGGCCTCCACCCTTCTCAATCTCGCAAAGATTATAAAATGTAGAAACTGAAAGTCCTTTGATAATGAATTCATTTGAAATAAACTGTTAGACATCTTAGTTCCTCTGTTTTCACAAAGATCAGGGGACCTTGTAAACATTTTAATTTGTACCTATTTTACCAGTGAGCTAGAAGCTGTTTTGATCATTCATTTTTTGGACTATATTTTCAAGCAAAAGCTTGAAAGTCCTATGTAGTAATAGAGAAAAAGCAAAAGTGATACATGTGTAACGTGTTAATTCTCATTACTGTGATAATCTGCTTCAGAAATCCATATGAACAAGGCATATTTTTATATATATATATATATTATTATTTCATAGGTGTTTCTATTCATGCCAGGTAGCCTAATGTTTACTGGGCAATAAAAACCTGATGTACATTGGTATCTATGTGTTCCACATCTCTGGGAGCCACAGAAGGGTCTGCTGAAGAAGAGAAGCAAGCCTCTATGCTTCTTGCTGAACTGGAAGCAGACAACTGCCTGGAGAAAAAGCAGCAAGTGAAGCTTGAAAAGCTTGTGAAGTTTTTCCCTAGTGGTCAAGTGGAGTTGAAGTACCAGCGTTATAAGAAATTAGCTTCTGCAACATATCCTTTTGTTGACCTGGAAGATAATGCACATTCTTACAGTGCTGATAAGAAGACAGATGTAATGATCTTAAGCTCTTGAGGCAATACTCACATCCACCTGCCAGCAACAAACTAGTAAGCACTGAGCAGAATGTATGTTGCTTAAACTTGCTCTGAAATAGGTCTTTTAAAAGTGCATTATTATATGGATCTTTGATATCCTGGGAAATCTGTGTATGATCTTTCTTCCTCCTGAGATTCATTTCTAAATCCAGAGCTATGACACACAAAAAAAAAATCATGTTTGTTCTTTCAACTCTATACTACATTTATTTTCCATCAAAAGTCTTTGGTCCCTGCTGTAAATCTGTCCAATACCCTATCTCTCTGATATAGGCAAAATCTTCCTAGAGGTTTTTTTTTTTTAAACCCTGCTGTGAAACATGAAGGCCCTAACATTAAAGCTGTCAGACTGTCAAGTCAAAAAAAAAAAAAAAAAAAAAAAAAAAAGGCAGAAGAGTGCTCACAGATGCCTAGCCAAAATCCAAACCTAGTCCACATACACAGCCAGCAAAAGAGGCAAAAAAAGGCTGCTCTGTTTGTATTATGGAAGAAACTTTCGCCTTCTCAAAGAGAAACACCATTTTGTGCGGTGGAACACCCAATAGAGAAGGGCACTGGGCATGCACTGTAATCACAAAAGGGCCTTGATTTTAAAAGCTTCTGGTACCCCGAGCTGGGACAGTTTTTCCAAAGCTTTCAGCAGAGCAGAGCAGGCCTACTCAGTTAGCCCAGGCAAGACAGGTTTGGCACCGTGCATAAAAATACTGAGGATCACCGGTGGTTAAATCGTCACTAGGCAGCCAAACTTTTGCACAGGGGTGTGTGTTTGTTAATATCTGCTTCCACTTCTTCGCCAGCTAACCTGCTCTTTGGGGAAATCGCCTTCACCCATTCCCTTCTACTCCCTTTCTGCACTGTCAAAATAAAACACCAAAAAAAATGTGTGGCAATTTGCTAGCGCAACACAATACAATTTTACCATGCTCGATATTGATACTAGCGATGTATCCTTGAACAGTTATTACGATCTGGACAAGGGAATCGTCGATGTGCATGCTAATGCGTGCTTTCAGGGGGCAGCTCTGAGGCTGCCAGGCCCACGGCCCCCCCGGGCGATGCACAGCCCCCCCCTGCCCTGCTGCTGCTGCAGGGAAGTCCCAGCGGAGGAGACGGGGCGATGCCCTTCGCCGGCAGCTCAGCTCCACTCCGCCGCGCCGGAGAGGGCTCAAGGCACGGCTGGGGTCCCACGGGTGGGAAGCCAGAGCAGCAGGAAGGCTGGACCCATAGGACAGCACAAGAGCATACTTGTCAAAAAACCAACTGTAAACCCTCTCTGTAAAACAGAAAAAGGAACGAAAGAAAAGACTACAGCGGAGGGAGAAATTTAATTCACCAAACAGGGAACAGAGTCACGTATCTGAAGAAATCTCCAGACGTCAGCCATGCCTTGCGTTCGGGCTTTCCCCTTGGCTCCCCCAGGACCAAGAGGCACACAGAAGACCACCTACCAAAGACCACCAGCCCTTTCACATGCTGGCACACCTGGCCAAGAAGCTGGATCTGCCAGCTCATTAAGGCGACCCATGCTTTCCCCGTCAGGCTGCTGCGGGGACGAGTTCAGCCTGGCTGTCTCAGCATTATGCTCGGGTGTCTCCAAACACCCTCATCTCGGTGAGACCACACAGAAACCTCTCTGAGCTAGAATTTGATTTTAGGTGTAGCTCTACAGAAATGAAGACACCAAGCTGTCTAGAAGCACAAATAAGGCACGCTCGGTCTCAAAAATACTCTCACCTCCCCTACATCTCCCCCTTTTCCCCAGAGTCCCAAAGGAAGTAATTTATTGATGACTCTTTCCAGAACTGCCAGAGAAGAGCAGGAACATAAGCGTTAAACACACAAACAAGGATTTGTAGGGCTAAAGCTTTATTTAAGACTGCAGTAGCTGTGGCATAAGAGGAATAAAATGTCTTCAGCTTCCAAAGTTCTCATGCCAGCTGGATCCAAAATTAAATCATTTGCACAACAAATAAAACAACTGAAGGTTGCTAAGTTTTTTGGTAACTGCTTATTCTCATTCACACAAAAAGTTAATGAGATGTTTTGGCTAAAATGTTAAATGATACTCCTGTAAAGCTACTCCAAAATCTAAATTTAGAGTCAATTGTTACAATGCCACAGATGTGGCAGATGGTTAAGGGACCCTCTCATATTGTTTTATCATTATTTATTAAAACTTTTTAAAAATTGCATCAATGATAGGATTTAGGCAGTTTCTGTATATGTCTGCCTTTACTCAGTTTTTATTCACACTGAGCAGAACCTTATTCCACAAGTAATCAGAATGACTAACTTCTAGAAACTACATTGGATAATCCTTTTTTCTGTCATGGCAAAAAACTTTAGAATTGTATTCACAGAAATTTAACTTAAGAATGAACTTTTGCCAGTCTCTGCTATGTACTGGTGAAGAATCTTTTTTATTTTAAGATAAAAAGTTTTACATCTTCCACTTTAACATGGTATTTGAATTTATTTGAAAGCATGTAACTTACTAGCTGCCCTGAGGACCAAATTTGGTCTCAGTGCCAGGGCAAGGCAGTATTCCCCTGACAAGGCTGACTGTGTAACAGCAGTAAATGAGTGGGCCTGATGGTGAAGAGTAAGTGGAGAAGCTATGGAGTGGCACAATTTCGGTTTCCATCCCCAACTCCCTGATGGGACAAAACCTGAACAAGCCCAGGACCATGACTGACAATAACAAACGCACCTCCCAGGAACTTCCCAGGGAAAAAGGATGGGTGTTCTCCGATGCACTACTGCTATGCACTGCTGCTTACAACAAGCTTGTGCAGATGTAGCCCAGCATGACTAGAAATGCCCAGGTTTTCTCATAGCTTATGTTGTAATATTATAACTTGCTTGAGGTAAAGTTCAGCCCTCGCTCACTTAGCGAACTCATCTCTCTGACCTACAGAGCTTCACCTAACAACCCTATTTGATGAGACAGATTTGAATGGGTTATGAAAGGAGGAAGAATTTAGCCTCAAAGTTGGATTTCTGAAACCACCACTATCACAACTGCAGGATGGTAGAGTCAAATTAAAAACTGTTCAACCTCAAGGAAGTCTGACCTTAAAACACAGGGAACAATAAGGAAAGTAAAATCTGACACCTACCCACTTCAGCCAAAGTCTTGATACATGACTCCACTGAGGCTTTCTGCGTTGGATTTGGCCAGGTACAGTTGTAAATTCTAAAAGCAGACTGCAGCAGCTGAATAAAAACAGGCTGGTGTGTCTGAAAACAAAAAAATAAACAAGGAATTTTACCCTTTAGTATGTCCTCACAACTGCCCTAGGGTTTGACACAATGTAATCCACATGGAAGGGGTTTTTAGCTTGTAGACTCAAGTTACAACTCCATTAAATTCTCTTTTTCCTCTTCAGGATTGGAGGGAACAGAAGTCAATGCTGCACCTCTCAAAAGGCCGAATCATGCAATTTTTCCTCAGATGGCCATTGATATCAAGCAAACACAGTACAGAGCAGAAGGACAGAAGAGTCTTCCCAGTTCTTGGGTATGTGTCTCTTTTGTCATAGGACACAGCATTTTTCTCATACAAATACAAAGATAGACCATTATTCTGCAAGGATACTCTCTCCAGTGACTTCACAAGAGCCAGGAGTAAATCTGACCATATTGAGCTGTCTACTGGTTCAGAGCTGTAAGTGATAAAAATTAAGAGTAAGTGTTTTAAAGAGGAATTAAGCTGCTAGCCAGTGGCACGAGAGGGGACAGAAAAATTAAAGGAGGATGTAAAGATACAGCATTCCTATCTGAGTAGCAGAAGATATCTCATTAATGGTCTGAATTACCTATTTGTCTGTGTCTCTTTTCCTTACCTGGAGGCTGGTGCTGTTATCTGAAAATGGCGAATTGAAGAAGCCACTCACAATGCTCATTACAGGCTCAGTGACATATTTCTCCAGAGATGTGTCTGCATGTTTGCGATCTGTGGTTGTGTTACAAACCTACAGGGAAGAAGGAGGAAACAATGAGATTTAGTTCTTTTAAATAAGCAAGCTTTATTATTTTGTATTTATTACAACTCACGTAATATTTCTTCTTAATAAAAAACCAAATTATTTTTATAAAAACATCTATCAGAGATAACTATCTTAAGAGTTCAAGATGTATTTGTTATAGCTTATCCCTCTTCTTGGAGGTCCATGTTGTGTTTTGAGTACCCTCTTTTCTGAACTAGCTCTTTCTGGTTGGCTGTCTGTTCTTTGCCACACCACAGAAAAAGATCCCCCTAAATCAGCACATTGCGTGCCACTTACACATTTAGACAGATTCAAGAAGAAAATGGGCCTTTCCTCCTGTTGGGGGCTGGTTGGAAGAGGCTTTAGAGACAGATGAGACATAAACACCTTAGGTTAGAAAGATTTCATGTAGCGTTTAACTTCTCTCTACAATCAATCACCACAAATGGGTGGTGAAGGCAAAGCTCATTTGCAGGAAAAATGTTAAAAAAAGAGGGAAAGAAAGGAAATAGCATAGTCAATACCAACAGCCTTTAAGATTGCAAACTGTAAGGCAGGCAGCATTCCTTAGAAAAGCCACATGGGGGAAATACAAAAGACAAGCTAAAAACAATGAAAGAAGAGAATGGATGGTACTGGGACAACTCTGAAGCACAGAAGGATGATTAAATGGTAGGAGGATGTGGGAAGATTTGTACAAAAGATTCCTGAAGACACCCTTTGGTACAAAACTAAAAGTTTGTTGCTGCATAAAGATGTCATGCTTAAAGAAAGGAAAAAATTACTGGAGTGGATTGCATCCTTCAGTATTTCTTTTATTTCTTTATTTCTTTTCAACATTTGTGAAAATCTATACAGAATCATGTTGACTTTGCATATGTCAGTGTAAACAGTATTAAAAGGAATCTACAGAGAGACAAACACGGTGAGAAAGGCAAGACTGGGCAAATAAGGAGTACAAACCATAGTCATACAACCTCTTCAACAGCCTTTAAATAAGCAGTTCTAGTCATGTTTAACAAGAAATGAAAGGCAAAGCTGTTCTCTCTTTCACCTATGCAAGCGACAGATTACTGTAATGTTCTAGGGAATCTATGCGAAAGCAGAATTTATTTCGTATATAGACTGGTGGGGTAGCCTTCTCATTACTGTCTGAGCATTTAACACACAATCATGAACCTGGGTGGTACGTACTTACCATTACATCGCTTTATGGATGGGGAACTGAAGTCCAGTGAAGCTGAGTGAATTGCTTAAGGTCACAGAGAAAAGTTGGTGACAGAAGCAGAAAGATAATCCACAGCACCTGAATCTCACATAAGGCAAACATTCTCTCTAATTACACAGTGCCACTGTCATACTTGGACACAACGAGACAGCAATTTCACCAGGAGTGTTTTAAGGAATGTTACTGACGTGACATCCAAAAGCACCCATGTTCAGGGAAAGATACAGCTCACAGGAACACAAAAACATTTTGAGTATAACACACAAGAATTGTCATATGGTAGGCAGAGGAATAACCAAAGATAACTTGAGACCTATAGAAATGAGGCATCTTGAAGAGCTTTGCTTGTCTGCTTTTCTAAAATGAGTCAGATAAACAAGTCATGCCCCCACGTAGTGCAGTTTTCATCACTCCAGGAAAGGAAAGATTTTGGTCAGAGAAGCAACAGTGGCTAAAATGAAAAAGCAGACTCTTCAGCCCTTCAGTTTGGGGAAAAGTATGATACCACCACCACCCCCGGTCCTCATGGAGGTAACAGACTCAGTTAATAATCAAAACTTTTTCAAAAAAAAAAAAATAAAAATCATAGAACTAAAAACCTCTTGAAGTTCTTCTGCTTTTAATTAATCTGCATGCCAATTTTGGCTGGAACCAGTAGCTCTGAGGCTCAGCATTTGCGATCCCAATGGGAAAGCAGGAAGCTGTGCAGTGCTAGCACGGTGAATTCAGAAATCACCAAAACTAAATTTCAAAACGCTTTTAAGCTTTCCCCTTCACTTGCCTAAAAAGCAGAGCCATATGTGGGGATGCCACTCCGCTCCAACACCGGCCTGAATTCCCAGCGCAGAAGGAATTTGGAAATACTCTCATTTGTTCTTATCCCTCTGCCCTTTGGGGACTGAAAGATGTTTCCCCATGGAAGAAAAAACCTGAAATGCATGAAATGAAGATGAAGATTGAGAAAGCAGTGTTTAAAAACCCCTTAAGAGGCTTTGGGACCAAAACTCACATGAATAATACTTGAAAAATTCTGCAGAGAAAGCCAGGATGACTTTACAGCTGTCAGATCCTGGCTCTTTCTTTAATCCTGCTCAGACTACAGCTGCTGACTTACAGGCTGGGCCACACGCAGGAAAGGGAAGCCTTTCCTTCAGCAGCACCCACTTTGCTTAGTGCAATGCTTTAAGTCATACACGGGAGAAAGTAGGTTGGCAGAAACTGTAGAAACAGGGTGTCTTTGAAAGCACGACTGCTTTTGGCAAACTGAATTTATACATGAATCCGCCTCATGCCTGCTTTGCAATGTATCACGTTGTTGAAAGAGAATGACAGCTGGGGACTAAATATTTCCTTCCTCAATCCAGTAACAGATAAAAAAAAAATCAGTTACTTTTTTTTTTTTTTTAAATAAGAAAGGAAAGAATCCAACCTGAGGATAACACCCTCCATCTTTCACCTTAGTGCTCTCTAATAACAGACTCAGACTCAAACCTCTCAAACTCACCCACTGACAGGGATTTGTAGCAGCTAAAAGAAAAGCATTTCCCCCTTCCCCCACGCAAATGTATCCCTTTTAGCTCACTGGAACACAGAAGATCAAAGGACTCTTTTTCTAAATGCTTTGAAAGCTATTGTAACATCTTTCATGAGGCTGACAGCATTCTAACTGTCCTGATAGCTACATAACGCTGATGTATTTATAACACACAGGCTCTGTCTGGGCTCCAGAAAACCAAGCCTGAACAAATACACTCAAATAACGTACCTGGAAGATACGGCTACCCACAGGGACCTGGCTGAAGAGCAGGACAGGCCAGAGCACTTCTGACATTGTCTTTTAGTTCTTTTAGCCGTTAACCAGGAAATTAAAAGGACTAATTAGACATCTGCCCTGAGGGCTTTGCAGGAGAGCAAAATAAACCTGCATTTTGCCATTTGCTGCCAACAGCGCGCACACACAAAATATAGCATTAATAATACCCTCACCCTTCACCTCTGAAGACCTGGAGTCTAATTTCTCTTATGAGAAGGGTATGTGAGAACAAGCTCAGTGGTCACTAGCATCAGGACAACTCTGCATCATTTGGCACAGTGCAGTTTGTCTCCAGGCTCATGAAAGCAACTGTGGACAGAGCTCTCTTTCTGCATGTCTGCTTCTAGCTCAAGGGCAACAAAAATTGGCCGTGTTCGAGGGCTAGGGAGGGTAGTCTGTTTGGAGGGTCAGGGCCAGGACACATCAGGAAAGCTCAATCCAGAAAGAGAATTAAACAGGAGAAAATACTTCCTGGGGTAAAACCAGCAAGGTTAAAAATGAGAATCCCCCTCCAAGGAGGTTTCTGATCTTAATTTTCAAATGACCTTGGTTTGTCCAGCAGGGCTTTCACTGTAGAACACAACCACAGAGACAAGACAAAGAGCAGGAAACCAGGGTTTGCAGAGGTCTCAGTACTGCTGAAAATGGCTACCACCAAAAAAAGAGAGCACAAAAATCCTTGTCTTAACCTGTTTCTAAGGGGGAGGGGGGGGGGGGGGGGGAGGAAATAACCAACCATTTATAAGTTTTCTGTTTCACAGAGAAATTAACAGGTTCCAGTGCCTACCGTACAGCACAAGTCTGCACTTATACTTCTTCTGGCCATAATTCATGGTATTTTCTCCCAACAGGTTTCAAAGAAATTATTTTGTGGCACACTATTACTTTGGGGCAAATGTCCACTGCAGGACGGAATTGAGATTCTTTTATCTTTTTTTCTTTATTTCAACAAAATGAAGAACGCAAGGAGTGAGAACTGAAGGATTATAAAATGTAACAGAACGTGGACTGGGAAAAGATAGGCATGCACTATGACAATATGTTCTATAACATCTCCAAAATACTGTCCAGCATCAAAGATCAAATACAGCCCACCAGCCACCAAAAACCTGTGGTTCTACTTCTTGAGCAGAAAGAACAACTCCAATAGTTGGTGTTAATATTAGGCTCTTACAAGAAGCATTAACCTCCTAGAAAAGGACATGTAATGTAAGCTGTAATCATTATGTCACACCAGCTTCCCCTCATGGCTCTACTATTGTATTTTATCCTTCTGAAAGTCATGAGATTTCCCTCATTTTCTGCCTCCAAAATACCAGGGAATGGAATCACAGCCTGTAGTTTATATATGAATTAGTATTCTGAAACACTGTAGCTCTACACCTGCCTTTCACATCAGTGGTGAGAATGTAGTGACAGTAGGAATAAAAGACAAACACAGGCCAAAGTGAGATTAAAGAAGGAACACGAGCCAAAGAACTTCTTGATCCCTGATCCTCACTGTACTAACAGAGTAAAGCAAGAAGATTACAGATGTGGGGGTTTTTGGTGTTTTTTTTTTAGTCACCACCATAATAACATGTAACACAAGCTCCCAGAAGACATACACAGACTCTCAACTCTGTACATACATCCAATTTATTTTTCTGGAAGAAAAGAGAAAGGAACATGGGTTCCAAGATGCCCTTTTAGAAAGAGAAGACTGCTAGTAATTAGAAGGTTAAATGATAAATAACATAGAAATGATCCTTTGTTAAAAAAAACTCACACCTATTCTATTGTCAACTTTGAAAAAAATACTTAATAAAATAACAGAAGTTCACCAAAAAAGTTATTGCCAGTTCAGTTGTCACCTATGACTATACTGTAACATTTAACATCTCATGAAGCTTACCCTTGCCATATCAATAAGGAAGTTCTCAAATAACTTCCAAATATGGTTACTGGCATAGATTTCTTTCATTTCCACTTCAGTGTCCACGTAACAGTGGTTAACAAAATTAACGTAGGCAATTTTCACCTGCAGGAACAGCAAAAACACAAACAATATGAATTGGAGCAGTAAAAATCATTAACATGACATTCTCTATGTGCAAAAACACTGAATAAAGATGATCCTTCAACTAATAACAGTAATAATGCGTATGTTCAGTTCTGAAGATTTAAGAAGCACGGCAACAAATGCATTAATGCACTTACTGAAAGATCACACAAAGAAAAATGGAAAGGTTTTGCAACCATTCTTAATCTAACGACACCCCACCCCCCACCCCACCCCACCCCACCAAAACAAACTAATAATAAATCTGATATTTAAATGATATTAAGACTACAATGACCTGGCTCCAAAGCCAGGAGCTGTCAAAACGCAGGACATCCCTGCACTTGCTGGTTGACGCCTTGTGACAGGCTTGCCAAATATCAAAAAAAATGTCTTTAGCAGAGCTGGGACTGCAATCCCATTCTGCATTCGTGGTGGGTGTAACTCACATCTAAATGGAAGAGAAAGGTTGTGCAGTGCTGGGACTGCAGCCACAGCAGCACAGGGCTTAACAGGAGGACTGCAGTCTCGCTCCTCTCCTGCATTACAAGTCTGCATGTGCATATCATAAAAATGGATATCCAGTGCCTGAAAAGCATAGATTAAATATAAACATATGCAGATACACTGAAAAATTCTTGTGGTCAAAGGAGAGGAGATAGTTGCATAAGTTTAATGCAGTCAGGAGAAAACTTGTCAGGCTTTTAGATTTCATTTGTTTGGGCTTTTTTTAATTAGCATCTGTTGAAATTAATGTTAGGAGGAACCAAAGCAAACATTTTTCTGTTTAAGAAAATAATCAGTTGATCACAAGGGGACTTTTTCACGGTATAGAAGGAGTCTTTACTCCTGCAGGTCCCAGTTCTGTTGATATGAGCCATGTTTTTCCACCAGGTAGCCTGCAGAAATCCATCTGACCATTACATGAGGCCAGAACAAGCTCCTTGCAAAGACTGTGAAAAGATTTCTTTTGATCACATCAGGTTTGGTGCAAACAAACATTCTTCTTCTGATCAGCGTGAGGTATCACAGTCCTGCTGAAGCATAACCAGTAGTGGCTGCAGAATTGGTCCTTGATAGGCAGTGAATAAAAACATTTGCCAGACTGCAGTTGAATTTAATAAAACGAGACTTCACCCAAAACTCCCATTGACTTCAGTGTGCCCAGAATGTTACCCATCATTTCCAACAAATTCAGACAGCAGCAAAATGTTGGCTTGACAAACCACTCAGCTGAGTCTTCGCAGCTACAGCCAGAAGTTATCAGAGCATTAAAGTCTGATAGTGGCTGGACAAACCCAGGAAAACAAAACAAGGTGTCTGCCCCAAAAAGTTGACAATCAAAGCATAGGAGACAAGGAATTTTCTATTTAAGAAAATACTGGCTATCCTTTCTCACTTATTCACCTTAACAAACACTACCTGTTTCCAGCCCGTTTTCTGTGCAAATATGCAACTTGTCAGTATATTATAAACAACAAAACATTTTCTGAGCTTCTAAAAATGGTAAGTCTGCTTACCTCAGGTATGCAGTCATCATGGGTCACTACTCTCACTATGTCATCCAGTGGCAGGAGTGAATTGCACTTGATCTCTGTGTATACATTCTTTCCTTCTGTACAAGCCGCTAGCAATTCCACTAGAGTGATGTGATATGCTAAGGGTCCGCTCTCATCTGCTCGATCTCGCTCTGAACACATCATTTGGAGTAGGACTGGAAATGATGCTCTGTCGTTGTAGAATATCAACACATCTTCACCACCGTTTATCAGCTGAAAAAGATATCACAGAGTTTTAAGCTCCCTGTGCTGCAGTCATTTTGGGCTCGATGATCTTAAAGGTCTTTTCCAACCTAAATGATTCTATGATTTTCTTAATTTCTTAGTTTGTTCTACCTTTAAGTATGCAAAGACTCTCTAGCTAAAAAAACCCACAAACCAACCTAAAAATTAGTCTGATGTGGCTTACCAAATGCACATGTCAAAACACTATCCAAGGCAAACTTCTGCTCTTATCTATGTAAGTGCAAATCTGGAATAACTCACCAAGAAGTGAGCTAATGCAAGGTCAATTTGAAGTTTAATTTCTATGTAGCTCTGTGTTTACCTAAGATAGTATGCCATCCTTATTATTCCTACCATCTCAATATTTGTTTGAAGTTAATTAATTACCCTTACCTCCTATTGTGAGGCCAGGATGCATTATTATCCCTGTTTTATAGATAGGCGCTTGAGGTGCAGAGAGATTAAATCTTCCATGCTACCTCACACTAAAAGCCTGTGGCTCACCCAGAATTTAACCAACCTCTTCTGTGCCCTTGCTTAGCATTGGAAACAAAGGACAATTACTCCCTGCCTGCGCAAATTTGGCAGGTGGGTCTTGACATTGTCAGTGTCATGCCAGCACTTCCATTTAACAGAAAACTAGTGTATGTGATAAATATTTGATTTTGCTACAAGTGCATTGCTCATCTCAAGAGGATCCAGAGCGGAGGTGGATGCTGGCAGCCCCATCTCAGCAGATCTCACAGAAAAGTTTTGCTCTAACCCTGTTTTGAACCCCCTGAACACTGAATATACCTACTGCCAGCACTGCTCTGTGAGCTTGACTGGAGCTGGGACAGGACAGTAGTCCTGTCTTCTCTCCATCACCTTCCTTTTAAGCATAATGTGCTCTTAATGCAGGGGGAAATAAGCTCCCATAAACTTTTCCTAGTACAGAATAGACCTTGGCAGCTGTATGTATTTTGTGAATAAGGCACCTGACATATCCAAGTCTATACGTGACATGAAATCCTAGCTTACTGAATTCAAGGGTAGAAATAAAGGTTGGTGGAGCTGTTGAGAAAGGGGAAAGCAGTAAGAGCAGTAATGAAAATTAGTCTCCCAGAATGAAAAGTCAAGAAAAATTTCATTACATTTTCCAGGGTTTCAACATTTCAGATTTTGAATTTACAACTTTTCTGATTGTGTTTTCCCTGTTTCTTGCTTATTTTTACTTTGACAATTGGATGAATTGTGAATTCAGTCTTTTCTGCAAATCCTGTTTATCTTTGGGTTTTTAAAATGTTTCTACTTGTGACTTTTCAAAATAGACATTTTCTGGACAATCCACAGCACAGAAAAAAAGTTTTTAAAGGGACCAGTGCTTGGAAAGGAGGAAGGAGATTGTACAGGGACCCAGATACCATTAATTTCATTGCACTCAATGGCAAAAAAAGGGGAGGGGGAATACGAGTATTTGGAAAATTGACCTAACTTTTTAATACTGAAGTCTGGAATACTATGCTCTTAGGACATTTCACATACAAAATAATAGAAAAAATCCACACCGAGCCCTCTGGGAAAGTACATGCTCTGTCACTTTCTATTTAGTTGTTCACCACATTCCCATGGTTATTTTCCACTTGTGTACATTTTGCACAGAGGAAAGGGAAGACAACTCTCTCCAGGTTCCCACAGGGTTGCACTGTTATGTCAAATCCAGACCTAATCTGTATCAGTATTGCTTGATATTTTATCATATCAAGTCAAACTGACCCCTCATCCTTTCATGTACCTATCACTGATGAATGAGGAAGAACTACCAGGAGATAGTGAACTTGTGAAATATGATGCTGCATGGCATGCTCACTACACACTGACTGTGAGGAACCACAAACCGAACACACGATGTTGCATCAGCACAAGAAGAACTAAGGGGGACAAGGTAATCATCGTAAATGCAAGGGTAGAAGAAGATGTCATCCCCTTTCCCCAAGTGCTCCAATTCTAAATGTGATTTGCGCCGGGCATCCAAATACTGACCCAAGCAGAAGAAATGATGTCCCTTTAAAAGCAGAAAAGGAAGAGAAGTATCCAGTGTTAGCCAAAGTTCTCACTGAGCATCATGAGCTCAGTGATGGATAAAAAAAACCCACAAAACCACCAGCAGTATTTTTTTCCATTGAAGTATATTTTCAGTGAGTTAAGGACTTTATGGAAGTATAATGAAGATTGGTCAGTACTGGAGCAGCTGTTGATGCTCTGCGATGTATCACTCCAGAATACTATAGATAATAG
This sequence comes from Astur gentilis, assembly GCF_929443795.1. NCBI lineage: Eukaryota > Metazoa > Chordata > Aves > Accipitriformes > Accipitridae > Astur > Astur gentilis. Next base: position 9,394,554 of record NC_064897.1, on the reverse strand, counting down.
AAAACACTGCTGCCACATTGATCTTGTTCAAAAGTAAATTCTGCTTTCCCTTTTGTAATAATGTTTGCACTGATAGGCACTGTTCTTCCAGGAACTTCAAACCATGCTTGTAATGAGGAAAAAGTGCCCTAAAGAACCTTTCACGTCAGTAAACACCATTATTACCACTCTACAGAGATGGGGACCAAGGATATGAGAACAAGTGAATAAACCAGATTGGGAATGTTCAACATTTTTTATGAAAGTGCTCTTTCTCAGTGGTGCTCCTTCATCTGTATGCACTCTCTAAAACATGTAAATATGATCACTTTATCCCTTAGTCCCATTAAAAAGGAATAAGCTACAGTATACTTCCCATGGGTAAAAAAACCACCGTAGTAGTTAAGGCATGGTGTACACTCATACTGCAGCTTGTCTTGTGGTAAATTGTTTACATGACCCATCTGGAGGCACAGAAAAAGCTACACCACTTGGTGAAGGTCACAAAGTACAGCTTGGTTGTCTACTGAGAAACTGTCCTGAATCAATGGCAAGTCCAACCATTTGGCTACACTGTTCCCTTTATACTGGATTGCCATTCAAGCACTATTCAAATTTCACTATTAGCATCCTTTTGTAACAAATCATAATTACTTACTTACCGGTAATTTCCTACTTTTTTAAAAACAGATCATCCTGTTACCCTCTTTCATCAAAATAGGGGTGCTCCCCTCCCCCCAGCAAATTCCTGCAGGACTCACGATGTAAATGTCACATCCGAGTTCATTTTGATTTTCATCATGCAGTCAGCTTGAAAATGTAATATGACAATTTATCTTTGTGCTACTACAGGTCAGTAACAAAATGTATTTAAATTGAGAAAACCCTAAAAATTTCATTTGATTAGAAAGTAAAAACCTACAAGAAGCTGTAGTGGACGGGGAAAAAAATCGAAAAGCACAAAGGCACAAGAACCATTTGAATTATGTAAATCAAAGGCTTGTAATTGATACTGCATGTTAAAACACTTCAGTCAAAATGAAAAGGTTGAGGTGGATTCCATTAAAGGTTATCCATGTAGGCTGAAGCTTTATTTTCTTAATTAGAAGTTTTTCCTCTTTGTTGCTGTGGAACAAAATTTCAGCAGGGTTTAGTTTTATTCATACCACAACTAGAGCTTATCTCTGTTTTCTTTGTGAAGATGTCTCTTCAAAAAAACCAAGAAAATGCACTTTGTAAGGTAAAGGAAAATGTTGCTTGGACTCTCATCCTACCCGGACTTCTCACCGTATTCAACTTTATGCACTTATTAATCTCGTTGAACTGTTAAAATAATTACAGTTAAATGCATGAGTGTCTGCAAGTTCAAGACTTCATTTATCATGCACACTATAGATCAAATCCTAATTGCAGAGAAGTCAATTAGGTATTTTCCTAGTAACTTTATTGGCATAGATTTGTCCACAAACCACTCTGTGGAATTTACTGGGTCAAACTCTGAATCTAGCTAGTTAAAGCTAGAGTAGCTCTACTGACCTCACAGAAATGCTCTGGAACAGAAGAAAAGCAGAAAATAGTACGTAGAATTGTTACATGCTCACGTGCTAAAAAAAAAAAGGTCTACAACACTATTTAGACAACTCCATAGAGGTAAGAGCCTCTTGTATGGCAAAACCATGCCATGATATGGCAAGTTTGGTGCATAAATGGGATCCTAAATTACAGTACAGTAAAATGAAGGTTTATGTAACTCTTGAGATTTCCATGCTACATCATCTACAAATAGACATCTCTGTATCACCATGCTAACACTCATATTTTCTTTCTAGTAGTTATACAGATGGCCTTACAAAATTAGATTAAACTCCCCAAAACGTCTGCTAAAATATTCATTATTTGTGATACCGTTTAAAATTCTAAAGCGATGATACCATTATATCCCATTGGTATCAACAGCAGAAAAAGCAACCTCAAAATACTAGTGTGTTAAAAAGACATCACACGAGTGATAAACATACGAACACTTCACTTACCTCTGTCATTACCATGTCCTGGCATTTTTTCACATATTTGCCATCTGCTTTCACAATGGTCTGCAGGAAACGCAGGTACTCCACATGACGGCCATGCGTCTCAATGCAGTGTACAAAGTGCTGCACCACTCTTTCACTAATTTCATTACACAGAAGGTAATTATTCATGAATATGTGCCGCATAGTTTCAGCTTCCAGGAGCTATAGAGATTAAAACCAAAACAACCTTGTAAGAAGAGCAGATTTGTTTTGAGATTGAAAGATTCACAGGAGGCTAGACTAGAGAAAGGCACATTGGTAAAGGGAAACTGGAACAGTCAAATGTGCACCAGTCCCGTGATTAACCAGTGACCTTAGGGCCTAGCTATCACTTATGATGGGATTCCTCCACGCTTTCCTATCAGTACAAAATGGTCCTGAAGTGGACATAAACAAAATCTGTGCCCACGTAGAAGGTGAAGACACACACATACACACACTACGCAGCTAGAGCACTCTATAGGAACTTTGGTATACATGACAACTGAGACCACATTCATCCCACTTGCCACGGAATTTTGCACTGAGGCAACCAAATAAGATGATTAGCTACCTCTGGCTCCCTCTATGGCTGACAGAGGCAAGCATTTCCAGCACGCAAATCATCGCGCATGCAGTCTGATCACTCTCTGAGAGAACATCTCTTTCCACATTAACTGCAGAGGAGCCTAAGGCTATGTTTCTATAGGTGAGTAGCATGGTACAAGAGGAACAGATCTGTAGCAAGAAAGGGATGCTGCTGAGGACCCAGCATCAAGATTTTATGCATTCTTGAGGCTTTTGTTTCAAACTTGCTCTAGTTTGATCCCTTGAAATAAAGGCTCATGAGGGTCAGGTGTGCTCCTAGAGTATATGTTTCTGTTTAGTGTCCTCTGAAAGGAATCCACGCCAAGTTTGCTCGACAACGTGAACAAAAGCACAATAACTGGGATGATCAGAAGATCAACTTCAAAAGAACAGAAATGCAAGTGCAAGCAGGCTCCATACTTGGCACCTGAGTTAAGTGTCAGTGTTGGGTAGGATGGAGTCTGGGCACTAGTCCCCACTGCGGTCAGCTCAGCGCCTTTCACTAACTTCACAAGAAAAGCACACGTAAATAATAACAGAACAAATGCTTCCTAATGTACGCAGGCCAGGGGTCTACAATCCTAATACTCACACTCTTTCTAATAAAAGCATGTTTTGCTTAGTAGATCTGCCACTGAGCAAGCTGTCATTCTATATGACTGTATCTCTAAACACACACATACACAAACACACAAAGGGACCGTGACAAAGAGATTTTTTGTAAAAACAATGATTTAATAAAAGATCAAGTTTATATTAGTTGAATCAAATGGAAGCATCATCAACAAAAATATATGGGTCTGATTCTGCTGTCACACAAGCTTCATGACAGCATAGTCATAGCACCTTCTACCTTGACTTATAGTCCATCTGTGAGTGAGTTAGGATGAGTAAGATCAGAGTTGAGCTAAACATGATGCGACGATGTGACACATGTTCATAGATACTTCCAGTAAACTCAACAGGTAATATTGTTTTCCATTTTTAAAATGGCAATATTAAAAAAAAAATGACATAATGAGCAAAGAGAAGGGAGAAAAGACAGGAGAGAGAAGAGGAGACAATAAGGGAGGAAAGCCAAGGACAGAGAAGATAAGGCAGAGAGGGCATAATTTAATGAAATTATTTATTTAGCACTGTCATTTTTCAGTAAGTCCAAATTTACTTCCAGTTATAATATTCTCCTTAAAATTAAATACTTACCCCTGGAGTTAAGAACAAGCTGAGATTTTTGTGGAGGAGAACTTGATTCTGAGGATTTCCTCGACAGAAATTCTGAAGAAAAGTGTGGGCTAGATTCATAACTTCATTCATCTTTTCATCACTCTGCAGAAAGAAAAGACAAACAAAATCAGCTGGGCGTACCTAAACACACTTGTTAAAACTGCACAATGTGAATTCAGCCAGGAACAAATCAATTCTCCTAGCCTTTATAGGCAGGAATTCTCCCTCCAGCAAAAGCAACTGATCTAGTTTCTTTCAGAGTCCATTAGTGGCTATACCTTACTCTGAATCAGCTTGACCATGGGGAGTCACAGGTAAGAGCACAAACTCAAAGTAAGACTTCCTCATGTATGGTTATAATTTCCTAGTTTAAAAAAAGTGCTAAGTGGCTTGATGTTCAAAAAAAAGCTCTCTAGCCTGCATTGATTTTAAGCTTTTGAAAAGCTTTGGCTTTTATATAACTACATATAGAAACAGATGTATGTGTGCATGTATGTGTACACCTACACGAACAGATGTGTTCATACACATACTCCCACACAAATATATGTCTAGCTTCCTCCCCATTTTATATTCTTCTTATATAGTATTCTAACTATGATTTGATGAACCGCCTATATGGACAAGCACTATTTTACTGAAGACAGCTGAACCCAGTGTCTGTATCATAACGTCAGTGTGTAACACTCAGGAAAATGTAGCCCAGAAGAGGTTTTATCTCCTCTCAATGCTTCCTATAAGATCTAGAAAGATGTTGTCCTGGTTTCGGCTGGGATAGAGTTAATTTTCTTTCTAGTAGCTGATACAGTTCTATGTCTTGGATTCAGTATGAGAAGAATGTCGATAACACACTGATGTTCTCAGTTGTTGATAAGTGCTGTTTAGACTAAGTCAAGGATTTTTCAGCTTCTCATGTCCAGCCAGCAAGAAGGCTGGAGGGGCACAAGAACTTGGGAGGGGACACAGCCAGGACAGCTGACCCAAACTGGCCAAAGGGGTATTCCATACCATGGGACGTCATGCCCAGTATATCAACTGGGGGGAGTTGGCTGGAGGGGGGCAGACTGCTGTTTGGGAACTAACTGGGCATCGGTCGGCAAGTGGTGAGCAATCGCATTGTGCAACACTTCGTTTGTATATTCCAATTCTTTTACTATTATTGTCATTTTATTATTATTATCATTATTATTATTTTCTTCCTTTCTGTTCTGTTAAACTGTCTTTATCTCAACCCACAAGTTTTACTTTTTTCCCGATTCTCTCTCCCATCCCACTGGGTAGAGTGGAGTGAGCAAGTGGCTGTGTGGTGCTTAGTTGCTGGATGGGGTTAAACCACCACAGTCGTGCTCTTCAAAAGGCTATCTAGATCATTCATTTGCATGCTCAATGCTACTAAATCAGTACAAAATCATATTGTCTTCTGAAAAACTTGCAAGTGGAACTAGGTAAGAGGCATCCACCATAGAAACAAAGATATTATTTCAGACTTGATCCTTGAAAGCTTTTTGTCCATCTTATATATCTATGATAGCACTCACATCAGTACCCAACATTGGAATTTAGATACCCTGCCAGGAGCTCCATCAAATCAATACTTCTTACTGTGCAGTGACTGCAGATCTAAGGTTTGGCTATATCAGGAATGGGATGATAGCACAGTGACATCCAGGTACCTGAGGCAGTAAGCATTAAGTTCTTAATAAAACCTGTTCTATGCAGGCAGCCATATTTAAACTTAGGACCAAACCCATTATTCTGAAGGCAGAAAATGGTATCATCATTTCATGTTTGTACCATAGTTGACTGAATTCAGTTAAAAAAAAAAAAAAAAAAAATCACATTGATTCTTGGGCCTCTTGAGGCCTTTCCCTTTATTGCATTCACGTTCTTCACCACTAAAATTATGAGAATAACCTTTTCATAGGGTATCTGCAGAAGGTCCAACACTACCAAGTGGGCGCCCATATTTTTCAGCAATCGCTGCTGTTGATTCCGACATTTTTTATTCTGAACACAAAGTTTGCTGAGTCGAATCAAAATCTATAAATAAATAAACAAATAAATAAGCATGCAAGCAAGCAAAGAACCAGTCATGTCACACAGAAACAAACAAAAAATACATTCTTTCAAAATAATTACCAAATCTACTTATCAAACAAGTACGTCAACAAAGTTTCTTAGCAGACATACCAACCTCTTTAACAATATTGTAGTTATTGCTTTTATTGCTGTCTATCTGGGGTTTTTTGGTCCCATCCTGTATTGGACTCAAAATATTTGACTCCTGTAACAAAGAACACACAACAAGTGGAGATCTATTGCAGTTTTCTCAACATGAACTAGTTATATTTAATAACAGCAAGTGAAGAAGTATTACAGCAGCTCAGAGGGAACAGCTATAACACAGATAATAAAGACTCATTTATTCTTTATCCACCAGTCCAGTGAGTGAAAAGATTCACATTCAAGTCCTTCGTTTCAAATTTGCAACACGATTTGAGGCAACTACTCTATAGTCTATGTCTTCATGCTTCTGATCCTCCTAAAAAAGAATACGTCCCTAAATCACAGACTAGACGTCCCAAGGAATTTAGATACTATAAGAATAGGGACTATAAGTGTATTTCAATAGCCACCCACTTGTTCCAAAAATCTCTAATACATCTGGAAAGATTACAAAGTCTATGTATGTGAACATTAAAAAGTCCCGAGAAAGAGCTTAAGATGACCTCTGTAGTTGAGATAAGGTGGAGTTCTCAGCAGGAACAAGTAGCACGTGGAAGTTAGCAATGTTCCTCCCATGAAGAGGACACTTCTGTCCTTATCTCTGGATGATGCAGGAAAGGATTTAAAAACAAATGAGAACTTTATGTTAAACCGTAACATCCAGTCATGACACTGTACGCTCTGGATCTTGGCTCATAGAAAGCCCCAGCTGGGTGTGATAAATAAGAGAAACCAAGGCAGTAAGTAATTGTCAACAACCACACACCTTTCCACGCATATCTCAATGAAAACACGGAAGAACATCTACACAAATACTGCCACTTAGAATACTGGCAGTGGGTGGTTTTTTTGTTCTACTGCCAGCTATAGTATGCCTTTCTTAACTGGAAACACAAAGAACTGAAAGATTGGAGACTTTGGATGCTGAAATTATTAAGCATGTAGAAAAACTGTAGCAGATCTCAAGACTGCCTCACAATATAACCACAAGGATGTAAACCAATGTAATAGCATAAAAAAGAACCAAACAGGTGCGCTTCTGTTTTTCCTCGTGTCCTCAAACTTCCTACTCTTTTAGAGAAGAGAATTATGCTAAAACACACATGCACGCCAATCTGAATGTTTATACCTCTTGAAACCTCCCTCTGAACTTCCTTAGCTGATGGTGAAGATGAAGAGTTCTATAAATCCCATCTGGTCTTAATTTCCAGTGGGGCAAGAACAGCTGCACCACTTGGCCACGGAAGCTGTTTAGAACAGCGTCAGCACTGCTGTTCAGCATGGTCATGTTGATCTATGCAACAACAGTGGATTTTTATTTGTTTAGGTTTGTTAGTATGCATGCTGCCTTCTCTCTAGCTGTTTGAATCAATACTTTGGAAGGTATTTCAGGCTCTTTGCTATAATTAACCACCCTCCTCTGTTCTGGGACTGTGGGTTAACCAAGATTAATTTACCTGTTACTTTTATCAGCATTCTTCCTCAATCAAAGTAGTTTTATAATCCATGTGAACTATATGTCTTATCTGGAAGTGCTGATCAGCATTAAACTGCTGAATCTATCCTTTCTCTTAAGAAAATAAAAAACTGTTTATTGAACCCATAAGAGTATGCCAGGGATGTAGTTACCAAGAGACAATCACACCACTGGGATACCAGAGACACTCAGTTGCATATCTTGCTTCGTTACGCCCCATGATAGACATTCTCTGTCACACTTTTCCACAGGGGACAGGGAGTCATAGAGATCACGCTGAGAAACGTTCTCATCCGAGTACCCCACCTTTAGGAAATGGTATTTTCTGAAAAAGACTATTTCCTCTATTCATAAAATGCCTGGGATGTCACTCTGCATCAGTCTTAGGACCCTTTCTTTCTAGCCCCCAAATGGAGGCCCAGATTCCAGCATTCAGTCCCAGCAGTTCCCCGTCGCTTGAAATAGTCTCACTGATCTCAGCGGAACAGCTGTGCAAGGCGCTACTCAGTCTCACGCTGGTACAGTTTTGCCCTCAACATGCTGTATTTACTTACCAGGAGAATGAGAGGCACTCTCAGAAGTTTCAGGTCGCAACCTCAACCTATCTATGATGTTTCAGAAGATGTTTGTTCAAACATTCTCAGAACCAAAGCAAACTGCCACAGACCAGAAAAAGAGGAGAGCAAGGGAACACCAGGCACCTAAGGGAGCTGAAAGTTTATGCCACTCGAAACCTCACTGAACTTTCTTAGCTGATGGCGAAGATGAGAAGCTCTGTAAATGCCACTGCGCTGTATTACAGCTTCACCTGAGCGTCCTTTCACTGAGACTAGTTCTCCTCCTCAGATCTGTGTTTCTGGTGCTACACTACCAATGCATCCTCCAGTGACAGGACAATAAAGACCACACTTCCCATAGTCCACAGTATCTATACAGACTGATAACACCCTTACTAGAGATAACCAAGTAAACAGACTTTATCTGCTTTTCCCTTCTCAAGTTAGGCTTAGTTACGTGAGATCGATTTCAGCATTTCTTCCTAATCCTATACTGTGTCTAATTTATGTCTGACCTAACTCCAAGCACTCTTTACTAGAATTCCGATCTCCAGTTCCTATCAAGATGATTCTGCATGGATGTAAGATTTGTTGTTTTACCTGTGGAGAACTCTAGATACTTTCTTTAGAAGAACATGGACTTTTTTCTACAAATCCCATTTCTGGAGTCATAGGACTGCAAAGAAAAAAAGTAAGTCTCTAGCCCCTCCAGGTTATGATAGAAAGATGGAAACAATCACCCCAACAGACTCGGAAGCCTAAGGGGCAAAAAAATATATATGATTTTTTAAAACTCTTATGCCAATCTTGCAACATGATTCAGTGGGGACAGAAACTTGGGCTTAACATAAGACTATTCTGGAATGTAATTTAAGCCCTTGTGTGCACTTTAACGTTGTTTGGGAAAAATTAAGCAGAGGCAAGTGAAGCATATTCCCTAAAGACTTAGAGGTTCATCCAGTTCAGTACTGAATACCCAGCATCCATTCCAAGAAAGCATGGGATCTCACAGGGATGTTTATCTGCTTGAAGCTAGCTACCTGCTTCACACTTTGTAGATTATGACCAGCACCTCACCTCTTACGTCTGACTTAAGATCTCAAAGAGAGTATTCACTATCTAAAGTAGTTTTGCCAGGTAATAACATTTCTTGACTGCTAAAGAATAATTTAACAGGGGAAAAAATAATGGACAAGGTTCTGAGTTATTGTAACCTGGCACAGCTGTCATGGAATTACCACCAGATGATCCAAGCAGTTGTGCAGATTACGTACTACTGATACAACACTTCCTCAGATCTGCCAGAGATAATATTGTGCATCTACTGAAGCACTGCTAATCCATACAGACCTACAGATGCCTCATGGGAAAAAAACACTGAAAACATCCCATTTAGAGATGCTTCTGTTTCAAGCACATTGTTTTGTCCCCTCTTCCTGGAGTTTCTTTGCTATCGGGGCTATGTGTAGGTATAAAAAGGATCTTATTACACTTTTAAAATGTGTTATAGCTAAAAAACCTTGTAAATATCCTGCTGCAATTCTGTATCCTGTTTCCCCATTACCTTTTCCATTCAGTAAGTACATAAAGGAGTATTTTCTTTCCTACTAGAGCTACGCTTGAGGAAAGGAAGTAAGAAGTTCCACATACTTAAGTTCATGAAGTCCAGATTCCTCCCCAGTTCTGACACCACTAAATTCAGCTGTTATATCAGAGGAAGAGAAGGACCTACACTGTCCCAAGCAATTAGGATTCTCTCCCTTGAAGTGTTGGATTTTCTCCCCATATGAAGCCACCTAAAATCTGCTCTCCCATCTGAAAGGCCAAGTGTATGCCATAGGTATCTGCAAACATCCCATCTCTTCTCAATGGCTCCTACTTTTCCTCAAGGCATTGGCTTCACAACGCTCTGTAATCTCCACTTGGCTTCTTACTAAGCTTCCCCTGGTGGCTTCCTTGCCTATTTTCTTGCCACCAGGGAAGACTCTACTACGGAAGAGAATAAGTAAAGTGCTGTGTCAGAAATCACAGTTGTTCATCTCTCCCCACTTCCTCTGATGAAAATGGAAAAGTGGGAATAAATATTGGTGGGAAAGCCCGCTCTATCTACTGTTAGGCTACAAACCTCAACCATAGCAAATCTTGCAACTTTTTGCATTTCCTTAAAGACTCATACTGGAGTTAGGTGATTACATGAGGACCTCAGCTTTCACTGAAAAACAAAATTTAAAAAAAAAAATAAAATCAATTACATTTTTAAAAAAATCAGGTCTTCATGTTCCAGATTCAAGTTCTAAAGTTTCTCAAATCACAATATATCCCAAGAGTGTGGTATGATAAGGGTCAAAAAAAAAAAAAAAAAGTCACCTACAAAATCTCAATATTCTTAGGTGAGTCTTATGTTTGGTGGAGAGTGGAATTACTTGTGATGTTTGAAAATATGGGTTTGATTGTGCTCCTCTCCCCTAGTTGCAAGAATAGATACTGTCTACTCCTTCTTTCTTCCAGCAAGTCAACACAACTGCCAACATGTAATCCCTAGATTACTTGGCCACAGAGTGATGCCGTACACTGTGGCTTGCTCGCTAGCCAGAAAGGAAGGCAGGTCTGTGACATAAGAACGCAGTTACTGAAAGCAGCAGGAAAGAATACTGAACACATTGATTAAAGAGTTTTTATTTTCTGTTCTGTCTATTCCTACAGCTCAGACAGAATACTGCACATTCTCACTTTGATTAACCAGACCACAAATTTGCAGTTGTTCATTAAACTACCTATAATTTTGAAACAATTCTAACAGCAAAGGCTTTAAACCCACCTCTATTGGCTCTTCTCCCCCTTTGGTTTGATTGTCGCCCACCTCTCCACTCTCATAATTGCTGCTCTTCTCAACCCACAATTCTGATTTTTCTACAGTCAGACGTAGCTGATCAAGATCAGCCTTGATTTGCTTGTAGTTATCAACATCTTGATTAGACACCAGCAACTGAACCTGGAAATACAGAAAATTGTAAAGCTATTACAGCAGTAGCACCAGCACTTATGCCTAGGTAATTTGCTTGACAGTTTCCATTCTAAGCCCCTCCTTCCAGGTGCTTTATATAACCTTCCCTAAGAAACTGAAACATGGAACACACAGGCTTTTTAGCCCCTATCCATCAAAAACCTTTAACAGAGCCGGAGACTGCAGCTGCCCAAAACAGGATAGTTACAACACAACATTCTCTCGCCTTCTTTAATACACTGCGAAATATTTTCAGCACAAGCACAGATTTACAAGCTCTTGAGTTCTATGCAGAGTTAGCTCTGATGCACTGATTATGATCCTCTTGGTATTGAAACAATATAGTTACATGGTATTAAAGCAATACAGTTAGAAATAGCTTATCCCATCAGCACAATACTTCACAAGAAAAAAAAAGGATGGTATGACAACAAATAAGGACATCCAAAGGAAAGTCAAAATGGCCAGCAACTTTAATTATCACCTACCTTACCATAATCAAATATTGAAAAATAACGGATTTTAACAGTTAGGTCAGCTTAGAAAAACCTGTTGGAATATAGCTCATAAACTGACTTTCAGGTTCACGTATTTTCCCACCATCTGAGTGGTTGCCTCTTACTAAGATTAATCTCACTTTTTATTCTTTTGTACTGCTCAAATTATCGGGGGGGGGGGGGGGGGGGGGGTGGGGGGTGTTCACTGTTATTTGTAGTTCTTGATTTAGCATGATCCACACGTTTCCCTTCTTTGTAATGCTCTTTGCTCTACCAAGATTATTAATGAAGATAATATTCCAAAAAACTAGCAACAACCTTTACAGTAAATCAATAAGCACTATTAAGAAATTACACTTATGTAAAAGATTAAGGTCACATGGCAGACAAGAACACTGACAGGGACATTCTTTTTTTTAAAAAAAAAATCACTACGTGCAGGCAAATATTTGTAATATAAAGTTTTCATCATCTTCTCTCTTATCTTGGTAAAACCTTGTTATTTTACAGAATTTATGAATGCTGCTCATCCACAGACATTCATATTCCGTGTTTTCTACAGTCTTTTTTGTCTATTTGTCAATCAGCCTTTTCCATCCTTTATGAAAACATGTTAAGCTACTCAGTCCTTGCTTACCTGGGAATAACAGCTATTTATGCAACTAAGCAGCATGGCCTAACTTTAACTATCTGGTGGGAGGCCATTATGCTACACTGCAAAAACACGAAACAAAAGCTTTCCAGGTCTTTATCATTAATCTGTTTTTAAACAAGAGAAATCTCTACATCTTACATAACAATGAAACAACATGCTATCAAACTCCTGAAATAAGCATCAGATGGTCTTATCAACATATGTTATATAGGGTTACGTAACAGAGATGTCTCTGTCATCCAGCCCCATGACATCAGATCTCCCCACCTTAATCCACTGACACATGGAGCCTGCACATGCACCGTTATCAAGCAGAAAGAATAAAAGCTGAAAACAGGCTTGGCTCTATTACTCTCTTCCTGTTATTTGGGCATATCCGTATCATGCAGTGGAGCACAATGCAAAGACACCTGAATTAGAACCAGAAACACCACATGAATAACAAGAGCGCTTTATACCCAGCCTAAGTAGCCCTGAAGACAGGAAAGTCTTATTGCTGACACTGGTACACTGCTTGCAGAACACGCGCTGCTAACTCTGTCTCTGAGGGATCACCCCATCATGTCTCACTGAGATGCGTGTGTCCCAGCTGTCCCCACGGACCTACATTTTCAGTAATGGATGCAATGCTAGAAATAACTATTTCTTGGTGCACAAGTGTAATGTACACTAGCACATATGGCCAACTCTAACAGAAAAAAAAGAATCTCTGCTGAATTTGGACCTCTAAGGAAATAACACTCTCATGCTACAAACAGCAATTTAGGTAAGTAAAGCAGCCTTTGGAAAGACTTTCCTCGCAGTCAGACTCCTGGAATAATGCCGTGCCCATCCATACCTGTTTAAATGCTTGCAGAACTTCTGCTCTCTGGCTGAAGTGCTTAAATAGCAAGTGCAGAGCACCTGAGAGCAAAGGAGGGTAGTCATGCATAATGAGGTGAATGAGGACCCGTAAAAAAGTTCTGCCCCCTTCATCATCAAGCTGAACCGCATTCTTCTCCTTTCTGCAACAGAAATGGGGAAACAGGATCAAATAAAATAAAATAAGAAAACACAAAAACTTTTGACATTAATATGCCTGTACACACAATCTTCAATTGACAGAGCTCTTAAAGCCAAATCAAATACACTGCAGGATGGAAACTATAAACATTACTTTAACATATTTTATAAGGACTTCAATCCTACAGTTATATGCTGTTGCAGCAATCTTGTAGCAGAATAGACACTATGAAAGCATGTAAGTATGAACTGTATCAAATATTGTGATTAAAATCCATATTGCAAAAATGTTCATTTATACCCTTGATAAGTTGTGCCATGCTCATCCCCAATCCAAATTAATTGAAGTAAACAGCATTTCATCAGAGATTAATTTGGCCCTTTCCTTTTCACTCCTTCCTTTTTCAGCCGCTATTAAAATTTCATTTAAGAAAAAATAAGCTCAGAAATAGTAAGAATTGCCAAAAGCATCATATTTCTGGAATCATATTCATAATCTAGAATGGCAGAAAGCAGATTTACACTTAACATATCAAAGCAGAAATAATGTTTCCAAGAAGCCATTCAGTCTCTGTTCATTTTAAAGATGCAGATGCCAAGGGCTGTGTGTTGTTTTACATTACGGGAGTTCAGGGGGAGGACTGGAGGCATTGCTTGTGCTGGTAATGATTGCGAACGCATTAGGGACTGAGAGAAGAAAGATCAGAGTGCCCATATTGTGGATCCTTCTCCCTAGCTCCAAGAAAAACTTTAAAGTCTACGGCCTTGTCTAAATGGAATTCATTCTTACTGGTATAATTATACCCATAAAATTAAACCAATATAGTGATAATGGTAATAACTCTCCAGTGTGGATATTTTCCAGGCTTTTTTTGTTGTTCACAGCATAGCTGAAATCACTTCCAAAACTCTGCAAGCATAGCTTGTGATCTGCAGGACTCTGGTGGTCCAGAATATCATGGCAAGTGGTCCACAGTCGATTTGAGGAGTCATATGAAAGAGATTATTGTTGACATAACTTTCTAAATAAGTTCCAACAAAAGGTGCAATGACAACAGGCCATGTGGTCTACAAGAAATAGTGAGGGTCAACAGTAACCTACAGATCCAAGAAATTTGGGGCTACAGTCATAAGATACACCAGAAAAAGGTCTTTCTTTAAAGCACCCATGTGAGGCATTGTAAGATAAATAATTAGTGTGTTTAAGCCCAATACACCTGTACACTATTCCCCAGCTGCCTTTGGGAACATGACAGAAACTTTCTACCAACTCTCTTACAACTAAGATGGTGGTCATTTCCAATCCCATGGTCATCCATACCAACTGGGCTGTTCCCTTGTTTGAAATCCAGGTCTTTTCTGGCTCTTTTCTGTCTATGTATAGGCTATGTAATAAGAAGCAGCCAAAGGAAGAGAAAGGGGTATGAAAATAAGCACAGCATAAACCGATTGTCCATGGGAAATATCAACATGAACAAACAGATACATAGAGAGAGGTAAAACTTCAGAGAATATACCTGCCAGCAAACATGGTTTCAGCCTGAGCTGCAATTTCATCTATGTCAGGAACAATTGCTGGAAAAAAATCGAAATAAAAATTTTTTTAGAAAAGCGCCAGTGATTATTGTTTAATCTGCACAGCATAATCAAACTCTGTTCCTCTTTAAAGTAGATGTTATCAAGTAGAGGTCTAACTATGCATTCCTCAACTAGGCAAAATTCGCTATCTGCAGGAGTAGCAGGGAAGAAACAGGACATGGGGCAGAGTCAAACTGTGTATTACTATTACTGAGGAAGAGCCAAGTTGTAGTGATGAACTAGAGCCCCGTGGTGCTAGGAGCTGGACAAACCACCACCAGTGACCCACAAATGACAGAGAACATGAAACTTTTACATTTTTTGTTAGATGAGCCAAACCCCACAAAGCAGACACATGTACTTTAGAATATTTATCATAAACCAAATCATTTATCACACCGTCATTTTGCTTTAGAATAGCTTTAATATACCTTACTACTAAAGACTTTAGTACTCCTCAGCTGCCCCTCTGTTACACAGCACCTCCAATTAAAGCAATTCTTCCCTACTTGCAGGTGATCACACAGACAGCAGTCAGCCTTTTGAGCACTTCTGTGTGCACAGGAACACTCCCTGGAAAGCCACTCCATTTTCGCATAGCACGTTCACCTCACTTAAATCTGTCCTCATCCAACCCCAACCATTTTTCATGATCTACTCTCCATTACATTTGTCATTGTGCAGCGTTTTGGGAAGAGTACAAATGAGAGAATAAATTGTCATCGTGGGAAAAAGGAATCACATTTTTGTTGGAGGAGGACAGGCCAGCAAAAATCTTATTTTTATGGGATTCCTTAAAATTTTCATTTTTCCACAAGCTTTTCAACTTTAAGCAGCATGCATCTTTCCACTGCAGTCAAGTTCTTTGTTTGGAGTAGCCTACGCAGAATTATTTTACATTGCAATACAACAGCGACATTTACCTGAGGCAATCCCTGGTGTGTCAGGTGGGGATGTTGTAGAGCAATCAACGTTTTCGTTGTTTTCCCCAAACTCTCTCTTATAGATAGACAGCATGTAGGATATTCTATAGTCCAGTCTAACACTGAGAATAAACTACAAGAAAAAGAGTTTTAAATAAGACTTTTCTTCTGCTGTTTGGTAACATGGGTCAGGATTTTTCTGTGGTGAAACATACAGGGATACATGATTATTTTAAGTAAATACATCCACTACAAAAAAAGAATCCATTACATTCATCAGTTTTCTGTGATTTCTTTCTTCACTACAACCATCCTGTGACATATTGAACCCTACCTTATCGACTGCTGAATACTAAGAAGCAGACTGGATTTGTCCAGGGGCTCCAGCACACTGCCTTGTCCTCGCTGCCTGCGAGCCAGATCAGTACATTCAAACCCATGTTGAAACCAATTATTTCATATTTCAGCGGGACTTCTAATGCTCCATGAAGATAAGAAGTGGAGAAGGGTTGACAGCAAAGACAACAGGCTCAAGGCTTACCCTCTCAGTTGCCCGACAGCCAAGGGCAGCAGTGCTGCAGTAACTCCAGGCTCCCACGGAGTGAAGCACAAGCCTGGTGATGTCTTGTGTTAGATTGCTAATGATCAGCTGAGGGTGTGAGGAGCAAATAGCACTTCCTTCATGAGCTCCCAGTAGTCTTGCCAGCATGCAGCAAAAATAAAAGTTTGGCTTTGGAAGCTACCGCTGTAATGGTAGCAGAGATCCCCCTCACTCAATGCTCTGCTTTCTCCTAATTTTTAGTGGCTTTTCTTCCTCAGCTGTGAAATCGGAAACTCATACAGGAAAAATCCTAATTCAAAGCTGAAGTGCTGCTTTTATATTGGAGTAGCAAGGAAAGTGACTAGGCTGGAAACATTAGTACCAGTTTAAGGACTGACACATATACATCCAACACTTCAAAACTGACTGCCCATCAACTGAGTTTCAGTGTTTCCCACACTTACGCTCCTTGCCCACAGTAAATGCAAGCATACAATGACACAGGTTTAAGATCGCTTAACATGTTTTACAATCAGTGGGGATGAAAGCACATATATTAAGTTACCAAGACTCAGGCAACAGGTGATGACTTAGCAAATGGTGGCAACCTGTTGCTTTGATCCCCAACTAAAGTCAGACAAGCTTCCCAGACCCAGAATACTGTAATAGGATTTGGCTAGGACTATACCATCTAAAAGCAAATAAAATGCCAGTTTACAAAACAAAAAAGGCAGGTTTATTTTGGTTCCATGATCAAGTTACCCTATAATTGTACAAGCAAGGGTTTTAAAAATAAAAAACTCCCAAGTCCACGCATAGTCAACTAAGTCTATCAGGCCATCTGTTTAATTCTGGCTGATGACAGAATGGAAACTCTTAAGTTGAAAAAGCCTTTACTTAAAGGAATAAGAGGATATATTAAGAATTAAATTATTATAAACTGAAATATTTCTTAGAATAGAAGAGTTTTAATCACCACTGTACTAGCTATGCATGATAATATAATAAATCTAAAATATTCTTACTTGCCTTTTAGGGTAATAGCACAGTAATGCAAGGTAACATGATTAAATTAATCCTCCTTCACTGCATATTAAACGAAACTGAATTATTTTGCATTTGTGAACTAAGATCATATATATGCACATGTACTGTGATTCACCCAACATATGACAACTTGCTAATCTGCAGTAATTTGACCGTGTGACTGAACCATAACTAACAAGCCACAGATTAAGTAACAAATCAGGATTAAATGCTCTCCAGTCCTGGGTGCTCTTGCACTGGACATGCTGTGAAAAAGGAAAGGATGAGACAAAAATTTATTCTCTTGCTTGTGAGCAGCCAGGGAATAGACAGGACAACGTTGGTGTCCTGCAACCATGCTCCTAGGCATCAATCAGTACAGCATGACAGTACGGAGAGAATCTAAAAAAACTAATGAAAATGAGAAGCAATACATATGAATGGTATTATTTAGGTGATATAAGTTCAAAACACTCTGTCCTTCACCATAAGCCTTAAACTAAAGGAGCTCTGGAACCGAAGTATGCAGTATGGAGGATACTCTAACAATTGATAGTCTTTCAGATGATGAGTAATTAAGGTAATCTAAATCATTTATAAGCGGTCAGAACAAATGGAATCCTTCAAAAGTGACAATGGCACCAACAGATTTGCAGAATTTATAGAAAACACTGAAATGTTCCTTCAGGGCATAAGTATTGCAGAAATTGGGATTTGATATACAGAATGAATGTGTGTCACTTCACTTACTAATAGCACAAAGTGAAAATTATATCTCAAGAGACATGCTAGTGTCCTTTAGCTTGTCAGTTCAGCTGGGAGAAAATCATAGCAGCCAACAGACTATTCTCAATCTAACAGTGGAAATCTGAAACAGACTTCAAAAGTGCATGGCCTTGCATGACTTCAGTGGGTCTAGGTCCAATTCTGCCCTTCTTCAAACTACTGTAACAGAAGAGTCAAATACTGAAGCCAAGCAAGCCACCCCAGTGTAAAATGAGTGTTACTGAGACTGGAAACAGACACACTGTCTTCAGAAGACATTAGCAAGGCAGATTAAAGGACAAGTTCTGCCTTTTCACAGTTATAGTGACAGAGTTTTTACAGCATCTAGTTCCTTCAAAAGTGAAGTAAGTGTAAGAGAGTGAGGACCACAACTGTACAATTGTTCACGCAGAGGAGCATTCTTCCTCATATCAAAGTGTTATTTATTATAATAAACAGCCCAGGCAGGGGTAAGAACGTAGGTAACAGAACTTGCCACTACATGAATAAGAACTGTGAACTGACTGCTATGTAATATTCCACCAATCATTATTACCTGCAAAATCTCAATGATTTTCAATTTGGTGTCCATTACGATCACATCTTCACTGTCTGAGGTGGTGGCTTGCTTGCTTGGGTGAATGCTTGGCTGTATATCAGGGGCACTGATGGGAAATATAGATCCTCTGCTCAGCACCATTTGGGTCATCATCTCTCCTACACCATGGATGGTCCTCATAACATTGTTTCCTATGCATTAAACAAAAACATGTATGTATTTGCCATGAGCAAAGCTTGCTTGCAAAGCTATATATCACACATACGCCCATGTCATCAAACCCCTTTACAGTCTTAACAGGCATATTGAAAAACAAGTCCTCAATTCCTGATCAAAACTCAGGAGAAGGAATTCATTCAAATTACCCAATGGTTTAGAGACACATTTCTACACTGATTTTCCAAGAGATCATTTTTTACAGGTCAACAGATGGAAAAGATGCCAAAATATTTCCACAGCTCTGTTAACATGTTCAAGGATTCATAAAAAGTAGAGCAAAAGAAATCTTAGTGGTTCACCTAATCCATTCCCTTGTCTGAAGGCATATTATCTACATTTAAGATCATTTCTGAAAGAGGTTTAACCTGTTTTTAAGAATATTTAAGCGCTGCATATCCCACATTATACAGCATCCCTAGGCAAAGCGATTCCAGTACTTGACTATGTTTATTGTTAGAAAACTAGAAAACTTTTATTGGTATTTCATTTATATCACCTATTGCTGCAATTTATGACCCTGCTTTGCAGACACATGGGAGGAGTTAATTTTTCATGCCTACTCCCACTGATGTCTTTGCCATGGTGACTAGACGTAATATATGGGCTTGACAGTAAGGTTGATTTTGGCACTGCAGAGGCTGGAAGGAGACTATCCCAGTATCTTATATGTCACACGAAGAGAGAGGAAAGATTTGAGGCTGTGCAAGTCCCATCAATCTCTGTATGTGTTCCAAATGACAGGCCACAAACCAAAGCCAACTAATACAAGTAGCCAACCATCCCCCTTCAAAAAAGTCCCAGGACAATGTCAGGCCCTGAAGGCTGTCCTGAAGGTCAAACTAGTATCTGTAATCACAGCGCCCTTCATAAGATATAACTGGGGGAAAAAATTAATTTACACTCGTGGCATAAAACTTTATCCAGTCTAGTTGCAATGTTACCTATCACTGGTAACTGATGCTGGTTCAGCAAAATCTACCAAGAAATACCATCTGTTCCCATAGATCATACTGGTCTGTCTTTATAGTGAATTTTGATATGAAAAGCATCTCAGTGAATCAATAACTATCTTCTTCCAAATGTGGGGAGAAGAAAGAATGAGAGTATTATGCTACCTACCTACATGAATTAGTTTCCTTTCTTGCAAAGCAAAGATCTGAATGAATGGAGGAAAGGAAAGGAATGATAGCATCTCTTCACAGAAGGAGTGCCAAGACCTAGACTACACCAAAGGCAAACAAAAGAACGGAGGAAACGTAGCTTTGCTGAGGTAAGCCTGAATAGTTCTTGTCTGTCTTTTAGCACACTTTAATTATCATGCAACTGACAAGTTTTTCTCACACTGAAGAGACCCTCTTCCCAGATAATCTGCTGTAAAAAGCCAAAGCTATATTTTATTTTGTTAGCAATATCCTCCTCTCATGCCCTTCTTTCTTCAATCCATAGAGCTCAAGTACTGCATGCAGGGAAAGAGGATGCCTTCAGCCCTGACTTTAAAAGGAAAACACACAAAGAATTTGCTTTTTCAAAGTGAATGAGGCAGATTAGTGTCACATTTGAGGTCCCATTCGGCATCCAGTCTGGTGTGCAATCACTCTGAATTGGTCTTTTGAAAATAGTACTTCAAGTCCCTACAAAGGAGGGGAAAAAAAAGTATTTCTGACTTTGCATGATGTTAGGAAAAAAAAGCTAGAAGTCACACTAAGGGCTACATTCTCACACTAGGCAGGCACAGAAAGTTCTCCTAACTGCTTACACCAGCATAAAGCAAATAAAACCATTCCAAATACCCTTCTTCCTGCAAAATGAAAATGGTGCATTTTCCTTTCAAAACAAATAAAACAGCTGGGGAATAACATAGTATGGATCAATCTCTCGCCTCCTCCCCACCCCATTTCTCCCAGTGTGCTATACATTTATTTGCATTGACCATCATTCAGTACACTTGTGTAAAGCTAAGTTACTAAGTAGAGGACCTTCAACCCTTAAAGTAACTTCAGTTAAACTGACTTTTTGCATCTTCTTCATCTTTAAACTGTGAAATAGATGACCTCCTTTATATCATCCTGTCCTTAATGCTGACTGATAAGCCTACAAGAAGACTTAAATGTTGTGCAGCTGCTTCATGGCCTGCAATACCACTGCTCTACATCTCAGTTGAGATGTCATCATTCTCTCTCTCACAACGTGTTTTCAAAATCCCTTTCACTCAGTTGTACAGAGGTGAATATAAACAGAGGCACTGCTGTTTGGAAACCTCAGGAATTCTTTTATAAAACAACTTGAGTCAATGGAGTTACCAGCTGATAATTAAACCACTTAAGTCTAAGACAAGTGCAGAAGATATTCTTCTCAAAAATGAGATACACAACTGCAGTTTGTCCCAAATGAGGCAGAAGAATTCCACTTTATCTTGAAAAGTTCCTGCCCACCCTTCAAGACTGCAGTCCACTCAGTGTAAAGTTAACAAAAAAGGTAGTGTCTTTTGGCCAAGGAGTCAGACAACATCTTGGGTGGACCTCATGTTCTTGGAGAAGGAAAGCTGGGATTTTGTCTAGAGCATACCTCCTGCTTATTTCTCAGCTATCACTGGGGTGCTGCACAGGCACCGCAGGGGATGGGATCCAACTCCCTCCATGACCAATGAATTAGTCACTCTCTCTGCATTTCAGGACCACCTCTGCAAATGAGGAGACTACTTTCTCCATCTCTAAAAAGGACAGTGACAGGCCTGATATAACAAAGACTGGATGGCACTCAGCTAATGTGATGATGGAGCCTATAAAAGCATCTAGGAAATAAAAAGAAACGAGATGACTGCTGTCCTTTGCACTTAGCCATGGAACATCAGTGGTAAAAGATGGTAGAAACCAGTGAGCAGTAGCTGTGAAGCTGCTTCCAAACAGCATCAATAACAAGGATAAACCCTCTGTCCACCACATTCCTTTACTATTGACCTTCATGCAACTGATCTAAACAGCTAAAGGATCTAAACAGCAAAGGAGGATTAAGGTGGTACTTATTATCACTGCCATTTCAAATTCTATTGCATTAATGCATAGGAAAGGATTTTAGTGAGAGAGAAGTCTACTTAATCCGGTTTGGTATTTACAGCTGAAATGAGTAGTGACTCAATACTGCATTATTTCTGTCAATAACAGCAGTGAGACAAGGTGTCATGGGTAAACCCATCTTGAAAACTTTTTAACTAACTGCCTGACACTGATTATTTTCAATTAACTCTGAGCAGGCTTGGGGAGAACGTTCCCAGAGTGAAAATAATACAGCAACTGGAGCAATTCAGCATTCTTTTCAAGAAAGATATTTCAACAACTATGTTCTGTAGGGTGCTGATGAAATATAACTATGTCTTGGGAGTAGACAGCAGTCAACCAGCACGTTCATGTATGGCAATGAAGTAGCTGACTGTCAACACTGGGAGGAACTGCTCTATTCTTCTAAAGAAGCCATGAGGATCATTCATATACATAAAGAGTGGGCAGTAGCTTCTCTTCCAAAAGATTCCACAGTAATCAGCACTCATGCTACTCAGTGTTATCTGTCCAGCCTTGGAAGTCCAGACCATGTTAAGCATGGATTTAAATCTGTCACTCACAAATATCAGGGGCCAGCAGCAGTATTGCTAGTGAGTTGTTTCTTCTTGCTATGCTTTTGTGTTCTCTTGGCTTTAATATAGTTATCTCAGCAGGGAAGGGTATGAGTCTCTGAGGTACAGCATGCAGAAAGGTTATTGCAGCTTAAAAAGTGACTAACTGCATGTCAGCTAAGCCTGCAACAATGCAAGACAAAATACACTGGCTCAATAAAAGAGATTTAAGTTCTTAGTACATATGCACACGATGACTAAAATAACGGAGCTCTGATCTTAGTTACAGCTCCAAAGTGCTTCCTGAATACCAATGCCCAAGGAAAAATTAACTTAGTGCCTCAGGTAGTTGACTGAGCTAAATCAGGAGAGATAGGAAGTAGATGTGCACCCTGATTACTTTTGTGTGCACTTTGCTAGAGAAAAATGAAGAGAGGCCTGAGCTGTGCCTTCATATGGTATTGCTACCCTTAACCTGCTGACCTCCATCATTTGTTGTCTTCTTTGAGGTCAAGGTATTAACATTTATATATGGCTGAGAAGTATGGCAGGGAGACAACGGTCATGGCAATGTTGTAAGGTGCTAGTGTGTGCGACCAAACACTTCTCTCACCAACAAACCACTGCAAGAGCGCTCAGAGCTGTGACTGACCAACAGAGAAAAAGAACGCAAGGTGATCTCCATTAATCTTCTTCCATTTTTCAAATTTTCCCTTCCTCTTCCCAATTCTTCCTCTCTGCTCCTCCCTCTGCCAAGACAAGTCAGATGCCAAGAACCTTCCATAAGAAGTGGACCTATTAGAAATGCCTCCTGTTGAATGTATAGTCTCACAAGGTTAGCCAATGGAAGAGTGAAATCACTGTACACACAAGTGGTAATTTAAAGGAGCTGCAGATTGACAGGCACTGAAAGAAGAGGAAAGAAGAGAATGCTTGTCATGTTTTGAAAAGACAACTGTGCATCTCCTTTTCATTACTTTTTATTACAACGATCACAACTTCCTAATGAATATCAGTTTCTATCACAAAACTGTAGCACATAATCTCATACAATTTGGCACGATTGACAACACAGCAGCCTCTCTGAGAAGAAAGACTTTTCAGAGGAGTCAATTATGGGAAAAAAATAACAACCACCCAAGTAATCAAAACAGTGGATAATTGACACTTCATTTTCTACATAAACATATTTTCTTGATAAGTCATTTACTGGTTGCAAAAATCCTAAAAGCAGAATATAAAAGTAAACAACAATCTGCTATGTAATACAGTATAGACGGTAAGTGACAAAATACCATATCCAGAAAGAAAAACAACTCTCAAAGGCAGCTGGCAATTCATGCCTTTTCTTCAAATTATTCCTAACCAATTGTTATGCAGCGTCCTCAGTTTGCTCTCCAGTACCCACAGCATTTTAGCTATTTCACAAACAGTGCAGAGAACTGTGCAGTAGCTGAATGTGAATGTACAATGGGTACAATGGACAGCGTCAAAGGCTGGCAGATACCCTCACAGCGAGTAGCCCTCTATTCCATAGATATCCCCCAAGACACTAGGGAACTGACGTGGAGCCTTATTTATTTAAATGCTAACTATACGCACCTGCTCTGGTCCCTAGTTGCCACAGAGGAACAGAGTCTGCTCTCACTAACGTTATCGTTCAGTCTTCCTCAACACAGATATAAGAAAGATTTCTAGGACCCAATTTTCAAAACTGCTCAGCCATTTTTAGCTCAAACAGTTTTCCACAGTGCTCATCTCCCTACTCAGAAATGTGAAAAGTGCCTGTATTTTCAAAAAGATTTTAACACCTAGCAGCTCTGATTAGGGAATGGAGAAGCTGGATGCTCAATGTTTCTGGAAACTAAGTACCTAAATAGGAGCTGACATATGATGGGTCTTCAAGAAATCTGGTACTTAATGACCAGAAAAGACAAATGCACACGCATCCACTGCTCCAACAACTTTCATTAACCTGTCCATTCTTCAATCTTGTTTATATTTGGGAGGCGGGGGGGGACCACACAGACACAAATCAAAGGTTTTGCAACAATGTGGCATTTCTTGCATTGTCTTTGTAATTAAGTTATAGAGACAACTCTCTGATATCACCAAACCTGAGCATGCTTTTGACTAGGACACCTGACACTTCAACTTCTTCCAAACACCTCCTAGAAAACATGTCCCTCCCAATGTAGCAGGGCACAAGCCAGACAGCATGTGCTACCAAAATACTTGGCCCTTCCTTGCCATGCCAACTTCTTTCACCACAGCCCTTCAGGCCTCCTTCCCCAATCCACAACCCAATGAAGTCCCAAAGCTTTCTCAGTCCCCCTCAGCCACTCTCATCTTTCCCATGAAATTAACTTTTACCAACTGTAGCCCTGGTGAAGCAAAACTGAATTTTGCCAGTGAGCTGGGGAAGCTTTAGGCTGGTCTCCAAGCTCGCTGCTACATTAGGAGATATCTGGCATGTTGCTGAAAGTCCAAAACTTTTACCATTATCAAAGTCAGTTTTCAGCAAAGCTGACCTTTTCTCAACCCGTGCCTCGGTGTAGCTGCATTCAACCAGGTTTTAAGACAGTACTCATAACAGCAAGTCACCTTCCTGATGACTGCTGAAACAGGAGCCTTGACTCCAAATGGCCTTGACTTTGTGGATGTCAGTGAGACCTATACTATTGCTCCACCATAAGCTTCTTAAAGTTTCAGTGCCATCTTAAAGCGTGCAACACTGCCAATCCTTGGGGATCCTCTGGCAGGGAACTGTATGCGCGGCAATGTCTAGTTACCAGGGGCTAAATTAAAAACCCAATGGCAGCTTTAGCTCTACATTTCTTTGCCTTTGTTGATTTGGCTACATTGCTTCATGCAATTTAATTTTTCTTCGTGAAAAGTTATAGCCATTTTTAAGACATATAATAACAACACTTCAGTACCTAAAGGAACACATTTTATTTCAAACCCTCTAGAGCTATATATTCTTTGCCTGAAGCATTAAGCCTTACAGCTCTGTTTGTGAAAGAGGTATTAATTTTTACAGGTTTTCTACAGAATTTGCTCATAAAGACTGCAGAACCCACCATAAACAGGCCAAGAATCACACTTTATTTCTTCATTAAACCATTTTTCATCGCTCAATAACTATCTGACCTCAGGTAAGCCTCACAGAAAACCTAATGCATGACATTAAGGGCAGTAGGTGAGGTCACTTCTACATTTTATACAGCCCTCAGAACTAACAAGGCAAAACAAACAAAAAAACCCACAATATGCAATGCACATACATTTGCTACCCACCCCCTAAGTGAATCTGGCCACCTCAG